>NC_089837.1:397594280-398194280 GCF_035609145.1 Eleutherodactylus coqui
ACCCTGGCACAAATGGCTGACTTCATGTTAGGATGCCTTTCTCGTGACCCTCGCGTTACACGCATTCTGGCCACTACGGATTACTGGGTGTACACACTGCTCGACCCACGGTATAAGGAGAACCTTTCCACTCTCATACCCGAAGAGGAAAGGGGTTCGAGAGTGATGCTATACCACAGGACCCTGGTGGACAAGCTGATGGTAAAATTCCCATCCGACAGCGCTAGTGGCAGAAGGCGCAGTTCCGAGGGCCAGGTAGCAGGGGAGGCGCGGAGATCAGGCAGCATGTACAGCACAGGCAGGGGAACACTCTCTAAGGCCTTTGACAGCTTTCTGGCTCCCCAGCAAGACTGTGTCACCGCTCCCCAGTCAAGGCTGAGTCGGCGGGAGCACTGTAAAAGGATGATGAGGGAGTATGTAGCCGATCGCATGACCGTCCTCCGTGATGCCTCTGCCCCCTACAACTACTGGGTGTCGAAGCTGGACAAGTGGCCTGAACTCGCGCTCTATGCCCTGGAGGTGCTTGCTTGTCCTGCGGCTAGCGTCTTGTCAGAGAGGGTGTTTAGTGCGGCTGGGGGAATCATCACGGATAAGCGTACCCGCCTGTCAACCGACAGTGCCGACAGGCTTACACTCATAAAGATGAACAAAGCCTGGATTTCCCCAGACTTTTCTTCTCCACCAGCGGACAGCAGCGATACCTAAACAATACGTAGGCTGCACCCGCGGATGGAAGCATCGTTCTCTATCACCATCAAAAACGGGGACCTTTTAGCTTCATCAATCTGTGTATTATATTCATCCTCCTCCTCCTGCTCCTCCTCCTGAAACCTGACGTAATCACGCCGACCGGGCAATTTTTCTTAGGCCCACAAGGCTCAGTCATATAATTTTTGTAAACAATTTTTATACGTTTCAATGCTCATTAAAGCGTTGAAACTGTAACAGCTGTGGCAGAGAAGAACGATGTTTGCCCATTGAATTCAATGGAGCCGGCAATACAGCCGGCTCCATTGAAAGCAATGGGCAGCCGGCGTGCGCGGGATGAATTGTCGGGAAGGGCTTAAATATATAAGCCCTTCCCTGCAATTCATCCAGAAAAGTGTTAAAATAAAAAATATATATATACTCACCTGATCCCGGCAGCCGGAGTTCCGCGCGGCCGCCCTGCAGTGGGTGTGAAGGGGGTGTGAGTCAGACTTGCCCCCTGATTGGCTCAGCGCTGAGCCAATCAGAGGCAGGTCTGACTCACACCCATTCATGAATTCACAAGGCTCAGTCATATAATTTTTGTAAACAATTTTTATACATTTCAATGCTCATTAAAGCGTTGAAACTTGCACCTGAACCAATTTTTTTATTTTAACTGGGCTGCCTCCAGGCCTAGTTACAAATTAAGCCACATTAACCAAAGCGATTAATGGGTTTCACCTGCCCTCTTGGTTGGGCATGGGCAATTTTTCTGACGTACATTAGTACTGTTGGTACACCAATTTTTTGGGGCCCTCGCCTACAGTGTAATCCAATTAATTTTTTGTCCACCTGCATTAAAGCTGACGTTACATCAGCTGTGCTGGGCACTGCAATGGGATATATTTATGTACCGCCGGTGGCTTCCTGGCACCCACCCATGCTGTCGGTCCACACAGAGTTGTAACTGCATGTGTCCACTTCTAAAGAACCCCAGTCTGACTGGGGCATGCAGTGTGGGCCGAAGCCCACCTGCATTAAACATGACATTACCTCAGCTGTGCTGGGCACTGCAATGGGATATAATTATGTACCGCCGGTGGCTTCCTGGCACCCACCCATGCTGTCGGTCCACACGGAGTTGTAACTGCATGTGTCCACTTCTAAAGAACCCCAGTCTGATTGGGGCATGCAGTGTGGGCCGAAGCCCACCTGCATTTAACATGACATTACCTCAGCTGTGCTGGGCAATGCAATGGGATATATTTATGTACCGCCGGTGGGTTCCAGGGAGCCACCCATGCTGTCGGTCCACACGGAGTTGTAACTGCATGTGTCCACTTCTAAAGAACCCCAGTCTGACTGGGGCATGCAGTGTGGGCCGAAGCCCACCTGCATTAAACATGACATTACCTCAGCTGTGCTGGGCACTGCAATGGGATATATTTATGTATCACCGGTGGGTTCCAGGGAGCCACCCATGCTGTCGGTCCACACGGAGTTGTAACTGCATGTGTCCACTTCTAAAGAACCCCAGTCTGACTGGGGCATGCAGTGTGGGCCGAAGCCCACCTGCATTAAACATGACATTACCTCAGCTGTGCTGGGCACTGCAATGGGATATATTTATGTACCGCCGGTGGGTTCCAGGGAGCCACCCATGCTGTGGGTCCACAGGGAGTTGTAACTGCATGTGTCTACTTCTAAAGAACCCCAGTCTGACTGGGGCATGCAGTGTGGGCCGAAGCCCACCTGCATTTAATCTGACGTTAGCTTTGCTGTCCAGGGCACTGCAATGGGATATATTTATGTACAGCCGGTGGGTTCCAGGGAGCCACCCATGTTGTGGGTGCACACGGAATTCCCACTGCAGAGTTGTACCTGCCTGTGACTATTTATAAATAAACGCGGTCTGACTTGGGCATGCAGACACCTTGACAGAATGAATAGTGTGTGGCACATAGGTTCCCCATTGCTATGCCCATGTGTGCAGCTCCAGATGGAGGTGGCACAGGATTGGATTTCTCATTGCTTCTGTACAGCATTGTGGGCTATCGCCCCGCCCCTTTTAAAGAGGGTCGCTGCCTAGCCGTGCCAACCCTCTGCAGTGTGTGCCTGCGGTTTCTCCTCATGGCAGACGCACTTATAAATAGACATGAGGGTGGTGTGGCATGAGGGCAGCTGAAGGCTGCGCAGGGACAATTTGGTGTGCGCTGTGGACACTGGGTCATGCAGGGGGGGGGTGGGCAGCATGTAACCCAGGAGAAGTGGCAGCGGAGTGTCATGCAGGCAGTGATTGTGCTTTGTTGGATGTAGTGTGGTGCTTAGCTAAGGTATGCATTGCTAATGAGGGCTTTTCAGAAGTAAAAATTGTTGGGGGGGGGGCCACTCTTGCCGCTATTGTGGCTTAATAGTGGGACCTGGGAAATTGAGATGCAGCCCAACATGTAGCCCCTCGCCTGCCCTATCCGTTGCTGTGTCGTTCCCATCACTTTCTTGAATTGCCCAGATTTTCACAAATGGAAACCTTAGCGAGCATCGGCGATATACAAAAATGCTCGGGTCGCCCATTGACTTCAATGGGGTTCGTTATTCGAAACGCACCCTCAAGCATCGAGAAAATTTCGTCCCGAGTAACGAGCACCCGAGTAGTTTGGTGCTCGCTCATCTCTAGAAACTACACATGCCCCAGTTACTACATTGACTCCACTAATAAATGTGGTTCTGGGGAGCAGCAGGACTCCTGGCATCTGGCTCGGTTTGCAACTAAAACTGCTGCAACCCTTATAGCTACACTTCTGCCAGTTCAACTCGGTGACTATTGCTCTGGTAGAATACACTGAACACATAGTTATGGCACTTGCTCTACAAACTCTGTGCTGTGCATATATAATTACATGGTTGGCAATTTTATCAGAAAATGTATCGGCTCAAAAATGCCTGCGTCCTTAACGGGTTAAATTGCAAGAAATGTGTAGTGCCTTTTCTTTTTTTTTAACAAAGAAAAGCCACAGAAAGTAAAACAAACTAGCATCCACATTTCAACCAGTACAAGTTGCAATAAAAGTAAATCAACCCTTTTGGAATTTCTCGGATTTCTGCATTGATAACAAATAAAATGTGATCTGACTGTTATCTAGGTCAAAATTATAGACAAATGCAATCTAACCACACTGATCATCCATAAACAGTTGTTCCGTTCAAGTCTTTTATTGGGTACATGCAGTAAATATCCAATACCAGGAAGAAAAAGTAAGTGAACTTTTGTCTTAATGACTTCTCCGAGAGCTAATTGACAAAAGGTGTTTCAGTTAAGGAAATGAGATTGGAAGAGTGGGTTTCACAGGTGCTTTACCCATTAAATAAAGGCACACAAAGCATGGTTACAGAAAAATATGCTCTTCTAAAGAAAGACTGGTTAGTCTGAACCATGCCTCTATGCTTTTAAAAGCCATTGTAATACATATTGTATAGATGTATGAAGCTGGGAAACAATATAAAAGCATTGCTAAAGACCTGGAAGTACTTCAGTCCATAGATAGACTAATAATCAAAAAATGTAGAAAATCTATGACTGGTGCTACTACTATCCCTATGAGTGGATGTCCTGTTGAGATCGTTATAAGAGCACACCAGGTAATCCTGAAATATATGAGAAGGAACACAAGTGTAACTTCAAAGTTCCTACAGAAGACTCTACAAACTGCAAAAACCCTCTATTCATGTGTCCGCTGTTAGAACAGCCCTGAACCAGAATGGTGTTCATAGAAGTAAACCACAAAAAAATCCGCTGTTGTTCAAAAAAAAACATTGTGACCTGGCTTAAATTTGCCCACGACCACCTGGATGTTCCACAATGCTGACCGCTGCAGTACTCAGAAAAGCCACTATGGCATGGCATAAATTGATCAAGTTTGTTTTCACATTATATATCAGGGTCCACAAATACCAAGAGTCATTGCAGCTAAACAGAGGGAAAGGAATAATTCTGTCCAGTGTGAAAGTATCCTAAAAGGGGATTAAAAAGAATAATGGAATCAGCGGGTATGTAGCTGTAAAGGTATGCAGCTCAATCCCTTGTCCGAGGGTGTAACGGTACTTTTTAATCCCCTTTTAGGATGCTTTCACACTGGACAGAATTATTCCACATTCTGCACCCAAATCCACTGCTTACTCCACCACTACGAATTCCGCACTAAAACCCACGAGTCTCATTGTGGATTTGGATATGTAATTGCAGGCTTATTTAAGCCATTTCATTTCCGCATCAAAATGCACATGAAAACATACAGATTTTGGTGCAGAATCTAATTAATCCTGTCCTACCTGCAGATTAATTGCCTGTAATGAGCACAGAACAACAATATACAGAAACAAACGGATCGGTGCTTGTTTAAGGACCTTTAATGCTGGACAATTGTTGAGGGCTGAATGGCCACACAAACAATTTTTTATGACCTATGATCATTCCTTTCCAGCAGCACATCACCCGTTTACATGGGGAGATGGGCTGCTGAGAGTTTTCCCATTTCTTGACTGATTTTTACATGGGGCAAAGATTTTGAATGAATGTTCATATGAATGTTCTTCTGGAAACTGACAGAATCAATAGCCCTTTCAGACCCGGCTTGCCATTAGTATTAATAAAATAAAATTGTTTATTTATTATCAAACACTTTATATGAATTTAAATCAGTTGGAACAAAAGTAGGATTTTTAAAGGGATTTGTACAGCACACATTAAACACTATAATAAAACCCTATGAAGTGAGTCAGCTCACCTAGTGGTATAATAAAGTATCTTATCACTTAAAGGGAATGTCCAAGGGAAAATAAATTGCAAAATTGCTCAATATTCTGGAATAACACAAAAGAAGTCATGCTCAGCTGATTCCCACCATTCCCGTTCTGCTGCCTGCTACTCTCTATTTTCCAGCTGTAGCAGTGATGACGTCCAGACAGAACGTGACGGCTGTAGCTAATCACCAGCTGAAGTGAGACAGACATTGGTTGCAACAGTTACATGTCCCTGTTTTTGGTGACATCATCGCCCCCATTGGAACATGGGTGGAAGGGAATGGGGTGAATATGGCTTCTTTTATGTTATACCACTACAGTGACCCGCTTTGCAGTTTTTGTTCCTGGATAACCACGTTAACTTGGTGTCACATGAACAGCTCAGAGAGGGTATTCCAAATACTAGGAAATGCCCTTGAAGTGAGCCTCCTGAGTCCCTACAAAATATCATTAGACAATAAGCAATCAAAAAAGAAAAGACAGGTGACAGGCACACCAAAACACAAACTTTTGAAGAAGCAACTTTCTTTTTGTATTGAAGCAAGCAAGGAAACAACATGGAGGTATAAAACATCAAACTCTGAGCTCTACTAATAGACTACATTCTACTTTATGGCCACCATTCATATAGAATGCCCTGCATAATGATGATGTTATCCTATATGCATGTTTATTCATTACTATTTTGAAAAAGTCGATAGTACATTTTGTTGGAATCACAAGCAATATATCCATGCCCCAATGTCACCATGCCCCAGTGTCGCCACATGCCCAAGGTCTACCGTTTTAAGTTATTTGAGTGCTATGGTAGGAGTCATACTAAGGCAGCCCTTTTTTCGATATATTGGCTGTGGGCTACTTAGAGATGCTAAATCATGAAGGTAAAATGTGAAATAATATGTTCCATGGGAAAATACTAAAAATGCTGAAACTACAGCACTATAATACATTTTTAAAATTAATTAATGATTGATACAACTGAATAATTTAATGTATGGGATCTGTATTCCAAGTGTATTTCAGTTCACCTACAACTCTTGATTTTTCTTTCTAGTTAGAATCTACTTAAAGGTAAGGTAGAGCATATCCAACAGTGAATAAAGGAAGCTGAATGTCTACGGTCTAGAGCGGCGTTTCTCAACATTTCTAAGCCAAGTTCCCCCTACTGGGAAAGATTACATCAAACTACTGAAGACTGTTATCATGTACTGTGCTGCACTCATGAATACATGAGGGCAGTGTGAGAAACCCTAGAAATGTGGTGTGTACCCCCTGGGGTTGAGAATCTAGGGTCTAGAGAGTTTGGAGCACTTCAAAATCTACAGTTTCTTTAAATTGGAAATCACAAACAGAAATGACATTGCAACTGGAAGAAACATCTGTTTGCTCACTCTAAAATGCTGTATTCTTGAGAAATTGTTCAATGGTCAAGAACATATAAGGGGAGAGATAACCTCAGAATGTATCTACAGTTGTAATCAAAATTATTTACCCCCCATTGCAAATTAGGTTTATTTGCCAAATTGACAAACTTTCAACTGTTTGCAAAAAAAAAAACAAGAACAATTTAAAAAACACAACTAATAAGAAGTATTTTCTCTAAACTCAACACAAAATACCACTTTTAATGACTACTGCGGTCTCAGAATAATTCAACCCTTTCACAACAAGCTTCCTTAGGACTCAATAGAGCACCCTTTTACTGTTATGAACATTGCAAACATGGGATATAGCCAGACACCAACGTCTGACAGCATTCCTGGGGCATCTTAACCAATTCTTCAAGGGGCAAAGGTCTCTAGTTCACTAATATTCTTGGGTTGCGTGTTAAGTAACAGTGATGGCCTCTCTGGAATCTTCCAGGATGTCTTCTGAAACCTTGATGGACTTTGTAGTATGCGTGAGATAATTGTCCTGTTGGAAGGTCCAATGACACTCAAGCTTCAGCTTTCTCACAGAAGGAATGACATTTTCCTTAGGATTTCCTGATACTTGGTTGAATCTATCTTGTCCTCCACACGTTGCAGATTTCCAGTGCTAGACAAAACAAAGCAGCCCTAGAGCATCACTGAGCCAATGCCATGCTTCACTGTAGGTGGGGTGTTCTTTTCAGCATATGCTTCATTCTTTTCTCCTCATGCTCTACTCTAGCTAGTGTTCCCTTAACTTTGAACTTGCAATCTAACTGTATCTTTAGAAACATTCCATGCCCTTGATATATTTCTGTATCCTTTTGCTTGTTTGTGCAAGGCAATGATCTTTTATCCTAAATGGGTTATCCCAAAATAGACTTTTATCACCAATCCATAGGCAAGGTGATAAAAGGCTAATCAGTGGGGTCTCATCACTGAGAACCTCACCAATCCTAAGAATGCGGGGCCCGTGTCTACCTCTCCTCCTGATTGCGGGCTTTGTGCACCCACCCACAGCGACGTAGAAAAGGAATAGAGCAACAATCCTATATGAACGGCTGCAGCTCCTTTCATTTAAATGGGGCTGATGAAAATAGAAGAGTACAAGCACTTTGCTATCTCCAGTACTGCCATTTAAAAATGATTGGAGCAGCATCGCAACCATCGCTCCAATTTCCTTCTCACTGGGCGGGAGTGCAGTGAGCCCACAGTGAGGAGGGGAGGGGGACACTGGACTACCATTCTTGGGATTAGTGGGGGTCTCAGCACCAAGACCCCCACTGATCAGACTTTTTATCACCTATCCTATGGATGGGTGATAAAAATTAATTCTGGTACAACCCCTCTAACTTTTTGGACTACTCTCTTGACTTAGGGTACTTTTACAGGGGACTATAGTAAAAAGTGCTTTTACACAGGAGTGATAGTCGCTCAGTGTATGGAGGCAGAGTGGGCAGCAGGTCTCTTGGGCCTGCTCATTTCTATTCACAGTGAACAGTTTAGTTGCTGTTTAGTCTCTCAGTTTAGTTCATTAGTTGCTTTGTTTCAGTGAGCTGAAATGAATTAACTAGCAACTATTAAGGGTTCTGGCATTGACAAAGGACATCTATTCTTGTAAATCATTGGTTTGAGCAATTTTTCGACTGATAGTCGGTTTTTGTAAAAATATTATTAGCCATATTTCTAACAAACATTCAAACATCACAGTCAACAAAGCCCTTGTCAGTTCATTTATTTGATGTGTTTCATCTCAAGCACACCTGACACAATTAGTGAAGCCCTCAATTAGTTATATCAGGTGTGCCTTTACATTGGACAACTGCTTTCACACAGGAGCGACAGTTTTTTGGTGAATGGAGACAGAGCGCACTGGAGATCTCTTCTGGTCGCTAGCCTACATGCAAAGATTGAATGACTCCTAGTTACACTGAGAGAGAAGTAGCTGACCAGTCGCTTTATTTCAGTGAGCTGAAACAAAGCGACTAGCGAGTACTGAGCAATTTCTCGCTCAGTGCCTTGTCACTGCCTTTGTGTACAAGAGATGAATCACTGTTTCAAGCGATTATTTGGACGATGATTGCCTCAAGTAAAGGTACCTCGAGACAATATCTGATCGGCAAATATATTTTCTTATGAAGGATTGTTTTCATGGGGGTGACTAATTCTTTCTGGGACTGCATTCGTCGTTAATAGTGGCATTTTGTGTTGAATTCGGAGAAACCACTTTTTATATTAGTTGTGGTGAATTTAGGGCCTGCATTGGGGAGTGGGGGGGTCGAACTGGGCAATTACCCAGGGCCCCTATCCTCAAGGAGGCAGTCTGAGGCTCTGGCTGGACTTCCCAATATACAATTGTACAGACAGGTTGTGGCATGCATCCTGAGCAGTGGCGTAGCAATAGAAGGTGTAATTCAAGGGCCCAGAAGCTAGTTCAACTGACCTGGTTGAACTATTTACATTGTTCTTGATTGATTGTTTTTTGCAAACAGTGGAAAGTTTGTAAATTTTGCAAATAAGCCTACTGTAATAATGAAAAACACAGATCTGGCTCAAAATACTGGAGACCAGGCAGCTGATCGAAAACAGAGCAGACTCTATTATATTCAGTCGGGTCTGTTCGGCGCTGTTTGGTTCTGTCCTGAGTCGGAGCTGTTCTGCCAAGGGATTCCCCTTTCCTGCTCCCTAAGTGAAGCAAGAAAGCGGAACCCCAAGTGCAGATGTGAAACCACCCTATCCTATAATGGAGGTTGCATATTTTTTATTGCAACTGCAGCATACAATTGCTTGTGCAGTCACATTATTTAACTATTATACTTTATCTTAGATATCAATGAAAAAAAATGCATTTATTTCCTTGCACTAGACTGGAGAAGAGTTGATAAGTAATATGGCAGAGGTCTGCTGAGCCATGGTAGGTCATTCATGCTGTAGCAGCTCCAACCACTTGCTGCTCCCATCACAATACCCTTTGTTTCCTGCACACTGGATGTGACGTTTAGGCATGTACAATGGCAGATCCTTAGTATGGAATCTGTGCCATCTGTAGGACAAGCCATCAGCTCCCTGCTCCCATCGCTTCCCCTGTCCATACAGACATGCCAGCCTGATGCATCTATTGTGTCTCCTCCGGCAGGACGTGGATCAGATCAGTAATCAGTGGTCCCCCCTCCTTGAGCAGTCTGCAGCAGATGACAGCCGCCCCCAGCCCTCCCTCCCACCATAAGAGCAGCTCCGTCTGATGCTGCTCGGCTTCCACCTCTATGGATGCTGAGTGTGTGGAGTGTATGCCCTGTGTGCAGCCTGAGCTCCCCGCTGCAGAGGAGGAGGACGGCAGGGAGGCAGCTGCTCCAACTATGGGTGATGAAGAAGGAGAGCAGCAGGATGAGCCAGACCCCGACTGTGCAGAGACCCCTCCACTGGGGGGCGATCAGAAAGGTAAGTGCTATTAGTCTTCCCTTCCACCTCCTTGTAATCATCGCAGCTGGAGGCATCAGAGCATCCACACCTCTGGCTTTCCCCAATATACTCCTGCAGCTGCTAGAATGCTAGTGGAGCTACATATGGCAGGGTGATGCAGGGAAGGGATGCAGACTACCTGTAGATGCCAGCATAACTTAGGGCTGCCAGGCTCAGTGCTGTGATGAAGAGTGTTGGGTAACCTTAATTGAAGCTTCTCCTGCATCATAATGAAGGATATTGCTTATATGCCATGCAGATGTGGGATCTGTTGCAGGAAGAGACATCCCAGCAATGTAACAACCTGTATCCCCCACTATGAAGGATAATGAGGCTCTGTCTGGTTGTACGTCTTTTAATGATGCAACGGTGTAAACCAAATCTTTATTAGTTCCCAGATGTCATCAGGTGGGGTGGCAATAAGCCCAGACGAAACACCTTCGAAATTCCATCACCTAGGTGGCGGTCCTCTGCTCACTGATAACATCTTCTAGCATGACTCAATGACTTCCCAGAAGAATCACTTGTTCTTACATCAGTTCCATGTTTCATCTGACCTCTCTCTAGAGTAGACAGATTTTTTTTTTTATTTGTATTTATTGGTATTTTTAATATACATTGTTTAGCCCCAAAAAATCAAACACATAGAAGGAGTTGTCATTTTGCTGCAAAACCTGGGGTGCAGTTATATCTCGGGCAGATACACAAATGATTAGATGAACAGTCTTGCCACCTCAGGCCCTAGAAGTGGTTGCACCCTTGGCCTTTAAAAAGGCTCTCAGAGGCTATTTGTGTGTATTGGACCTCCTTTTTTTTCTCGTGTAGAGCTTGTTGACCCATAGACTTGTCTCTATGACCCCACGGAAGAGATTTCGCCCAGTTAACAGAGTTTGAGAGGAAATGATTTATTGCAGTGCAAGAAGCTGGATGGTTATGTTGACAAATTGTCCACCCTTCTGATCAGACTGCTAGGAGGTGTGTGCACACAAGAGTAGAGAGGATTGTCTGACAAGCACAAGCAATTCCAACTGTTGTCTGCCATCCAGAGACAGGTGGCACCATCTTTACAGGGTTCAGTGTCTGTGAGAACCATTTTCAGGCACTTGGCTGAAGAACATTTGGTCTCACGGCACCCATTAGGTCTACTGCTTTAGACACCTACCCACCGTCACCTCCGTTTGCGGTGGTGACGTCAACGATGAAACTGGACTGCTATGGAGGGGAAACAGAAAAAGTTGATTACAACTCCTGGCGGTTCACACGCTGGTACTTGGTACTAATAGGCATTACTGCCAAGTAGTAGTTTATGCAAAATGATTGCTCAAAAGCCATATTTGCAGTGTAAATGCACCCTAACAAAGAAAGACCAGCCGTAAAGATTCCAGGCTATAAGATGACCTTATTCTAAGGCTGGAATACCTGCATTCCAATCTCTCTCCTATGGTGAAGTACAATAGATACTTGTAGTCCAAAGGGCCCAGGTGTCACCAAATTGTAGTATAATCTCCCATAAGCAAGAATTTTCCTATAAACATATACTGAATGTAGTATTAATTGTTATTATAAATTCCTTCAAACTTGGGATGGTGGAGCTTTTCCAGTATCCAGAACAAGTTTAGACAATACTAGAACTTTGACTAATAACAGCCTATGTTGGGGGAAAGGAGGGGGGCACAGCGTTAATAGCAAAGAACAGGAGGGCCAGTTGTAGGGATTTATTTACTGTCTGGTGAAATATGTTATACACAAGGTGAAACATGGCATATCTTAGGTCATGTCCATATGATATGCAATAGAGTGCCCCTGTTTCCACAGTGACTTCAACACAATGGTATCTTTATTTGTATAGTGCCAACTTATTTCGCAGCGCTGTGTTATTTCCAATAAAGGCACACCACCCATTGTTGATGCATCCCTGACCTTATCATTAATAAAGAATAGTATGGGGATAAAATATGATTTTTCTTGTTTCATATAACTGTTGTAACTCCATTATTGTCATAAAAAGTTATACTTTCTTATAGATGTCATATGTAACTTCGAACAATCTGTCCAGCCCCACAAGACATGGGTTCCCACCGTCTACTCCTGTTTTGGAAAAGAACATCTCTGGTGTGCAGGGTACGAAATTGTTATTCAGGAATCAATTGAATCCTACGGAGGAGTAATCTGGCCAGCAGTGAGTAACACATCATTTTTGTATAATGTGTGTATTTTTGCAGTTTTCATTATTAAATCAGTGTGCAATTTAGCAAGATATTAAAGTGGGAAAAATACCATTCATGAATACCATTCATGTCATCCATTGATTTGCAAGACAGGAAACTATGCCCATGTATAGCCATTCTGTAGGTGCCAGCAATGAAAAACTGTGTAAGGACTGGCAAGGGGATTGTTCGTTGTCTGCTGAAACCGCTGTCGATGTTCCCCACATCGTTGGTGTCTGTAAAAAAAACAAATAGATACTAATAAAGGGTGGACTCATTAATAAGCCTACAGTGAGTAGACACAATGTCCCCTTGAATACCAGCCTTTTTTGTCCATCCCCAGCAGGTTAAAAAAAGGTGAAATCACCAAAACTTGACAATATAATCCATTAGACTTCAATAAAAGACAGAGTCAGTCCGCTCACCTCCACCTGTACACCAGAGCTCCAGGGATGAAACCAGAAGGCATGCAGAACACCAAGTAACAGAAGAGGATATATATCATATATAGGAGGAACATCATATATAGCTAGCACATTTCAGACCTTGCAGTCTTTTCTCATAGCCACAATGTCTTGTATGGAACAAAGGCGATGTAGACTTGATAACTGGACACTTTCCCTGCACATCACATAGAAAGGGGCGCATCCAATTATCAAGCCTATATCTCACTTCTGTTTCATATGAGAATTTGTAGCTATGAGTAAAACTTCTGAAACCCGTTAGCTAAATATGCATTATTTCTCCTCTATATCCTCTTCTGTACACTACTATAATGCTGGTTAATCAGTTTTTAAGTTGGATTTCTAAATAAAGATATTTGGATTTTGCATTTATGCAATGGCGTACATAGAAGAGAAGGGGCCCCATAGCAAAGATCAAAATGATCCCCTTTATGTGATAAAATTGGGCTCCCAAGACAGAAGGGTTTGGTATTTGTTTTCCCCTCCACTACTTCTCCATGACCCTTAAGACAATTTCCAACGGCCTTGTTTTCGAGCAATCAGTTCATCTAGAGAGAGAAATCCTGCACTGGCTCCAGCCATACAGAAGAAAATAAGAGGTGAGAGAAATGTTAGAAGGGTAATCAGCTCACCTGTCAGCTCAAGCACAATCCAGCTCAGAGTAACCCTGCAACCCCTCAAAGGTTTCCATTGAAGAGAATATACATCCCTGTTGCTAGTAGCCGGCCTCCTGCTGCGACAGTGGGGGTGCATCGGGGTGCATAGAATACTGTATGTGCAACCTGTGCAGCTGTTAACCCCTTCCCTGTCGCGATCTAAGTAGATTGCGGCAGGGAGAGGGTTCACAGAGGGAGCGCGCTCTCTCTGTGACTTCAGCCGGCTCTCGCGATAACATCGCGAGAGCCTGGCTGGTTGCTATGGCAACAGGACGCCAGATACTGACATCCTGTATTGCCTTTGCCAAAGATCGCTATAATAAGAGATAAGGCATGGCAGGAGAGAAGTCCTGCCATGCCTTATCGTAGCGATTTTCAGTCCTGCAGTGTAAGTCCCTCAGAGGGACACAGATTGTGTTAAAAGAAGAGAAAAATAAAATACAAAAAAATAAAATTGTAAAAAAAAGGTTAAACCCCTTTTTTATGCTTTTTCTCATATTAGCATAAAAAAATAAATAAAAAATCCCACATATTTGGTATCAACACGTCCATAATGACGCATACAATAAATTGAACACTCTTTTATCCTGCACGGCAAAAAGTGTTAAAAAAAACCCTAAAAATCTGAGGCAAAATGCTAATTTTTAGCATTTTGCCTCCCATAAAACACAATAAAAGTGATAAAGAAAACTTATGTACCCCAAAATGGTACCAATAAAACCTACAGCTCGTCTCGCAAAAAATAAGCCCTCACAGAGCTCCGTCCATGGAAAAATAAAAAAGTTATAGGATTTTGAATGCAGTGATTTAGAAAAAAAGAAGAATTTCCAAAAAAAGGGTTTTTATTGTGAAAAAACCTAAAAAAAAATATAAGAATTTTGGTATCGTTGTAACCGTACCGCCCCACAGAAAAAAATGTATTGTGTCATTTATGCTACATAATTAACACTTAAAAAAACCTATGGCAGAATTGATACGTTTTCTCTAATGAAGATGTTTTAGCAGATTTTCCATGCTGGATTTGTTGTAAATTTTCTTTAGTAGAATAGAGTGGAACACAACCTAGCTGGGCCCCCTCTCCCCATGGCCCTATAGTAGCTGCATGGTCTTCCTCTTGCTTTCCAGTGCTGCATCCTGCATGCTGTGTTCACTGCAGTCCAATAGCTGTACGATGTGATAACTTTGATATAGTGAAGTCCAGGCGAAACTTCAAAACATTTTTAACCATAAAAACTAAGTAACAGAGGAAAAATAATTGGGGATGATCTGGAGGAACTTGCCCTTCTAAGCTTATTTGTGATTGCATCTATAAGGTAATGGTTGACGGGGGACTTCATGCATCTTAGAGCTTTTCATGCATTACATGGTAAAGGAATAGTACTTTCACTGACCAGGCATTAAAGCTCATTTTCTTCATTTATTTCTACATTTCTTGGAATATTATATTGAAAATACTGACACCCCTGTAATGCTGTCAGCCACATTCTTCCACTTGCTACCTATGTCAAGACTTGTCAACGTTCCATTCATACCTACAAATCATAAGTCAATACCTGGTCTGTAGGAGTTATATGTAACTAGTAGGGGGGAAAGCCAGGAACAAATATTCATTAGAAAGGTTTAAGTGATTTTTTGAGAACACATAATGGAACATTTCAATTGCTTTTCCAGCTGAGTAAAATGCTTATGAACCGTTCTGTTCCTACTGCTGAATAGCAACAGGCAGATACAATACAAAGCGTATGATTCATTTTATTTGGGGGCACTTGCAGTCCAACAGTGAAAGTCAAGATTAAATAGAATTCGAGCCAAATATAGCATTTCAGCAATAAGGTCATGTTGATATGTTCTGAGAAATGCAGCCCACAAGTAGGAAATAAACAATAGTCATTGATTATTATTAGCAGCAGAATACTGTATGGGCAACCTGTGCAGCTGTAAAGGGGCTCAGTGATTAGGGGGGCCTTCTTTCAATTTAAAAGCAGCTTCCTGCCATCTATAAAATAGCTTGTAAGGGACTTTCAAATAAATTCTAGTCCTATGCCAAGTTATTCCAGAGCAAGGGGTCCATATAATGTTCTTGCATGGGCAAGCTTTGCCATGTGTGTCTGCCACTGACCTAAAGTGACTAGAAACCTTAGAACACTCATTCAGCTATTCTTTTCAACCTCTCCATACACATGGATGCTCAGCTTGGCTGAGGAGATAGGAAGAAACTGCTGCCAGACTCTTCTAGTTGCTTATCTCCCTTGAGACCGAATGATTAGATCTGTTGAAATGCAACATACCTGACCAGGCCTGGACTGGGACTGAAATTGAGCTTTAATATTTGAAGAAAATAGGTCCACTTTCTGTGTGGTTAGTGTTAAATACACTCTTTGTAAAAAAAATCCCGCACCTAGAGAAAGTTATTGTTTTGCTACAAAACTTGGCATTCAGTTACATCTCAAGCAGATATGCAAATGATTAGAGTTGTGCCATGATTAGATTAACAGTCCTGCCACCTAAAGCCCTAAAAGTCATTCCATTCTTGGCTTAGAAAAAGGCTCCCAGAGTTTGAGGAGGGGGCACATTTTTGGAATGCAAGAAGCTGGATGGTTGTATTGATGAACTGGATGCCATATGGGCCGTTCTGACTAGACTGTTAGGAGGTGCTGGGACTAGTGTGTGAGGGCACGTACACAAGGTGACTGGGCTTAGAACTCCCTACACAGACTATCAATAGAGAGGATTGTGTGATTGACAAGCATGATCAGCTCCAACTGTTTCGTTGTCCGCCATCCAGAGGCAGGTGGCACCTTCATTACAGGCCCCTGTATCTGTCTGGCCCACAGCCACCACAATAGTGATTACCGGCCGGGCTGCCGCAGCTTCCCGGCCGGGAATTATTCAGCTGCGATGATTCCCGATGCGCATTCTGACATCAGTGTGTGCACTGGGGATCCTGCTTCCCTGACCTCTCCTCCTTGGTTCTGCAGGAGAGGAAAGGGAGGAAGCATTCCGGGCGCACAACATCATGTGCACCTGAAGCAGTGCTGAGAAGAGGAGTAGTGGTGCTTAGACTACAAGGAGGAGGTAAGTGTATGGGTTTGAGGGGATGCTATTACTACTGAGGTCACTGTGGGGGCACTATTTCTAATGTGGCTACTGTGGGGAACACTTATTACTGCGGGGGACACTTACTACTGAGGCCACTGTGGGGGACACTATTACTACTGAGGTCACTGTGGGGGTCACTATTACTACTGGGGCTACTGTGGGGGTCACTATTACAACTGGGGCTACTGTGGGGGATACTATTACTTACTAGTACCACTATGGGAGACACTATTACTACTGAGGCCACTATGGGGAACATTTTTACTACTTCGACCACTGTGGGGGACACTATTACTACTAGGGCCACTGCCAGCCCCGAGAAGAGTAGTGGCCCGTATACTACAAGGAGGAAGTAAGTGTATGGGTTTTAGGGGATGGAGGACGCCATTACTACTATTGCTACTTAGGCCACTGTGGGGGATACTATTACTACTGAGGTCACTGTAGGGGTCACTATTACTACTGGGGCTACTGCGGGGAACACTTTTACTACTAGGGCTACTGTGGGGGTCACTATTACAACTAGGGCTACTGTGGGGGACGACACTTACTTACTAAGACCACTATGGGAGACACTATTACCACTGAGGCCACTATGGGGGACATTTTTACTACTGTGACCACTGCGGGGGACATTATTACTACTAGGGCCACTGTGGGGGTTGGTATTACTACCAGGGCCACTGTGGGGACACTATTAGTACTGGGGCCGATATAGGGGCAGTATTACTACTGAGGCCACTGTGTGTGTGGGGGGAGGGGTCACTATTACTACTGGGTCTGATATAGGGGACACTATTACTTCTGAGGCCACTCTGCACATGGCAGCATACCTAAAGCTGACTTAGACTATGTTTACACGTGGTAGAAATGCTGCAGAATGTCCACAGCTGAAATTTCCATGGCAAGTTCTGCAGCATTTCCGCATGCAATAAACAGTCAAAATCCGCACCTATGGTTCGGATTTTGACTGGAAATCAATCGCATATCCACAGCTGATATAATACTATGCAGTGCTCCCCCTCGCCTCCTCCGAAGGCTTCCCGCTGTCAGCACCCCACAGCTTCTGGTACCCAGCAGACTGGTCAGTTGAGGCTACTACAGGCCGCTGGGAACCGGAACTGGGGAGTGCTGACAGTCAAAATCTGCACCAATTGTACTCAAGGGCTCCAATTTTTACTAAATTGTGTGTGATTTAACCATTCTCCTAATTTCTTTGAGCAGTGTGTATATGAGAGAAAACATATCTAAGACAACTTCCATAACGTAGCAGCCTTAGGTGCAGTAGCTTACCTCAATGTATGATAGTATAACTCTACATCAAGCAGTCACTAAATACTAGATATCATCCCTACACAGACAGTAGAGGTTATTGCTGCAGTTACCTTCAGCGTCCAAAAGTGACATTTTTTCTGATTGAAATTGTTTACTTTTGGGTTTTCTTCTTTATCGGTGCTCAAACCTGCGTGACTTCGGTATTAGTGTATCTTGACGCCACCAGAAGTGTGGGTGGTGACAAGATACACTCAGGTTGACAACTCGGCCACTCCCCCCTCTCAGGTCCTGCAATTCAGTAAAGTGTGCTTACCAGACGAGGGAATGTCAGCGGCACAGCGCCTTCCCCGCTGGGCTGCTTGCACTCGGCAGCGGTGGGGAACAGTAATGGAGCAGCGACGCTAGATAGTTGTCACAGGTGTCCCGTCTCTACTGGTCTGTGGACTGTGAACAGCGCAGCGAACATTGAGGGAGTGGTGGTGGCAGAGCGCCTTCCCCGCCGCCCTCCCTGCACTCTGTATTGCCGACTGACCGTGAGGAAGCGCCAGTGGCACAGCGCGGTCCAGGGCCACCTCAAAGTAGCTACCAGGGGGAGCCGCAGCTGATGAGTACTCTGGCCGTGCTGCGTGAGCAGGAGCAGGGCACAGCAGTGGGAACGCCTCTGACAGTGCCCCCAGCTGCTTCAGCCGCAGGGGAACGGGTGCGGGACTATACTGTGCCGGGGAGGGAGGGGGGGCTGTCAGCTGTGAGGCATAGGCAAAGCACAGTCCGATAATTTGTGCCAGGGATGGAGGGTTAGGGTGAGGGGTACGTGTAACAGTTAGCCTTACAATATACACTACCGTTCAAAAGTTTGGGGTCACCCAAACAATTTTGTGTTTTCCATGA
Organism: Eleutherodactylus coqui; assembly: GCF_035609145.1. NCBI lineage: Eukaryota > Metazoa > Chordata > Amphibia > Anura > Eleutherodactylidae > Eleutherodactylus > Eleutherodactylus coqui. Next base: position 397,613,225 of record NC_089837.1, read on the forward strand.
AAAGTCACACTTATTCACCACCATGCGTTGTGAAATGAATAGAAAATAGAGTCAAGACATTGACAAGGTTAGAAATAATGATTTGTATTTGAAATAACATTGTTGTTACATCAAACTTTGCTTTCGTCAAAGAATCCTCCTTTTGCAGCAATAACAGCATTGCACACCTTTGACATTCTAGCTGTTAATTTGTTGAGGTAAGCTTGTGAAATTGCACCCCACGCTTCTAGAAGCATCTCCCACAAGTTGGATTGGTTGGATGGGCACTTCTGGCGTACCATACGGTCAAGCTGCTCCCACAACAGCTCAATGGGGTTCAGATCTGGTGACTGCGCTGGCCACTCCATTACCGATAGAATACCAGCTGCCTGCTTCTGCTGTAAATAGTTCTTGCACAATTTGGAGGTGTGTTTAGGGTCATTGTCCTGTTGTAGGATGAAATTGGTTCCAATCAAGCGCTGTCCACTGGGTATGGCATGGCGTTGCAAAATGGAGTGATAGCCTTCCTTATTCAGAATCCCTTTTACCCTGTACAAATCTCCCACCTTACCAGCACCAAAGCAACCCCAGACCATCACATTACCTCCACCATGCTTAACAGATGGCGTCAGGCATTCTTCCAACATCTTTTCATTTGTTCTGCGTCTCACAAACGTTCTTCTTTGTGATCCAAACACCTCAAACTTGGATTCATCCGTCCACAACACCGTCCACAACACTTTTTTTCAGTCTTCCTCTGTCCAATGTCTGTGTTCTTTTGCCCATCTTAATCTTTTTCTTTTATTGGCCAGTCTCAGATATGGCTTTTTCTTTGCCACTCTGCCCTGAAGCCCAAAATCCCGCAGCCGCCTCTTCACTGTAGATGTTGACACTGGTGTTTTGCGGGTACTATTTAACGAAGATGCCAGTTGGGTACCTGTGAGGCGTCTGTTTCTCAAACTAGACACTCTAATGTGCTTATCTTCTTGCTTAGTTGTGCAACGCGGCCTCCCACTTCTTTTTCTACTCTGGTTAGAGCCTGTTTGTGCTGTTCTCTGAAGGGAGTAGTACACACCGTTGTAGGAAATCTTCAATTTCTTAGCAATTTCTCGCATGGAATAGCCTTCATTTCTAAGAACAAGAATAGACTGTCGAGTTTCAGATGAAAGTTCTCTTTTTCTGGCCATTTTGAGCGTTTAATTGACCCCACAAATGTGATGCTCCAGAAACTCAATCTGCTCACAGGAAGGTCAGTTTTGTAGCTTCTGTAACGAGCTAGACTGTTTTCAGATGTGTGAACATGATTGCACAAGGGTTTTCTAATCATCAATTAGCCTTCTGAGCCAATGAGCAAACACATTGTACCATTAGAACACTGGAGTGATAGTTGCTGGAAATGGGCCTCTATTCACCTTTGTAGATATTGCACAAAAAACCAGGCATTTGCAGCTAGAATAGTCATTTACCACATTAGCAATGTATAGAGTGCATTTGTTTAAAGTTAGGACTAGTTTAAAGTTATCTTCATTGAAAAGTAGAGTGCTTTTCCTTCAAAAATAAGGACATTTCAATGTGACCCCAAACTTTTGAACGGTAGTGTATCTATAAGACTAAGTGTTACACTTTGCCCTCATCCTAATCCTCCATCCCTCTCAGACATCACTGCAGCTGCTACTTGACTTTAGTGGGCTGCCAGGACCTTTAGCTCATCGAGCTTTGCAGCCAATCACGTTCAGGGGGAGTCACCCCCCCTGTCAATCTTGACTCCATGAATTCTTCCTGGTGGCGTGAAGATAGACTAATACCCGTGAATTCTTCCAGTCAGGACTTGCTCCTATCCTGCTGTTACCTCCAGTGCCCCTTTCACTACCCCACCCCCATAGTACTAGTGTCCCCCTCTGTACCCACGAATATATTAGGGCCACCTTTGTGTCCCCCACAAGGTAATAGTGATCCTTAATAATGTCCCCATTTGTGCCATACATGTTAATAATGTGCCCCCTTGTATTCTCTTAGTACCCTCACAAGGTAATAATGTACCCTTAGTGCCCACACAAGTAAATAGTGTCCTCATTAACTGTAAGCTAAACTGGAGCAAGCAGTGTCAGGCAGCTGCTGCCAAGACAAAAAGGATCATGGGGTGCATCAAAAGAGATCTGGGGACACAGGATGAGAACATTGTTCTTTCTCTTTACAAGTCACTGGTCAGACCACACATGGAATATTCTGTGCAGTTTTGGGCATCGGTACTCAGAGGACATATCAGCGCTTGAGCAGGTACAAAGACAACAAAAGTAATAAATGAAATGGACAGACTGCAATATCTAGAGAGGTTATCAAAGTTGGGCTTATTTACATAGTAACAGTAGTAACATATTATGCTAGGTTGAAAAAAGACATGTCGATCCAGTTCAGCCCCCCCCCCCCCCACCTTGTTGATCCAGAGGAAGGTAAAAAAAATAAACAATGAGGCAGAAGCCAATTTACCCCATTTTGGGGGGAAAAAATTCCTTCCCGACTCCATAATGTCAGTCAGAAAAATCCCTGGATCAACGCTTGAAAAGTTCCTACCTGACATCAAGTCTGGCAGTCAGAAGATACCCGGATCAACAACCCTTCTGGCTATTTAATGTCTGTATCCTATAATGTAATTTAGTTTAGAAAAAAAAGTCAGCTGAGGGGTGATCTAATACTTTGTATAAAGATATTAAGGGACAATACAGAGATCTCTACCATCATTTATTTATACCCAGGACTGTGACTGTAACAAGGGGGCATCCTCGACGTCTAGAGGAAAGAAAATTTCTACACCAGCATAGAAGGGGGTTCTTTACTGTAAGAGCAGTCAAACTATGGAACACTCTGCCTGAGTACATGGTAATGGCAAACTCACTAAAGGAGTTCAAGAGGGTCCTGGACATGTTTCTTGAGTGTACCAATATTACATGTTATAGTCACTGATCTCTTCAAAAGGGTCAGTGATCGAGGGATTATTCTGATTGCCAGATTGGAGGAATTTTTTTCCCCCCAAAATGGGAAAATTGACTTCTACCTCATTGTTTTTTTTTCCTTCCTCTGGATCAACATTGGGGTAAAAATAGGCTGAACATATATCTTAGTTGGCCTAACATACGGTTTCAGGACAAAATGGAGTCCCAGGATCAGAGGAGGATCGGGTATGTTACCTGCAATTATTCTTCTCCAACGTCTTTCTGATCTGCTGGTTCTAGGTCCAGTTTCGGACATCTAAAATGCTGCAATCTTCAGACTACCTAATCTCCACAGTGCATTGGTTGGCCAGAGCTGTTTGTTTTATGAGCACTGGCCAATCAGAGAACAGTGCACAATGTGCATTAGTTAGTTAGAAAATCACTGCAGCCATCATGAATGGGTGAAAACAGGTCCCAAACTGGCAGATCAGAGGTGACAGAGAACAACTGCAGGTAATATGCCCCCTCCCCCTTCTGTTCTGAAACCGGAGGATCACTTTTATTATGCCCGCACAAGTAAATAGTAACCCTTTAGTGCCTGCTCAAGCTAATAGAGCCCCCTCAGAAACCGCACAGGATGCCTCATGAGCAGGTAAGAGATCTAGCAGTGTGGGGGCACAAAGGTGGACACTATCATTGTGTGGATGCCTTACATGCTATTACATGTTAATGATGTTATGTTAGTGCGCTAACATGGCAACATTTACACCTCATAATGTAAGGCTAAGAATACCACTAAACCCTCAGCCTAAGGCTGCAGCGCTGGCGCACATCTATGCACACTGTGCTGCTGGGACCGGCCTGCCTTGACCGTTTTGGCAGCTGGGGTGTGCGAGGGGCGTTCGTCCTGTCAAACCCCTACCGTGTTTCCCTGAAAATAAGACAGCGTCTTATATTTATTTTTGTTCAAAAAGGTTTAACTTTTTTACATGTATAGCTGCCTGGACACTATTACAATTGACTTTTTACATTAACTGTTAGCAGGGCTTAATTTTGGAGTAGGGTTTATATTTCAGCATCCTCAAAAAGCCTGAAAAATCATTTTGCATCCTCAAAAATTCAGGAAAATTATGCTATGTCTTATTTTTAGGGTATGTCTTATTTTCCGGGATAACAGGGTAGCTTTCGGTGGCGTCAAGATACACTAATGCAATAGTTGTTCTGTGAATCGAGGTGAAGCAGGCTGAAGATCTCTTCTGGCTCCCTGCCTCCATTCACTGTGAAGAGACAGTTGTTCAAAGATTGAGAGACTGGTGTTTACACGGGCCAACAGTCGCTTGATTTTTAGGGGAGCTAAAAAACAAGTAATTCTGACAAATCAACGGGGGGCATGCATCCCTTATGCTACCTGGCCTGCTCCGCCTCAGATTTTGCAGAACTATATCACTCTTGTTTATAGCATATGAGCAATAGTCAAATGGTAGTCCGCAAGATGACTGCCGGTCACTTACATGCCCAACATTTGTCCTGTGTAGAGACACCTTAATAAATAAAATTACATTTTATAGTAGTAGTAATTAGTAATGAAAGATCTAGGTGATCTTACCATTTCTTGCAACTCTACTTCCGGAGCTTCTTGTATAGTTCTATTTCACCCTTTGCAATGCAAACAATTGGCAGGCTGAGGATTTAAAACCAACACTGCTCTGCTGTGGATCTTGCCCATATATTGTTTTCCTATCATATGGGTGAGATTTGTTAAAATGTTATTCACGACTTGTACTGAAAATGCTGCAGATTTTCCATTCAAAATTCCTGCGCAGCAAATTCACAGCATTTAACGCCATGCGTGAACATACCCTTGGGCTCAGTCAGATCGGTCAGCCACTGCATGAAATTAGAGATATTTTCCTTATAGGTTTTGCAATTCTTTAGCCTTTTCCCTCTCTGCAGGCTAGATCTCTTGTTTTCAGTTTTCTCTGAGCTGGTGGGAGGAGACTGCTGCTATGTAGTCTTCTACACAATACAGATGAGAAAAAAAGGATTCTGCTCTTCGTAGCAAAATCACATAAATAACTTCATCAGTGAGGGCACTAGCCGTAACACAATAAACTCAGTTAGCTCTGTGCCTGTGTGAGTATCCCTCCAGCAGCTTCTTCCTTTTCATAGACTTCTATGGGCAGCATGATTAATCAGCTTCCTCCACTTCCCGTGTTCAGTCTTGTTATTTCGATTAATAGAGACGGACTTTACATATCAGGCTGTGGCAGCAAATTAGAAGAAAAGGGGGATCCCTACTGGCCTGCAACTGAGGGATTTTTTCAGCACAAAAATGACATTTTTCGGTGAATACGTTGATTTGCACTTTTGCTAGTTTTCACGTTTACTTTCATATACCTATAAGTGACTTAAAAAAAGTTAGTGTCTATTTAAGGCCAATAGTTGCTTTTTATGATTGTTTTCATACACAGTATTTGCATTTCTGCGCATTTTTTCTTTTGTTTAAAAATGCTGAGGCCAGATGTTCCTTTGAGACTCTGTAGTAATATATTGTAAAGCTTGCATATACAGCATTTTGGTTTGACACACCATTTTCAATAGGCCAGGAAAAATGCTTGTAGATTAAAAAAAATTATTTTTAAAAAAGTGTGAAATGGGCAATAATATGAAGCAACAATTCAAAAGAATTGTTTATGGTAGCCTTTTGCGCTATTCACACAGGGCACCCATTGGCTTCTATAGAAGAGTGTTTTAGACATGCTCAGTGATCTGTGCAGAGAGGGGGAGTAGATAAGCTGTGACCATTGCTAAAGCCCCATTTACAGGCAAACGATGCCCGACAGCGCATCCCAATGAAGCTCGCTCCTGTGCGGTTACACAGGAGCAAGTATCGTTGGCATCGCTCAGTTACCTTTCTTCATTATCATGCCTGGGAAAATGAGATGACTGCTGAAAAAAATCTCTCTACAGAACAAGTATCAGCCTATTAGGTTTAGTGCTCAGTGTGAAAACTGCAGATATTTAGGTTTTTTTTTACTATAGGGAGCAACATTGAAAGGTAAAAGAAAAATCAACAACATTTTAAAATGTTTAGCATAAAAGCTTGATTTATACAATAGCTCATATTCTGATTACAGATTACCTTCAAGCTGTGCATAAACATATGATTAAAATAGTTGATGATTTCAAACCCCTTTTCTCCAATAGTTTAAAATTTTTTAGAAACGCTATGTGTTCTCCATAGGGAGAGCACCTAGATGGTTAGTAGGGGAGGTTTAAAAGGCCATTTACGCTCCTCTGGGGAATATGCAAATAAGGAAAATGAAACAAAACTTCCACAGCGCCACCTATTGGAAGGCAGCAATACCTAAAGTCAAAGTTAGACCCTTTATACAAGCCTTGCAACAATGACCAGGAATTTAAAGCACAGTCAGAGCCCATGCACATACAGCTGTATCAGGGTTTTTGCCTTCTCAGTTTATAGTAGTATTCTGACTTTTTCATGAATGACCAACATATATATCAATCAACAGTAGGCTGGGTACTCATTCTACCGACCTCTGAAGGATGGCAGGCTGAGTCAACAGGACTGAACCTGCAACCTTCAGGTCGTGAGCGAGAGTTTAGGACTGCATTCTGCTGCCCTAACCCTCTGCGCCACCCACCAATTCATGCAAATAGCAAAGAATTTTCCGACAAGTCACCTAATTACAGAGTTTCTTGTTCTTTTAAAACCAGGCTAATTGGCTACTGTCCTTAAAACACTTTTTCAGCTTAATTGCTTCATGTTTAAATTGTAATCATATATAGGGCAGACAGTGGAACAGATCCCTTTAATACATTTGGGAGATTGATTCTTCATTAGGTTTGTGACTGAAGATCTAATGAACTATTTTAAAGATCATTAAGTACAATCATCTTAAAATGATATTTCAACAGTGACCCATTTTACAAAACCCCTTGGTGATCATGTGTAGACAAGTTTTGTGTCAGTGCAGGGTCTCACGCACATAATGTTGCAATGCTGTTTTGCACTGAGCAGCAGTAGAAGAGCATTGGCCTTCTACTTTACCTCTGTATGCTCCTGGCATATCATGACATACTCTGTTGTATTTCGTACGTATGGAGTTATTTTCCCCCTACAAGCATTGCCTCTAATTGAAAATTGTTCTGGCCATACAGCTGCAGTCTGAGCCTGTAGGCCAAAAATGGAGGCTGTGAAGCACTTGACTAGGGGGCCAATTTTGAAGCTAGCTGTGCCCTTGTATTCTCCTCTGAAGTCAAACCTATTTATTAGCTTTCCTGTAGTAAAACAAGGTATCCCAGATGGCAGGTCAGTACTGACCATCCAGAAGGGTCCTGCTGTAAGCGCTGCTCACTTGCAAAATTCTTAACAGTTGTCAGCAAGGCTATAGACAAGTTATCGCACAGTGACTCTGTACTTCTATTCTATATAATTGGTTCATTAGGAGTGTGTATAACGTGTACAAATATAGTATGTATAAAAGATTTTACTAGTGCTTTTTGATAAACATTTTTATTAATGTTTAATATCCCGCTAACTATTTAAAGGGATTGTCAGTAGTTTTTTTTTTTTTGTTTTAAACCCAGTTTCCAATGCAGAAAAAGTGGATTATACCCACCTGATAATCAGGTTTCCAGTAGTCTCCACGACAGCACCAATGAGATTGCCTCCTCCTGGTAGGACAGGAACATACTGAGAGGTTAAAAGCTCCCCCCCTTCCCCACTTTCCTCAGTGGATTCTAACGAATTGCCGGGGCAGGAGCTAAACTTAAATTTTTTCCCCTAACCGGGGTTTTTTAATTTTTAAATTTATTATTTTATTTTTCTAGGGCGGGAAAGGTACGGGTGCTGTCGTGGAGACTACTGGAAACCTGATTATCAGGTGGGTATAATCCACTTTTTCCCCCAGTCGTCTCCACGACAGCACCAATGAGACGTACCAACTAAAGTTTATTAGGGTGGGATCGCTGCCGAGAGGACTTTGCGGCCGAAGGCCATGTCCTCGTCCTGCTGCACTTTTACCCTATAGTGTTTAGTAAACGTGTGGGGTTTTTTCCAGACTGCGGCCTTGCAAATTTGCTCGACCGAGGCTGAACTGTGTTCGGCCCATGAGGACGCTACTGCCCTTGTGGAATGGGCTTTAAGCGCTAACGGGATCTCCTTCCCGAGGGCTTTATAGGATTCTATGATGGCCAGGCGGATCCACCTGGCTATGGAACTTTTCGCTGCTTTGCTACCCTTATTTGGGCCACTGAACTGGACGAACAGGTTGTCGTCCCGCCTCCAGTGGCTCGTTGTATCTATGTAGGTTAGGACTGCTCTCCTAACGTCCAGGCAGCTTAGGGTTCTTTCCTCCTCGTTTTTTGGGTGGCTGAAGAATGAGGGGATTATTATATCCTGGGACCTATGAAAATCTGACACTACTTTCGGCATAAAGGCCGGGTCTGTTTTAAATATTAGTTTGGTGTCTGTAATTTTCATAAACGGGTGGCGGATGGACAAGGCCTGTAGTTCGCTAACCCATCTTGCGGATGTAATGGCTACTAGGAAGATGGTCTTGATTGTCAGCATTCTTATAGGTAGCGCTTTGATCGGTTCGAATGGTACCGCTGTCATGGCCTCTAGAACCCAATTAAGGTTCCAGTCTGGGAACAGGTTTATGGGCCTAGGGCGTAATCTAGCTGCTGCTGTTAGGAACCTGTGGACCCATCTATCGTCTGCGAATTTTGTGTCGCAGATAGCGCTAAGGGCTGAAACCTGGACTTTTAGGGTGCTCGGGGAGAGGCCCATCTCTAAGCCCTCCTGCAGGAATTCTAAGATTAGCGGAGTGTCGGGGATAGAATCCCCGCGATCCCTTCCCTGTCTCCATGAGGAAAACTTTCTCCAGACCTTCTGGTAGATCAGGTGGGTCGTCTTTTTCCTACTGGACATTAGGGTTTCTACTACTTTCTCTGAGAATCCTTTCTTTCTTAGCGAGGATTCCTCAAGAGCCATGCCGTTAAATGGAGTTTGTCTAGGCCGGGGTGGTTCAGTGGCCCCTGCGATAGAAGATCCGTCCAGGTAGGCAAGGTGACTGGGTCCTGGACGCTCAGTGTTGTCAGAAGACCGAACCAGCTTCTTTTTGGCCAGAAGGGGGTCACTAGGATTAGCGTGCATCCCTGGGTTCTGAAGTGTTGTAAAACCCTGGGGATTAGTGGTATGGGAGGAAAGGCGTAGGCCAGTCCTTGTCCCCAGTCCTGGCCCAGGGCGTCTACCGCTATCGGACGATCTCCTGGCCGGAGGGAGAAAAAGTTGCCTACTTTCGTGTTCTCCCTGGTTGCGAAGAGGTCCAACTGTGGGGTCCCCCACCGGTTGGTTAAGATTCTGAATGCCTCTGGGGAGAGGGACCACTCTCCTGGGTCTATCTGCTTCCTGCTGAGGAAGTCTGCTTTTCCATTTAGTGTCCCCTTTAAGTGGGTTGCCGTGATCGAGAGGATCCGGCCCTCCGCCCAGTGAAAGATTTTCTGTGCGATGCTTTGCAGTGGGGGAGATCTTGTGCCCCCTTGGTGTCGTATGTGAGCGACCGCGGTGACATTGTCTGACAGTATTTTTATGTGATGGTTCTGTAGCGAGTTGCCCAACTGCTGTAGAACCTGCCAAACTGCCTGTAGTTCTCTGAAATTTGAGGATTGTTCTTTTATCCTCTGAGGCCAGGGACCCTGAAAGAATTGGTTCCCCACATGCGCTCCCCATCCACAGGCGCTTGCGTCTGTTGTGATGTGGATGGCTGGGTTTTGTAGCCAGTGAACCCCTCTCCGCAGGTTCTCTGGGGATGTCCACCAACGCAGGGATGTTTTTGCCCTGTTTGGGATGTACATCCTTGCCCCTAGCGAGGACTGCCTTTTGTCCCACGAGGATAGGACTACGGCCTGTAGGGCTCTGGTGTGGGCCTGGGCCCATGCTACTCCTGGGATGCATGATGTCAAGCTCCCCAGAAGAGACATTGCCTCCCGAATTGTGCAGAATCGTCTTCGTAGGAAGGTTTTGACTATTCTGCGGATTTTTTGTATTCTCTCCTCGGGTAGGTAGGAGCATTGCGATTCTGAGTCGAGAGTTATTCCCAGAAACGTCTTCTGCTTGCCGGGATCTAGGCTGGATTTTTCCCAGTTTATAATCCATCCCAATGATTGGAGAAGTTGTAGCACTGTCTCCAGATGTTTGGTTAGGAGTTTTTTGGACTCTGCTATTAATAGAATATCGTCCAGGTACGGTACTACTAGGATCGATTTTTCTCTCAGGTGGGCGGCTACCTCCGCCATAATCTTGGTAAAGATTCTGGGAGCTGAGGATATCCCGAAGGGCAGGCATCTGAACTGGTGGTGCTCTGTTCTTCCGCCCATGTCCACTGCGAACCGCAGGTATTTCTGTGAATCTTTGTGGATCGGGATGTGAAAATACGCGTCCTTCAGATCGATGGACGCCATGTAGGCTCCTCTGGGGATCAACTTTATTGTCGAGGAGATGGTTTCCATTTTGAATCTCCTGTATCGGACGCAGGTGTTCAGGTCTTTCAGGTTTATTATCGTCCGGTGTTTCCCGCCGGGTTTTTTTACTAAAAAGAGCCTGGAGTAATAGCCCTGGGTTTCCTCGTTTCGCGGTACGGGAGATATTGCGTTTAACCGCTGCAAGTCGCGCACGCTTTGCCCTAGTAAATGTAGCTGTTTTTTTGGGGCTCGCGTGGTAATAAATTTCCTTCTGGGGATGGATACCAGCTCTATCTGGTATCCGTGCTGTAGGATCTTTGGGATCCATGGGCCCCCGCAGATTGCGGCCCATTGATCCACAAAGCTCCCCAGCCTTGCCCCTACGGGGATGGCGTCAGGGTCTTTGCTTCGGCTCCCCCTGATGGGGGTTGAAGAGGATATTCCTTCCTCTGCCCCCCTTGGGGTAACTCCAGCGGCCTGTCTTGCCCTTGCCTCGGTAGGCCTCGGGCTGCTGCATTGGGGCCCGGGGAAAGGTCTTCACTCTCTGTGGTTTTTCCTCAGGGAACCCTTTTTTCCTGTCGGCCGCCTTCTCTAGAATTTTATCTAGGTCCGGTCCAAATAGAAATTGGCCGTAGAATGGGAGGGCACACAATTTGTTTTTCGAGGCCAGGTCGCCTGACCATGACCTCAGCCATAACACCCTTCTGGCTGAGTTAGCGCGGGCTGTGGCTTTTGCTGAGAGTTTGACGGTCTCGGCCGCGGCGTCCGCTAGGAAGTTAGTGGCCATGCGCAGGATGGGAAGGGAGTTAAGGATCTGATCCCTCGGCGTTTTGTTGGTCAGATGTAGTTCCAGCTGCTCTAACCATACCCCCAGGGTCCGCGCCACGCAGGTGGCTGCGATCCCTGGCCTAAGGATGTTTGCCGCTGCCTCCCATGATTTCTTTAGGAGTCCCTCTGCCTTGCGATCCATGGGGTCTTTTAGCTGTGCGGCATCCTCAAAGGGCAGAGTCGTCCTCTTGGCTACCTTGGCCACCGGGACGTCTACCTTAGGTATTTCGTCCCAGCTTGCGCAAGCTTCCTCCTCCAGGGGGTATCTCCTTTTTACGCCTCGAGCGGAGTAGGAACCTGCGTCTGGTTTACTCCACTCTCTCTGAATTATTTTAGAGATGTTTTTGTGGACCGGGAAGGTATGTTTGCGCCTCTCCCCAAGTCCACTGAATATCTCATCCTGTCGGGTCCGCGGCTCTCTGGGCTGTTCTATTTTTAACGTAGCCCTAACTGATTTAATTAGTTCCGTCAATTCATCTTGATGGAACAAATATTTCCTGTAGTCCTCCTCCTCTGAGGACTCTTCGGCCGCCTGCTCCTCTTGCTCTGATCCGATGGAGTTCTCGGAATCAGAAGACTCCTCGGGAACATATGCCTTTCTTTGGCGTTTCGCTGGCGGTGCCGGCAGTGACGTTAGAGCTGATTGAACCTCTTCCTTCACCAGCTTTCTAACGTCATCCAGGAATCCCCCCGATTCCCCTCTGACTAGCCTAGCCACGCATGCCTTGCATAGAGGCCTCTGATACGTGGCTGGCAGTCTCGTCCCGCATTCCACGCACTTTCGCAGTTTTGTTCTGGGGGGGATGTCTTTTTTATCCCCCTGACAAACAAAGCATTTTTGCGGGTAAACATGCAACTTTTCCATACACAACATACTGGATATTTGCATTGTATTTTTGCCGCACTGGCTACTTACGGCCGCTGAGGCTGAGGTTTCAGCTGTCTCTGGGGCTGGAGCACTCATCTTTATACCAGTGCTGCAGACACCCTGCGACCTGTGATGCTGGTGTTCTGGCTTCTCTCAGGTTCCTATTTGAATTTTCGCGCTCCTGCGCTAAGCCCCGCCCCCTCCGCTCCTAATGCAGACGCGATGACGTCATCGCGCTGGACGTGAGATGCGGCGCCCCCCCCCCCCCTGCCGTCAAGGGGCTTCCTGGAGCGCCGCGCTGTAATTTCTGCCGGAGGACGAGGGGGACTGAGGCTCCCGCTTTGAACCCCCCATGGGCCGCCGCGGGAGGAACCTGGCCCGGGGGTTACCACCCTGATGTGGCGTCCCGGGAGTCGTCTGGCTGCGAAGGGATGACAGGGTGAGCCACTGCCTTCCGATCCGCCTGTATGCTTTCGCTGGCTTCTCCACCAGCTCCTCTCATAGATCCTGCCTCCTGGCAGGACAGGAAGACACTGAGGAAAGTGGGGAAGGGGGGGAGCTTTTAACCTCTCAGTATGTTCCTGTCCTACCAGGAGGAGGCAATCTCATTGGTGCTGTCGTGGAGACGACTGGGGGAAAAATAACTAACCAGCATCTATTAACATTTCTCTGCCTCCCACTTTTGATGTCACGTTCACAGACTGCCCCAGTCCGTTTTCAGGATGCCACAGGCTACTGCAGCCAATAACAGAGATCAGCGATTGCTGTGCTCAGTCATGGGCTGCAGCGTTGGTGACATTCTGTAAACAGGTGGGACTGGACCCGTAAAACAAACACCAGAGTAGTGGGGAGAGGAGACTATATGCTGGTCAGTCATTTTACTGAGGGGGAATAAAAATAAATAAATCTTATTTGCATAGCGTCAACTTATTACGCAGCGCTTTCAGGTAACTTTTAATTATGTGGTTTTCCAAAAAATGTAGCAAAAAAAGCCAAAACAAAAACACAACACTTGGACAACTCCTTTCCTATGGTTGGCGCTTTTTAGGCCTCATGTCCACAGGGAGATGATCAGGTTCCACATTCAGGAACCAGCAGCGGAATCAGACCCTGCCCCATTTGGGTCTTCCGTTTTCTTCACTGTGAATGTGTGCTGGAGCGCTGGCTAGCAAGCCGCCGCGCATGGCCAGTGAAGGCTTGTTTCTTTTTTAAACTCCTGCTTTCAGACGGAATCCACATTCCGTCCACTATTCAATTGCAGCTGCGAATGCGACAGCTTCCATTGACTTTAATAGAAGTAATCCAAGTGGTAACCACACTGAAATGGAGCATGCTGTGATTTGGTTTCCGGACCGAAAGGTCTACAAAATAAATCCGCCCGCATGCTTCAATTCAACTGCAGATGCCCATAATTCAAGTCCACCTGTGGACATTGGGCCTCAGTCAGTTACTCTGAGCTCTCACACTAGCCTTCAAGCATCTTCACACATACTGCAGTACATTTATCCATGGGACTTATGCAGATTATAGTAGGAAAACAACAACAACAAACAAAAAACCCGCAATACTCACCTCCCAGCCTGCGTCTGTGGCCCCGGCCCGATGGCCGCCCTGGCGGTGCAGCAAGCTGCTTGAGAATTCTCCCCACTGTCATATCCCTGCTCAGCTTTGAATTCCCCCGCCATCAGCGTTGTGTAAGTAAGCACTGTGATTGGATTGAGCGCCAGCCAATCACAGCTGGTGCTCGATCATTCAGAGCCAGTGAATGACATCACTGAATAGCTGAGATTGGCTGGCGCTCGATCCAATCACAGCGCTTACTTACACAGCGCTGACGGCGGGGGAATTTAAAGCCGAGCAGAGAGATTACAGCGGGGAGAAGTCTCAAGCAGCTTGCTGCACTGCTGGGAAGACCATTGCGCCAGGGACACAGACGCCGGCTGGGAGGTGAGTATTGCGTTGTTTTTCTTTACCTAGTATATACTAGAGTATAGCTAGGCTTATACTCGAGTCAATAAGTTTTACCAGTTTTTTGTGGTAAAACTTATTGACTCAGCTTATACTCGGGTCGGCTAATACTCGAGTATATACGGTATATAAGATATCAAGATATCTGCAAAAAAAATAAAATGCAATGTAGATTTTAAACTGCTGCATGTCTATTTATGCTGTGGATTTTCATCACAGATTTCACCTCTTCCAACGAGGGAGTGAAACATGCATCAAAATCCACAACAAAGTTCTACTACATATAGACGTATCCTTGAAGGTCAGCCATAGAAAGCGAATACATTGTGAGTCAGAGCCGGACAGTAGATAAATGAAATTTTATTACAGGATATTATTAGAACACCCCTAAAGGCTGGAAATCTTTTAGATTATGCGGTGATGTGATCCTGGCGATTTCTAAAAATTGTAACATTATTATTGATGATTTCTTTTTTCTATAAAAACAAACTAAAATCAAAATTGTTTCACTCATTTCAGGCAAAGGCATTGTGTTACTTCCTGGAAGAAAACAGAGATGAATTTGATTTGAGACACAAGAACATTTTGGAAATCGGCTCTGGAACAGGCTTGGTATCGATTGTCGCATGTATTTTAGGTCTGTGAATAATTTATTACACAGTGTGCATACACTAACCGCTGACTAAATCTCAACTAATTGCTTGCCAATGGAGTGTTATTGCTAGTAAAGCTCGCCCAACCCGTACGCATAGAGTTCAGCATGACACAGATTTCCTCTTCTAGGAGCTCAAGTCATTGCAACTGATCTGCCTGAAATACTGGGAAATCTGAGATTTAATTTGTCAAGAAACACAAAAGGGCGCTGCTTGCATCCTCCTGAAGCCAGAGAGCTGACATGGGGACACGATCTTCAACGAAACTTTCAAAATACTCCTTGCACGTTCGATTATGTCCTTGCTGCTGATGTCGTCTATCACCACACCTGTCTTGCTGAACTACTACAAACAATGAAATATTTGTGCCAGCCTGGTACCCAGTTAATATGGGCAAACAAATTCAGATTTAACACAGACTTAATATTTTTATCAGATTTTAAGAACTCATTTGACACAGAGGTCCTGGCAGAGTACCCAGAGTTAGAGGTTAAAATCTTCAGAGCAACATACAAAGAAGTTTAAATGCTTCTATGGCTGTAGGTCCATTTAGTAAGAAGCCATACAAAACATAATAAACAATATGTCATAAGATGGGGTGCAATCAATTAGAACATGAACGTCTAAACCAACTAGACCAGAGTGTATTCACCATGTATTTCTGCATCAAAGCGTGCCTGTTGGTCTCTTCTCCACCAGTATAATAGAAAGGCTTACCTTACCGTCCCGCACAAAAATGTAATGAAATCACCTCTTAAATGTTGTAAGCAGGTAAGATCTACATTACTCAAAGCAACACCTTCCTCACTTATTCTCTAGAACAGGGGTCTCATTGCGCTCCATCAACTGGGAAACTATAAAAGCCCGGCAGCCCATTTGTTATTGCAAGCTATTGCACATGCTTCAAAAATACAAAAGAAGGATCTTTTTGCCACTTATATCATCTATAAAGCCATATCCATAAAACAGAGGCGTAACTTGAAGCTCCTGGGCCCCAATGCAAAACCTGGAACGGGGCCCTCAATTATAATGCTTTATTCATAGTACTGGGCTCCCTATATGGAGAAGAGAGGCCTTATGGGCCCCCCAAGGCTCCTGGGCCCCGATGCAACTGCATCCTCTGTATCCTCTATAGTTACGCCCCTGCCATATAACCTCTTGAGGCACCTGCTAAAAATATTAAAATGTTGTATATAGTGCATACCTCAGCTTGTGCCTGTTCATAGCATTAATGGCCCAGGTGAAAGAGCTTTTTCTTCATCTGGGCTTTGAATGCCGCCACTGGCCTGCCTCCTGCTGCTAGTAAAATGGCTCAATACATTTTCTAAAATTATGGAACTAGAATAACATTGCATGGAAGTAAAACAGTTTAGCTGCTCTAGAAATAATTCATGGGATCAGTGCTAAAAACCTTTCAAATCAGCAAATGGACAAAAATTATGCTGTCATGTCTTCATACCTTGTTACTAGAGAGCAAGCAAAACTAACTGAACCCAAGTTAAGCAGTTTATAACCACCTTCCACAACCAGTGATTAAACTACTCAATTCCTTTAATAGGAGTAGGAATTGAGTAATGCAAGAAATTAAGGCCACCCCCTGTAAAGTTTTTATTTTTAACATATGAGCGCTTACAGTTTCATGATTTGATCTTCATTCATACAGTATATAAAGATAAAGGTGATGTCATTGAACTAAAACACTTTGATTTAGCATGTGTTTAATAAATTACACTTTTGTTCTGTGGAAAAATGAATTACAACCTTAGACCCAATAGCGACTATTGCTCCATTTTCCAAAAACATTCAGCAGCAATTTCTTATACACTTGCAGGAAAAAACTAAGTGAACCCCTGAGAATTACCTGCATTGAATACTAATAGATAACAATGAGACCACATTTTACTAAAGAGAATCTAGACAAAAAAAAAAAAAAAAAAAAAAAAAAAAAGATACCAATGGAGCCCTTTCGGGGCTGATCTAACCGTTCAGATTCCTACAATCCAGTGAGTATCTTAATTAAATCGCTCAGTGGAAATGCATGTGCCGAATGAAACTATAAGCGAATCAACTATCACTCATCATTCAGTGTATGCATGTATAAAACACTAAACAACGATTGGCCCATGTAAACAGGCAGTCGCTCCATCTAGGAATGACTGCCTGTTTACTGTGTGAGTGGAGGCAGGCAGGCTAGAACAATCCCCGGCCCACTCCCTCTCCATTCACGGAGCAATGATCGTTCCTGCGTAAAAGTACAGAAACTATCACCACTGGAGCGCCTATATTACGTAGGAATGATCATCACTCGGTGAATGGAGAGGGAGTGGGCCGAGGATTGTTCTAGCCTGCCTCCATTCACAGTAAACAGGCAGTCATATTATTGCTCAGATGGTCACTCAGAAAGTTGCTAAAGTATAAGCCAGTCAGTTTGCTTTTACACAGTGTGAGGATTATTAATTAGTCGTTTATAGAGGGAATACCCATGCAAATTCATTTACAAATCGTTCAGATCTAAACGATAACGTTACACTAGATCACTAAATTGACTTTTTTAGCAAGCTCAAACGAGTAGTGACTTATCACACGCCACCCCGTAGGTGGCTGCGTTTACACTGGACAGCAAGTTTGAATTCGCTCTTTCAAGTGATTATTCAGTCGAATCGTCCCTTGTGAAAGGTACCTAAACAAACAGTTGTACCATTTGTACCAATACCTAGCACATTGCATAAACATCCACAATGCAGGGAAAACCACAAAACAGGTCACTCCAAGTTCAGAACAGGCCATACTGAAAGAGGCAAGCTAGGACCCAAGCATGACAGCAAAAGACCTGCAGACCTGGATCAGTTGTGTCCAGGCATATGTAGAATTTTTATATTTAATTTATTTTTAAGCTGTGTGATTTTCAGCGGTTCCTTGAATGCACAGCCAATTTCAACATTCCTACCCCCCTTCTAAACCACTATCTTTTTGGGATGCATATCTGGGCTTTGCCTTGGCCCTTTTTTTTCTTCCATTCATGGATGGATTTAGTAGTATTTTTAGGGTCATTGTCATGTTGTGATATCCACTTTCAGCAGTTTCCTCTGACAGTGGGTCTTACATCATCATCAGGCACAATGAAGAAATGATCGTGTTTAGGGCCACAGAGCTGCATTATGGCATGGGCAGCCTAACACATCTAATGCTGTGCTTTACAACTGGTATCAGGTCCTTCTGGTGAAATTGCCTTTGGACCACTAATCAGAAGACTTGTGCCAAAAGAGCAAAACTAAACTCTTTGTCTCATGGGCCTAGACCACATTGTGCCAGATATCTGGAGGATTGCTCAGGTTTTTATAGGCAAACTTTAGCCATGCCCCGATGTTCCTTCTGAAGAGCAAAAGCTTCACCTCCGTCGCCAATTTAATTTGTGCAGTGATGAGAGCTATCTGGAGGAGATGGGATGAATTTCTAAGGTTCTTAAATGACCTCTCATAGCAGCTTAGCTTCTGCCGTTGAGTTTAACTAGGGCAACCCTTGAATTATTGGCAATTGTTTGAAATATTCTCTATTTACATAGACAATCTTCCATAGTGGCACAGAAGATGAAGGCATGGTAAAACCACACAATTCAACAAACCGCGACTAAACTAAAAGGTCTCAGTCTAAAACGAGTCAAGTTCCTCTAACTTCTCTAATCCTGTTCTTGTCAAAGACGTCCGATACAAGTTTTAGAGTACCTGCACTTTCAGACATGGCAAAGTATTGATGAGTGGGAATCCTTGCGACCTGTTAAGATAGTTGAAAGTGCAAGCACTCTTTAAAAACGTGATAAAGCTCTTTTCCACAGAGTAAATGGTATATCTGATCCGGTCAACTCAATGTTGGCATTTTCATCACCTCTATCTTTATATATTTCAGTACATTAGTTGTATGTTACATTACATAGTACCATTAGAAAGTACAGCTTGTTCTGGAAACAAGTCCTCATGAGCTATGTGAAAAGAAAAATTTTAAAAATTCATGGCTCTTAAGGAAAAAAAAAAAAATTTGAAAATTGACGGTTCATTAAAACTAATTTTAGTCTGCACATTATAGAATTCTTCTTAAGAATTCAGAATGCCCATCTCCATAGAAAAAATAAAAGCTTCTGTTTCTTTAAAATTAGGAACTTCTAATAAATGGCTTTTGTACACCGCTTAATTTGCCAGTGAGGTTTCTTGCCAAAAAACTTCCAGCCTGAGGGAACCGTTGCATATAAATAGGAAATTGCATGGAAAAGTATCCAAACGGATAACAGGCTGTTATGACGACTCAGACGATTGCCAGTTATCAGTTTGCAGTCCATTAGGTGATCAGGTCAACAATGTGACAACTTTTGGAGCAAGTCCAAGTCATGAACGTATTTTTCAGCGGACTTAGAACGGTACTAACAAACGGATAAGGCCTTAATAATTTTCAGTGTTTGTGGCCATTTCTTGAGAAACTTTCATGTGAGTTTTCACCTCCATAACTCAAAAATCTTTTAGGCAGAAACAGATGCATTGGAATCTAAGTCCAACGTTATGATGGTTGCATTGGCAATTAAATATAATACAGGTAATGAACCGTAAGATGTAAAAGCCATCAGGAGCCCAGGATACTATGCTTCCACTGCCATGATTTATCAAAGAGACCCGACAACAGTACATTTTACAGAAATTAACTTCTAAAAGGGATATTTTGCCCTGGACCAAGTTATACTATCTTTAAGTTCCTGACCAATGAGACAATTCCTGCTAGGGTTATTTTGCAGACACGGCTCAGTTCTCTGCATTGGGTCTCTGTGGACAGGCTACAATAACTCTTTACAGGACGGCACATGCTGCAAGTAGACGCAGAGTCACAGACTGGAGGATGTCATGCTGGACTCCGTGGGAGCGCCAGGAGAGTATAGGATCGTTTGTTTTTTTTGTAAATCCCTATATGTAACTGTAATAAAGTAAACTCTAACAACCCCTTTAAACTTTTTTTTTTTCAAGGCAGCTTTTCCCTTTTTGAGACCATATTCACTTTTTATTTCTGTACGTCCCATCAACACAATGCATTTCAATGAATTTGAAGTTCATATTTAAAATGTGTTTTGGACAATAACATGATACCTTACTAGCTGTTGCTACAAAACAAAATGAATGAAGACAATGTATGAAAAATATGGAAACGGATTCTAGATGTATGGATAATAAACTGTAAATCCAGTGGTTTAGAAACCTACAGTGAAAATATTAACTACAGCTAAAGTAAAATATTCTCCAATGTGGACAATTCTCTATAGTATTACTGCATAGTGTACCATTAAAAGGGGTTTGCTGAGACTTTTACCATTTATGACCTATCCTCAGGATAAGTCAATAGTTGATTGATGGCCAGCGCTGGAAGCAGATGGCGCAATTTTTATTGCAGCAGGCCAGTTTGGTATTGCAGGCACAGCTCCCATTGAATTAACATTTGGTCCCGGGTCTCTTCCTGTTCCAAAGAAGTTTTAACTGTGCAGAAATGCAGTCTTAAGCTCTCGCTCATGAGGTTGCGGGTTCAATCCCCCCATGGTTCAGCTAGCTGGCTCAAGGTTGACATAGCTTCCAACCTTCTGAGGTCGATAAAAAGTATCCAGCTTGCTGGGGGGGGGGGGGGGGGGGGGGGAGGGGGGGGGGGGGAGATGACTGGGGAAGGCAATGGCAAAAACAGCCTGCCAAGAAAACGTCATATTGTGACGTCACCCTAGGAATCAGTCATGACTTGGTGCTTGCATCGGGGGACTTTACCTAACCTGTGCGAAAATGCCGCTCCACTCAAAGCCTATGGGACAGGGTATAGCACTCCAGGGATCAGTGGGGGGGGGGGGGGGGGGAACTGCTGTGAGATCTGCAGCGCTCTTACGTTTATCACCTATCCTGTGGACAGGCTATAGTTTTTTTTGTAGGATAACCCCTATACGTTTTCAGAGAACAGTTCTGACACAGTGTCCAGAAGCAGCAGCTAACCAGATAGTAAGTTGTACACCGATGAGTTAGAAACTCGAAGTACTAAAGAAAAAAAAAAATGTTACCTTGACAGTCCTGAGCTTTTCTTTTTCTATGAAAATTGCATGACTGCATGCTCTACCTTATTGATCCATTCAAAATGCATCTGGTTAAAATAGCGTAAATAACTAAAAAGTCCACACGTTTTTGGCCACCCATTTGGAATGAAAAGTACTAAATCCTTTGCTTACAACTTCTCAATTAAAATCATCTGTAGCCGAAAACATACAGTAGATGCATGGAAAGAAACCTTGGGGTAGTTAAGGGAAAGTCTTTGCCTCATGGGCTAATGGAAATGATTGTTCTCTGCAGGCAACTCCTCTACAAGTACTGCTTACATTTTCCACAGGGTCTCGGAAAAACATGTCCTGGTTGCACTTGGACATAGCTTTTTGTTTCTTTTTTTCTTTCAAATGTATAGTTCTATGTAACCAGATTACAGCCCAAGGGAAAGGATGTGGATGAGGTGCAAGGACAAATTTTCTTTCATCGGTTTGATATGTGGTGTATACTTACCCATTTGGTACATAATACTGATACTATTGAGTCTAACCTTGTCCAAAAGAAAACAAAAAGTCATATGAAGAACAAAGATACCACGATCATTTTAGAAATCATGTAATTCGTGTAAAAAAGGAGAAAAAGAATCAAGATACCAGGATTTGTTACATACTTGTTGTGTGCATGGTGGTTTCTGCTTTATTTTACATAATTCTGTTGATAAACATATGTATAGCTTTACAGTATACCTGAATAAAGAGCATTAAATGCCTGGCACACCAGTGTTGATACACAGGTTTTTTACTACTGCCTGAATAAATTTCTCTAATGTCTGCACGTTATGCTTTTTTTACATGAAGAATATGCAAAACAAAGAAACAAAAAACACAAAAAAACGACTTGTAAAATCAGAATTACTCAAACATGGAAGGACATGATTTCCATTGAGATCAAAAATAATATGACTGTCCCTTTAGTATAAAATTGATTGATCTTAGAAGAAAGCCTGTAGAGTTGTTGTAAACGTAAACCATACGGTGTTAAGTGTACCAGTTGCTTACCGTGGAGAGCCCTCCATATGCGGTGGCTTTACAAACAAGGTTACATATTATGTTAAAGTAGGAATTCTTGCGAATTCGGTTTTTGTCAGCAACATGGCAGGTTCCACTCCATGTAAGCAACTGATGGACTTTAACATTTGTAAGCAATAATCCAACTTTTTATGAATAATTAAGGCATTAATAACCTAAACATACTGACATAAAATGCTAAAATGTGCCAGCTGTAAAATCCTGCTCTTCTGTTTAAAACACCCAACTAGGCATGCAAAAATCATACCCATCCAAATACCTCACACGATGAAGCACAAGGGTGAATTGGCAGATAAATACACAGATTAACAGATGCCTTACACTAACAAATAACATGCATTAGAAAAAAAAAGAAATCAAAAGTCATACACTGCTCTATAGATCCCCATTTATAAGACTTTTGTATAAAACAGTTATCGTTCAGGGTGTGATGTTAGAAAATACTGTAATCTGGTGGATACATGACTGGGATCCAGTTTTCTGTAAAAGACGCACAGTGGGTCCATCCAAGCAACTTCATCAGCTGGGGAAAAAGACAAAGCAAAATTCAATTTTAGGCTTTAACTGTATGAAAAATGTATTCTATTAACCAATAGTATGATTAACTAGGAGAGAGAGAGGCGTCTGCCTGCAAGGACAGGAAACCTGCAGGTATAACAGGTGCAGCCTCCCATCGTCCATCAGAGGTTTACAGACAGGAGAGGTTGCCTTAACAATGTGTAGATTATACAAATAAGAAAGAGGGCATGCAAAGGGGGTACTGTCATGGGCTCCAGAAAATTAAATTACTAGTATTAGGATTTTCTTATTACACATGACAGCAATAGAGGACAAATCCATAATCCTGGTTTCAAACAAAGCACCTGGTGCTGAAATGTGTACCTTCAGTGTACTTGGGCTTCACACCTTGTCAAGACCTACATGCAGAAAATCTAGAACCTGGGTCATAGTGACTTGGAGGGAGTCTAAAGAATTATCGCAGATAATTTTAGGGGCAACTTATTTCTACACTGCTGAAAAGCAAAAAACAGCTCGGAGACCTCAATTCAGTGGAAGTCACCCTTTAACTTCCAAGCAGTCAAGTGTAGCTTCTCTTCTTGGGGATGATTAATTGGTCCCTTGAATAGAAGGGCTGGGAATTCTAGAATGACTCACGGATATGTCACCAACATTAGTCATTGCCTGGGGAACCATAATTTCCTTGGCCTAAAATAGAGTTATTAAAATGACCCTAGCCCAGTCTTCCTTTATTTTTTAATGTTTTGAAAAACTTAGATTCAGGGAGGAAGACATAGATTGAGGTCTGACTCTACTTACTGTAGAAAGATCTACTAAGAACTAAAAGTCCTTCACTTCTTTTGAAGCAAAAAAGTCTACTTTTGGCTTTCTCAATAAGTGGGTGTATTGATGAATATACCCAGACACCATTCTCCCCGATTCAATTCAACTTGTGTTAGCCAAGAAAAACAGCTTTCTGATATTCTATCTCCTTTAGATAAAGGCCTGAGAGGGACAAAGTTCTCCCCTTCCAGGAGGCTAGGCATGTGATGCTTTAAAACAAACTTTCTTGACCTGGTGGCTTCCCTGATGATCTAAGTATGCGGCTGTCATCCCTTTGATAATCAGCACGTGCACGTAATGATGGTCAATCTCTGAGAAACCTTTCCAGAGCTCAAGATTGCCATAAGCTCTTTTGCGTTGGAAGTACTGTTCTAGAGAAACAAGACACAGGAGCTCTGAAAGAGTTGATCTGCCCCCCAACAGGAGTGACTGGCAACTGTTGCTTTGGAATCTTGGGTGGGATCCGGCGCCATCTAAAAGCATTTACTGGAGAGTCGCCAGTCTACTGTCTATGGAAGTTATCCAAGTCAGACTGTAATTAGAGTCTCTGTGTACATGGAACATCATTGCTTTTGTCCTTGTTGTGTTTGCCCATTTTCATGTTGTCTATGTAGCCATCTCCATGCAGAGTCAGCAACTAACGTAATCTGTGTGGGGGCATTCCCCAGTATCCACAAAAGAGCAACCTGTGCCAGACACCACCAAAGCCAAAAATCTGGGATGAAAAAAAAAACCTGAATCACATGGCAGAGGATGCAACCTAAGACTACACTGTGAGCTCTGCTGCATTGCAGATAATTCTCTTTAGTGTAAGGCAACAGGAGCACCCCAGCATCTTACACCCAGGACTGGCAGACATGCAGAAAATTAAATTAAAAAGAGAAACCTCTCTCTCCTGACTCCACAACAGTACCTCAGACTCACAAGTCTCCTCATCAAAGGCCGAGAAACCACTCAGGAAAGGTGGAAGACTACCATTTTATATCTGTGGGTTTCCTGTGCTTTGAGGTGGACCAATCCTCTCTGCCGTCATGGGTAAAGGTAAAAAAAATATCTAATGCAAGATGAAGCGTATTTCTGATTTAGAGGTATACATTAATAATAGTAACATGAGGAATGTGACTTGTTCCCCCTCCATTTACAACTCATGAATCATACATATTTGGAGGTGCGTAATATATAGTTCCTCAATACAGTTTAATTAAATCTCTCTTGCTATGAGGAGCACACTTCACCGAGTCTTATGTAGCCTTAGGGAACCAATTATGTGCCGTGGCCCCTGAAGTCCTTGAATGAACCATGGACTGTGTTTTATGACAATTTAATATAAAAAGTCTCATGAGGTTACAGACTCCTAGGGCTTTCCAGGATCTGACAGGTTTTCTCTTAGCAAATTGAAAAACAAATTACATGATCAGGATGTATGTATAGAGGTTTACATGTCCCAATGCAAAGACCCCCCTGGAAGACACGGAATCATTCCAGCAGGCAAGTAAGACATACAGTCTAGTAAAAAGTAAATAGCATTTCCCTGCAGCACATGTAGAGGCATTCCAGCAAATGGCCACTAGAGATCTTAAAAGGGGTCATTTCATAAAGTCACTCCTTTTCCATACTGTCCTGTAAATGGTCAAACATGGCTCTATTGAGAAGATTTGTGCAGAAAGAAGACCAAACGGGCAGTTAAAAAAAAAGTGGATTGAACTCACCTGCACACAGTTTTTCCAGTTTTCTTTAGTTGGCTTCTCCTCTACAAGCTTTGTTGCCGACTTTATACCTCGCCCATATAATTTATTCACGAAGGCATGTTTATAGACGAATGGTAACACCTTCACCAAAGATAAAACAGAAAACTTATTGAGACGGAATATCAATAAAGTCACAGAACTAAAAGGAAATAAAAGTTAAAGATGACTAGTTAATGTTTAGTCCTGACTGTTGCAGGGTAACTAGTCCATCTTGTAAAATATAAAACACATAAACTGCCTTTTTCAGTCCTATTTATGTATAAATATTTTCTGTCCCTCAATTTGCCAGACAGGAGACCTGTGTGATACAAAGTGACCAGGGAAGAGGGTAACTGTTTCTGTGCCGCTTTAATATATTGATGTGCTTTGGCTTGACAGTTTTTTTTGTTGGTTTTCATTGTTCTACATGAGAAACAATCAAACAAATGGAAAAAAAATGGCAACACAAATATCCCTATTGAAATTTGGGGAATTTGGAAGTAGTCAGCATCGGGAACGCGGTCATGTACCTATCATTCCTGGACAATTTTTGCAGTGTGGCAGGGCACTGCTATTAGGGAATACCACTGCAAAAGGGGTGAACTTGGTTTGCGACAAGGTTTCGATAGGTGGCATGTGTCAAAGTTACAACCATAACAAGGTGTATATTTAGCACAAGTCATACTTGACAGAGGAGCTAGAAGTCTGAAATCTTTGCACAATAGTCGTCAGCACTTTTCTACAGGTCTGGCAGAAGAGGTGGGTTCACCTGCAACTGGCCAAGTTTATTATAAATTACCTCTAGAAATGTTTTAAGGAAAAGTATAGTGAAAACCTACGGGTCTACACGGCTCCTGGAGGCCCTTTTGCATGCAAATGTAGATGATAAAGTATTAATGGCCAGTAACACTTTATGCAAAAATATCGCTAAATCTTTCAGTCGTTTGAAAGATTATCTTTGTGTGTAAATGGGCCTTAGCATAGGGTTCAAAAATGGATGTGTGTTTTAAATATTCCTTTTAATGGAGACCACCACTCCAAAACTGAAGCACATATGCTGTTTCCAAAAGGGGCAATAGTGAGTTTGTGCTTGTACTTTGTTGAATTCACTAACATTACCTTTGAGTCATAGGCATCAGCCCATTTAGTCACTTCCCAGTAAGTTTCATTTACGGCTTCTAAAGCAACCTCAATATCATCTTCTCTTCCATCAGCATCACATGAAGCAGCGCCCTCTTTAGACTGCAAGTGGAACACTTTATCTGCCAAGGCACAGCCTTTTCTACAAAGGCCATCAATTAGGGTAGTTTTCTGCTTGTCCATGTCACTAGAAAAAGTGCATAACAAAAAAAAGATTGTAACTCAAAAGTGTATTCTCAGTGAGCGAAAAACTAAATGAAAATCAGTATAAAAAACTTAAACTGCTTCAGTGATCTTGTCATGGTCAGCAGTTTGTTGACACATTGTGTGGATGGAAGGGAATGGTTCAGTGTATAGAACTAGCCTTAAATGCACCAGAATTCACTATTAAATCTGAATGTTAAAAGTGGATTTAGTGAAAGCAGGCTTAGATTTTGTTCCAAAATGTTACTGTGGCCGACATCTGCAGCAGAAAGGGCTCGACGCAAATGTAATCCCATACTCCAACACTGAAGGTGTTATGAGAAAGCCCATTTGCCTCACGCACGTAACATACTATGCCATCTTGTGGGATTTTGGTGTAGATTCTGCTATTGACATTCAACAAATATTGTGTGTATTAAACAAGTCTTTAAACTCCCGAAAAACTTTACAAATATTAAGCAATGATAAAAGTTCCTAAAATTAAAGAAATTCTTGAAAAAGTTTGACAGTAACGAAAATGGCAACAAATATACTACTTTACAGTTACTAAAAACGGAGCCCTTTGCCGACCTATGATGTAATTAAGGAAGGTATGGAGAGGCATCAGGAGCTAAGCAGACGCCGCGCCTGGCAGGAGATGGCTATGTGAAAACGCTGACAGCAGTCAACAGCAGTGGCTATTTAACTCCTTAGGTGCTGACCATAGGATCAATGCTGTTAACCAAGGGAGCCAATATAGTCTTTACCAAATTAAACACGAGAAAAACCAACAATGAGGCAATTGTCGTCCCCCCCTTTCATTTCCCCTGTATACCGTATGGTATATTATTATATGGTTCCATTAAAACAGCTCAACTTCTGAAAAGTCCTCACTGGCTACGTCAATGGAAAAATAAAGTTATGGCTCTTGGAAGGCAGAAAAGAAGGACTAAAACCGGAAAGATGGCAGGTCTTCAAGGAATAAAAGTCCATTGCCGTGGTACCATCATTGCTGCCCAGGCAAATTTTTAATTTGCAACTTTATATTGCACCAAGGTTGTAAACACTAACAACCAAAGAAAATAAATAAAAGCCATAGAATTTGGGCAGATCTGAGCATATGGAAGCCGAGTGCAAGATACTACATATTTTTATAATATACTGAATTCTATTAAAAACTGCAGCGCTTACAAAAGATGTCTGAGAAGCAGAAATCACCACTTCCCATGTACACAACCAGCTGATGTGGTGAAATGGTATCAGAAAACCGCGCAAACCCACAAGGACTAAAGGCACCTTTATACGGGACCTTTAGAATTGCTCAAATGAGCAAATACAAACTATGGCTGGCCCATGTAGAGGCGGCCACCAATAGGGTGACTAGTGATGCGGGAAAATATCTGAAACGGAGGACAAGATAAGACAATGGCTGCTCAACTCATACGAAAAACCAGCTGTGCACAATTCCATTGAGTGGAAATGAAGGAAGCTAGGGTCTGTCCATTAACGCTGAACCCAAAATTGGATTGGAAAGGGTTTCCTAAAAGTCTCTCTTTTTGCTGTTATACAATGGTGCCATCTGCTGGCTAAAGCCAGTGTGTGCACCAAAGAGGCCCCGACAGCAGAGTGTTTGGCAATAGACGGTAAGAATACCCTGTCGGACGTCTTCTGAAATTGGAGCTGTACAAGCTTCAATCAGAATGTAGGAAGACGTCAGACAGTGGATTGGAAAGGGTTAACATCAACCAATAGTCACTGCATATTAGTACACTGTAATGGACCAAGTTCAATGTGTTTCTGTCCTGGGCATTTAGTTTGTAAGCAATGTCTTGGGACTACAAATACTGATCCATATACAGAGTGTTCTATTGCTAACAAGTGGCACAAAAAGGTCAATAAAACAAAATATTTACTGGTTAGGTACTTTTTTATAGTGGCTGCATCTGGTCTTGGATCAGTCTTCAGGGCAAAGAAAACCGCGAGAGCGGTCTGGTCGATTCTAGAGATGACCTCATCAGCCGCTGAAATTATTTCACTGAGAAATTTGATGCGTTCCTGAAATTAAAGAAAACATTGCAAAACACACAATTAGTAAAGGAAGACAACCTGCCACTCTCTAGGTATTTATATACAATTGTTGCATTATGTGATACAATTAAAATAGTATTTGACCTGAATTGAAATTCAAACATCCTGTAATTCTTTAAGCAGCCACTATGATGTTCTAGGGTATTAATTGGCACACAACATCCGCATGCAAAAATTAATAATCCAAAATTGATATTTCTAGCCAATGAAAGATCATGACTAGAGATGAGTGAGTATACTCGCTAAGGCACATTACTCGAGCGAGTAGTGCCTTAGCCGAGTATCTCCCTGCTCGTCTCTAAAGATTCGGGGGGGGGGGGGGGGGGGCGGGGGCGGCTGGGGAGAGCAGGGAGGAACAGAGGGGAGTTCTTCCTCTCTCCCGCCCGCTCCCCACCGCAACGCACCTGTCACCGGCCCCCCAATCTTTAGAGATGAGCGGGGAGATACTCGGCTAAGGCACTACTCGCTCAAGTAATGTGCCTTAGCAAGTATACTCGCTCATCTCTAATCATGAAGTTACATGCAGTATCACAGGGTCAGTATCCCATAACTACGTACACATGGCGGCTAAAAACAGGCAAGATGTATAGAAAGTATGTTCTGGGTGAAACGGGGACACGCAGGGTACGTGTTATATGAAGCAAATGCATGCAGCTTTTTCGGCCAATATCTCAGGCTGAAATTTGGGTACATTCATGCAAAAGACTGATAACTGGAAAAAAAG
Source organism: Eleutherodactylus coqui (assembly GCF_035609145.1). Lineage (NCBI taxonomy): Eukaryota > Metazoa > Chordata > Amphibia > Anura > Eleutherodactylidae > Eleutherodactylus > Eleutherodactylus coqui. Next base: position 397,642,274 of record NC_089837.1, read on the forward strand.
TAGAATGGATGATAAATGAATAAAGTTGAATCAGTATTCACATTTGCAAGTTAATTTATTTTCACCCATTCTATCCAGTCATTAAATAAAGATGTCGTAGCAATCTGGTATCTAACCCGGTGTAAAAGTGGATAGAAATGGATGGAAGTATTTTGCATGGATGGAGAAAAAGCATGGGTGTCACTTTTAAAGTGACACTCGAAGAACAGAGCTGCATTCCATGTACTGCCTTGGGCATGGCGGGCAAGACTTGGGCTAGTTTCACACGACCCGATATCGCACTTTCCAGCATGTGAAGCCCCGTGGATGCAAGGTATTTTCATGTGAACACAGCCTCGCATGACTGCGGGGAATCCCTTCATGCCATTGCCTTCAATGGGGTGGCAGCAGTACCGGACCCCATTGAAAGCAGTGGAAGAATGCTGCGATCCTCTCTGACAGCAGCGGCAGGGGATTACTTTATCCTTGCTGCATCTGAAGGGATTCCCCGCGGATGATGAAGGAATCCCCTGCCACTGCTGTCTGATGCAGCAGTGGCAGAGGATTACGGAGTTTTTCTATTGCTTTCAATGGGGCCAGCGGCAGCAGTGACAATAAGATATCGCAGGAAAATAGAACATGCTGTGATAGCACCGTGATGCGAAGCTATGCGAGAAACCTATGTAAGATAGCATCGCTCATGTGTAGGACCTCATTCAAATGAATGGGGTTCAGATTTGTGCGATATTTGTTGCCCGCGTGAACCCGACCGTATGGATTTAAAAACCCCCGAGATGATTTGTGACCGCTTCCTAAGCCCATGCACTAGACATAAGTGTATAAACTGACTGGTGTGTGCGTTTCTGAAAAGAATAAAAATTTTCTTTTTTGGCCACGATCTAAAAATGCAAACCGAGGAGAACAAAAACACAAAAGTATTCATAACAAATCCCAGAATTGAATGGAATTACAGAATGGATTACAGTTGGGAACGCTGGATTGATAAACTGTAAAATATCCTAATGGCTGGCTTATGTTTTTAATATATAACAGAGATAAGGGGAACACTGAGAATAAACATTCCGACTGTAAATGCTCCCAAATGTTTCGAGAAGGTTCCTAATTCTGTAAATATACCATTTCCCAAACTACGTCTGCCTCCAGTAACATGAGCGCCTTGCCATGTAGAAGCCAGGAAAAGAAAATAGAGCAAATTAGCTATTTTTTTCTGGCAGTATTTCTGTACGAAAAACTTACCTTTGCTTTACCTTTCTTCTACAGATTTGCAAGAAAAACACACAATGGGTATTTAACATTACTACTACTGCTATAGGAGAGTACTGTATATCAGAAGTCATCAATAAGAACAGAAACTGATCAGTAGATATACCTTTCATCTTACCATGTACTAACCAGGTTCTTAAAGCTTGTTGAGCACTTCTGGTTTAATATGGGTCAGGAGGGGTGTCGTCTCTACTTAAGGAAAGCACCCAAAAAGTGATGACAGTTACTCCCCCAAGGAGAGCACCCAGAAGGGGTGTGAGAAGACACCTGAGAAGTGTCTTATATGGCTGTGCACACTCCTCTGGTTAATTTATGCAAATAAGGCATATGGAACAATACCTCTGCAGCGCCACCTATTGGATGACAGCATTCCTTCGAAACAATGTCAGACTCTTTATACAGGTCTTTATGACAATGATTGGGAATAGGAAACCAAGCCAGAAAACCATACACAGACAGCTGCTTCGGGATGTTTGCCCCTCATCAGTGTTCTGTAGGTTACTGGCTTAGCTAGTGAGAAGCCTGTGATGTGTTCAAGAGGGGTGTCATCTCTCCTTAAGTGTGTAGAGACAGCTAGGCGGTGAGTGGGTGAGGGCATGGCATTGTATTAATATAGCACAAGGCAGGTATTAATGCTGTAAGTAGTGGTTAGGGTTATTCTATAGGGAATTTTACACCAACTAATTAGTTTGAGCAAAAATGGGCAAGCGCTATATGCCAGAAGCCTAATAAGGCTTCAGAACTAAGAGAGCTTGTAAACACATTTCAGGTGGTGCCAAGGAAGGACATTTAAAAAGAAAAAAAGTTTCACTGAATTTTTAGAGTAACTTGCTGCACATTTTTTACATATCTCTTGATTTCAGGGTATATGGCTCAGTAATGCTGCTACTTGGCATTGAGTACCAAGACCAGCTGCCAGATTTGGCAGAAGAGCCACGTGATACTAATCTAGGAACAACTATACGACTACAGTCTGGTGTCAAATACCACTATAATCTGGCTACAGAGCTTTTTGACATAAAAGCGCTTTTCTTAACACATTTGTCCAACACTGGTATTTTATACACCTTAGGAAAGCAGCCGTGTACCACTTGGTAAAATCTATGGCAGGTAATGTACAGTAGACAAAAGCAGCTGTAAATAGGAGTAACAATTTACACCAGTTTCTGGCACAAACTGTAGTAAATTTGAGGAGCCATGGGTAGCCCCGTCTTCACTGGCTCACTTTACAAAAAGCAGTGAGGATGACGTAAATGCAGAAAAGTCACAAATGTTTGTGCAAGTGGAATCGGGTGTAAAAACCTGCTAATTTTTCATGTCAGAATTCTAGCCCACTATCATTCAATGTATTTTTATTCAACCTCCTTCCCTGCTCTCTCCTCAGCTGCTCCCCCCTCATCCCTATCCAGAAATGAAAATGTGTCGCCAAGCTGAAGCCATGTGGCTCGGCCCACGGTCCGTGGATGTATCCCACAGTATATTAATGAAATAGCTTGAAAGTAAACAAGATTTTAATCTGCTTTGCTTGCCCTTCTTGGAAGAAAAAAAAATACATCGAAAGATCTCTACTTCCAAAAACCACACAACTTCTATCCACTTAGAGCTCCTTTACACAAGCGTATTGTTACATTGTATTCTGCATGGAATACACTGTACCAATCTGCCATCGGCTCCTAAGTTGCCAGTCACATTGCAGCATGTTCTATCTTGGTGCATATTACGCACGCATGCATTGGCAGCGATCAACAAGCACACAGTGTCCTTGCGTACTTGCTGTGTGCCAGGCGACAGGCAGCGAATTACGCTCATGTGCCGCCGCCCTTAATAATAGACCATTAGAAGAAAATACATTAGCGTACAAAACCGCGCCGAGCCCAAACCTACTCATGCATTTGGTAGGATCGAAATGAAGTTTAGAAACTAGCCTTACCTTTTCAGAATCCAGCTGATGAAGCCTGGCCATGTAGAGAGGGAGATGGTTGGGAAAGGATTCTTTTAGTTCGCTGAACAGATCATTGCTTTCAAATCTAAAACCGTTACAAAAATTTTTCATTAGAACTAAAAAAAAACAAAAAAAAACAAAAAAAAAACAAAAAAAACACAAAAACAAAACCCTCAGCATCCAGCCTACTGCTGTATCCACATACCCAAAGGTCTCAGCCAAAAAAGCTAAATGTTCCAATCTGATTTTCAGTAACAATAAATGTTCTGAATATCGGCACGATACGTCACACGTCTGATAGATGAAGGCCCCACTTTGAAACAAACCCACACCTATCTAGTACACCGACCCAGTTGTGGGTCACCAGCATTGTTCGAGTTGGTTGGGATTAGGTCAACAGTCATACGGATTGTTCTATGCCACTTCTATAGAAGTGAATGGGAGTTGTCTAAAGAGCGCAGCATAGCAAGTTACACTATTTATATGTGGAGACCGCACATTTCGCTGCGCTAGGCTACTTAACCCCTTAATGACGCAGACCTTTTTTTCCCCTCCCCCCTTTAAAAAAATCGTAACTCCTTTATTTATCCATCAACGTCGCTATATGAGGGCTTGTTTTTTGCGGGACGAGTTCTATTTTTCAAATTGTACTGTTTAACATACCATATAGTGTACTGAAAAGCTTTATGGTGCACAAACTGCAACAAAAATGACATGATGACTTTATTCTATGTGTCAGTACGATTACTACTTTTTTTGTTGTACTACTGTTGATTTTAAATTTAAAAAAAAATTATTTTATGCCATTTTCTGGGCGCAATAACATTTTTCCGTAGTTGTGCAAGGGGCTCACTTTTTACGAGACATCCTGTAGTTTACGTTGGTTGGAATACATACGACTTTTTGATCGCCTTTTATTGCATTTTTTCTGGGAAAAAAATCATTATACTGCAATCGGACAGGCAGTCAATCAAGCCACCCAACGAGGATGACTTAATAGGCAGTCTGCCAAAACAGCCCTGGGGCCTTTCAGGAGGACTCCAGCTGCCCTGACATCCGCACGGTTACCAGAGCTCTCACCGCGGGGTGGGCCATACAGGACCACCGAACATCGTTTGGGGGATTTAAATGCCGCTGACAGAACTGACAGTGGCATTTAAAGGGTTAATAGCCCATAATCGGTCGCACGGCTGATTGCAGCAATTACCCAGGGGTGTCAGCTGTAACAGCTGACGCCCACGCTGTATGAAGCGAGGTTGCCCCGGGATCTCTCTTCATACATATTCAGACGCTGCATGACGTAAATGTACGTCATATAGCGGGAAGGGGGTTAGGCAATTCTCAATCACTTCTTTGGGAAATGAGATGGGAATACCTCTTTAAAAAGTTCATGCAGGTATTTTGCTACAATTACAACAGAGCAAACTCTGGTCTGCATTACTAAGATTTGGGGTCCGTTTACACCAAACGAATATCGTTTAAACAATCAAATTCAAGTCAGAGTTCACTCGTTCAGCCTGTTCATACCGGCAGGTACATCATTGGCTCATTCAAACAAGAAATTGTTCAGACAATCACATTCACTGTATGAGTAAATGAGGATGACTAAACGAGCGCCATTTAAACTGAACGATAAGTGAACGAGCCAACGATGATTTTATGCCTGCCTAAAATAAATGAAAAGTGAACGATTGTTGTTTGTAATTTGGTCGCTGGCTGTTTACACTGAATGATCATTCAGTTTTGCTCATTTGAATGATTTTTTGAATAACCGTTCCGCCTAAAAGGGCTTTATTTGCTCTCTTAGATGCATTCTGCCACCAACTCATGTCTAATTAGGGAGAAAATATTTTAAGCATTAAAACCCATGCCTCGTTATAAAGATATCCATCTTTCATCATAAGGACGCTGTTGTCCACCTTGCCCATCTAGGGGTACAATGCTGGGGGCAGAGCCTACATGATCACTCCTATAAACACATCCTTCTACATATGGGCTGTCTGGGAGATTAGGGCCCTCCACCATAGCTGGATCTTTACAAGTGCAGTGAAACCTCGGCATTTGCCGGGAGCATCTGACACCATGTTTATAGACTCTCCTTGCAGGAACATCACCAGTGAGATTTTCTTTCACAAACTAGTTTTCCCATAGAACATATGCAGGAGGAGCACGGCCATGTTCACAAGACTGAGTGGGTATGCTCGGCCACCAGATCGTCATCACATAACTGGACGGACAAAGTCTGCAGCAAGAGTAACAGGGGGCACCACTTTCAACTTCACTCAGGACACAAAGTTTAAAACCGTTGCAGATGTGTATTACTGCCATGGTAAAGTGTGAACGAGCTTCTAATGTCAACCGGGCAGGTGTTCGAATCTCATCCCCATCTCATCATAGCTACAAATTGGCTGCTCTTCGGAGCTCACAGCCTTCTACAACTATTCATAGCATTTTTCTAATAAAAGCCATTTCCAATAAAACCCTCTATCTCCATAATCAATTCACTATGCATTCTCCTCTTTTCTCTCTGCTATCCCATGTGAAGTGAAAGGAGTGTTTTATTAGACATGGCTTTTATCTCTGTAATCCCTACATCTCTCCAGATACGTTCCCTGAATAGCTGAGGGCAGCTTCCTAACTGTGTCTGCAGCTTTCTTCATAGCCTGTGACTGTAGGAACTAATTCTATTTTGGACCTCAGAAAGAATGTCAAATGCCATTCTATAAAGGAGGAGTTAAGTGCATGGATGACTTTCCTCTCAAACCAAAGTTCTTTGGTAGACACGAGATCAAGTCTACAGTATCTTGAAAAAGTATGAACGGATGACCAGGTAGCGGCTCTACAGATCTGCTTGATGAAAGACTTTGCCTTTTCAGACTAGGTGACACAAGGCTCTCATTTAATGAGCTTTCAAAGTTTCTGGAGATTTGCTTCATAAAACCCAATATATGGCCTTAATTGGATAAAGATACTGACATCTTTTTCCCATTGTTGGAGCCAAAGAAATTGCATATTTTGCATGATCTTTTCTCTATGCTTTTGAAATCTCCATGTATCCAAGTGAGTCCTGCTAACACCCAGTGTGGAATAATTCTTCCCTAAAAATGGAAGAATTCTGGGAAAAAGAAAAATTTTGTCCTGTAACACGCGACAGTCCACAAGCACCTTGGGCAGTAAAGATAGATCTAGGTAGAGAATGATTCTGTCTTCCAGGACTGTTGGAGGTTTCCCTGGGATCGCCCCTATTCCTATTGCAGATTTCTAGGAGAGATATTTGATATCAGACAGATAGGTGTTTAAAGAAAAAAAAAAAAAAAAAAAAAATGAAAAGCCCTTCAGGACCAAGATCTTATAGGGGCACCCAACTGGATACCCTTGCTGTTTTTAGAGTTCTCTTCCCTTATCAGTGATCTTCAAGGTCCTGAAGTTTAATGCTCACATGTGTACTAGCCTTAGACCTCTCTAAAACCAGCCTATAGAATGTCCAGAATTTTCAAAAATTTTGTCTGGAGGGGGCAAGGAATATGACCTCCATGCTAGGACCATCATTAATTAAGCTTGCTACTTTCTATTCAGATGGAGAGTGTAAATGACGGCTTCTGAAAGTCACTCAGCTCTTAACCTGGCTTCTGAGGGGCCTATCCTATCAGTTTTATTTGGTTTACTGGTTGGAAGGACTATTGGGTCTAATACCTTCACATTGTTCAGTGACTTGAACCATCCTCTCTTTTAGCAGAGGGGGCTATTAGGATCACCTTGCTGTTCTCCATTCTTATTTTCTGAAGGATCCTGGGAAGAAAGAATCTTCAAATTCCTTTTTTTTCTGCCCTGTTATTGCTGATGTGTAACTTCTGTCAAGTTGTCAGGAGTAGAACTTTAAGTGCAAATCCGCTAGTAGATGCTCTGTTGCCTTAAGCGTCTGAAGAACATCCATTAGCTCCTTGAAATTTCATTATTGCCACTAAATTGCCTTTATCCTAATACACTATGTGAGGGCTTTGGATGGAGTGGCTAACAATTCAGCACACAGATTGGACAAGCAGAAAGACTTAAGTGAACCCTGCGAGCAGCCTAAGCTGTGAGCGATTGCGGAAATGCCCACTACTGTCAGAGTGTGAGTGGTGATAGAAGATCTCGTAAGCCATCTTATTCGCTAGCTTGCAGTATTGTAGAGTATGGGTGGGAAATGCCATAATCCCAGACCAGAGAGGGAAAAGTGAAGAAGGGTGTAAAGGGTATCGGAAGGCATCCAAAGTCCACAGCCAAGCCTTAAGACCAGTAGCACATAATCCGGAACTGCGAGTGAAAATCTTACTTAGCACCCAAGGCCTTGTCTAGGAAAGTGGGGTTAGGCACTGTACTCAAATAGCAGGGCTAGAAAACACCTCACAGGTCTGTCCTGAGTACTAAGGCCAAACACAGTCCTCCCCTATTTGAGAAATCCAATTGGGCTCAGTCAGTTCAGCCAGTGGATTCCTACTAAATCTCTTGAAAGTCTGCAGTTGCCTGCCATTTCTGCTTGCATACAAATATAGTGCTATTTACCAGTTTTAAGGAAAGTGTATTCTGAAAGTTGTATATGAGTGGCTATTTACAAGGTCTGGTAAAAGTGAACTCCATTGATTCAACCTTACTCTGCTTTTGCGTTATTGCTAGTAATCCCAGTGTTGTGCTACATAGCACTGGCGTCACGGCCAATCATACGGTAGTAAAAAGTATAAACACCCACTTCAACACCGATAGGTGCTATTGGTTGAGGAAAGTGTTGGTGATAATTACCATGACCCAAGTTACCTACTGCCACCCTCACCATCTGGAGCCCCCTCCAGTAAGCTGCATTTATAGCATATGCCCACAAACCCTGGACCTAAAACAGCATCAACCCTTGTATAAAATGACTGTCAAAAACAAATTAAAATAAGGGCACTTCTAAAGTGCTGAACTAACCCTTACAATGAAAAACTGTTCTGGCACCACTAACTGGAGGGCAGTCATTTCAAAAGGACTCCTTGGCAGGAGATGCAGACAGGGGACATGTTTCCATGCCAAGGTAGTTTATGAATTAACCTATGAATTAGAATCAGTATTCCTGTATTAACCCACTTTGTCATCCACTGGATCTTCAAGTCTCGGAGAGCTTCAGCAAACTCTTCTTTAACATCCTTTTCCTTCTCCACTTCTTTCTCCTTATCCTTGCTACCATTCTTTGGTTTATTTGTAGACGGTATCAAGTGATAATGGACGGAAATCACATCCTGCAAAAAGACAGAAGTGCGTTACACATTTTCTTATTTTAGGACCAAAAATGCATAGAAAACTATTATACTGTGAGGCATATTTGGGAATCCGAACTATTGGTTTAAAGGTTGTACCTATAATTTACAGTAACGAATCCCCAAAGTTCACACAGTGTATACAAATAGTTATATTTAGGATGTGGACCTTCACAGTCAGCAAATATTCTTCTGTCAAAACACAGATATGCTTTTGGGACAACCAAAAGTATCAAACACTTTTAAGTTAGGAATGAACACCAAGATAAAGTTACTGACGAGGTATAATATTAGTATTATATCCCATTTGCATCTTAAATTTCCCAGAGGAGAATGCATGGCCTTATAAGTCTCCTTAAGCCTATTAGGTGCTCTCCACAGGGAGAAACGTTACCCTACCTGACAATAATGAATATTAATACAATACGCAATTTTGTATCTAGATTCTAAACTCAAAGTGACGACTAGAACTACTTGGTGCACGCTAATAAAATTATGACACTCCATTTTCTACAAGTAGAGGCACAGTTTACACTGTTACCCAAGCCAAAATTAGGGATCAATGCATGGCACTTCAATGTTATCCCAAGATATTGAGTTATCCCCTATCCGTATGCTCTGCCAATGCTCCATTCTGAGGGGAGGGGGGGTACACAGATTCCTCGTTCTCAAGATCGTGGGGTTCCCAGCAGTCACACTCATCACCAATTAGACACTTATTCCTTATCCTTGATGAGGGCCAAGTGGATATCTTGGCATAATTACCCAGTTAAATATCTATACAGAAATCAGGTATGAAATTAAAAGAAATAAGTGTTCTATCTTGTGGCCAGTTTTATAGTAATCATATAAAAGGCTTCACAAATATTCTTTGGCTTGGCTTTATGGTTGTGAAACAGTTTACAGAATAACATTTCCTGTTCTAGTATCTAAGAAAAAAAACACTACACCGTCTCAGATCTATTTATATATGTGGAAATGGACTTCTCAGATAATACTTATATGGTCATACAGTACTCAGAACAAAAATCAACAAACGCAAATCAGGATCCAAAAAAACGGCATATCTTATTGCCTACAACAGTAAAGATCTCATTCAGTATCGCCTAAAAGAGTAAAATAGTATAGCTATAGGCATATAAATTCAGATATAGGCTTTATAAATTCCATCCGATGCATATAAGTGTATAACTTATCCACATGTGCAGTGATCCTTACATGTAAGCATTGAATTCAGACACCTATATAAAAATCGGGGAACCCTATGAAAAGAACCAAGACTGCTAGCTACCACAACTAGTGCCGACTCATGACCTCACACACATCCATCCTGGGACAGAACCACGTAGACCTGGTTATTCCACAAGTCAACACATCTCTTATAGGAGAGCAGATGGCATGATCCACAGGTTATTTCTTTTCATTTGTTCACCAACTGATGCATTAGAGGAAAGAGCAGATATGTGCAGCTCTCAAGCACATCGAAAATGGCCAGCCACAGCAGGATCCCCGGTCTATCCAATGGCATCTCCATGGTATAAACAAATGAAGAGGATACATTTTGCAGTACATGGAAACAACTGCAGTGTAATAAAGTGATCAATACACAAAAAGCATACAGTCATTAAGTGAATCTTTCACCAAAACAATATTAAAGGGAACCTGTCATCAGCTCCGAGTACCATAAACTACATTACGGTGCTCAAAAGGGTGAGGGAAGGGGAGTCCGGGAACACACAGCTTGACTTGTTGCAGACGGCGCTATGCACACATTCTCCCATTCATCTCTATGGGAGACTGCGTGCACAGAGCTGCCTGAAAAGAGTCACAGTGTGCGAACTTTTTGGGGACTCAACGCTGGAATGAGGTACTTGTTGAGTATGAAATATCTTGTTTAATGCTCCACTCCCTCACCTTTGAGTCCCATAAAGTTTCTTGGGGCCCAAAAGGTGATGACAGGTTCCCTTTAAGAGAGAGTACACCTGGATTCCAGCTAAACTTATTTTGATTGCCAGGAAAGCTTTTTTGGTTGTTTTTTTTTAAGGCATTTATGTTACAAGGAACTGGCATATGGCATTAGGTTTAACTTTCTATACGAATCTAGTCATTTTTAGAGCATAGTATATTAAAGATGCAGAAACATCTGTTCCACACATCTGCTGTCCATGTTTTAGTGACAGATCCAGATTATACAGTATATGCAACATCATGAAGTTATAGTAACTAACATCAGTACCTTTTTAAATTTTCCTTGTCGTTTTGCTGCAGACTGCCCCTGGGAGTTAGAACAACATACTGTAAGAACACATGCACTCTTCAAGGAAAAACCTTACTCGCTATTCTAAAGGTTCTACAGGTTAAAGGTGCACATATTTATCCTTCCATATTAATGGGGATATTTAATAAACTACAGGGGGGAGAAGCGACCCCCCCACAGTGACAGCAGAACGAAATACAGGAGTCCCGTTCTTGAGATCGGCAGGAGGCTCACCAGTGAGACCCCCACAGATCAGTAAATTATCCCCCATCCTGCAGATGGGGGATAACTTGTGATCTTAGTACAACCCCTTTAGAGGCTGTTTGCAGAACATTAAAAAAATAAAAAATAAATAAATTAAATGTAAAAAATAAAAGTAAAAAAAAAAAAAAGTCCAAATCACTCCAAAACCACAATATTAAAATAGAAAAAAAAAAAAGTACAAATTAAAATTTTTATGTTTGCATAGAGGTGTGTTGCTATTGCAGAGATGAACTACCACCGGGTTTGCACAGGCTGACAGTCATTTGGTTTTTAGGCGAGCTAAAAACCAAGTGGCTCAGAGCAAGTGAGCAACTTTAACTCACTTGCTCTGTGGGTCCCAGGTTTACAAGCAACGACAGTCCCCCATAATCCCTCGAGTGATTGCTCAGACGACTATCAGTTTTTGTAAATCTACCCTTCATTTTGAAACCAGCCCACTACACCTTCATGCAGCGTCTTTCTACTCCAAGTATGCCACCTATCTTGCCCAACAACCTCCACCACCTCCTCATCGCTCAGGTTGAGTGCTGTTGGCTACAATTTACACAAAATGTTGTCCTTCCACTGTGGTATCATATACCTAAAAGAAGAATCATGCAATCACAATGGATGTAAGGCTGCCTGTCCATAGGCGATAAGTCGCTAGAAATATTCCACTACAGCCGTGGACAGGGGGCCTTAAGTTCTGAGCATGCATGGGGACAGTTGAACCCTTACATGCTCAGTACATTTACAAGCTATTCAGGTCCCTTGGACATGACATCAAGGATGAAATCCAATACATTGAAATCCTTAATCAGATGCAAAGCAATGAGGTCTGGAACATATGTCAGCAGAAACATTGTAGACCGCATCATATTACCCATGATTGGTTTTAGAAAAAAAAAACACTATTAAAAACAAACACAGTGGATAAATAAGTCTACACACCCCTGTTAAAAGGCCATGTTCTTGCCATGTTAAAAACTCAAAAGATGAATTTTCGATTTATTTCGACCTTCAGTACAATTACATTGAAAAACAAACTGAAATCATTTAGGGTGGAAAACTAAACCTAAAATAATGTGGTTGCATAAGTGTGAACACCCTCTTATATTTGGGGGATGTGGTTGTGTTCAGAATTAGCCAATCACATTAAGGCCCAATGTCCACGTGCAGATATTTATCATAATATCCGCTCCCATAGGGACGCATTAGCATTCGCAGGGCAATTTAAAACATGCGGATGTGATTATTTCCTGGCGTGTGGATTGCTCCATTTTTGCCTGCGGGCTGGCTTCCATTGAAGTCAATGGAAGCCATCATATCCACGGCACAGGCATAGCTATCATTGTGGCTGTGCAGAGGATCCGCGTGAAAGCAAGACATTAAAATATATATATATATACACACACACACACACACACACACACACACACACACACACATATACATATATATATATACATATACACATATACATATACACATATACATATATATACACTGCACATGGGTCCAGTACGTCACCGGCATGTCCGGACACATTCGCCGTGCTGAAGAAAGAAGATCCGAAAGGCAGAAAATGATCAAAGTTTTGGAATGGCCCAGCCAGAAGCCCATTGAAAATCTGAGGGTTGACCTGAAGAGGGCGCTGGACACAAGATGCCCTCACAAACACACGGTTGAGGCGCTTGCAAAGATTGCCAAGTCAAGATGTGCCATTAGTTTTAGGATATGCATATTTAGGCAACCACATTATTTAGGTTTGCTTTTTTTGTTTTTTGGGGTATTTTTTACGCTGAAAGAGTTCAGTTTGATTTCAATGGAATTATACACATAATGGGTCACATTGAAGGTGGAAATAAATCGGAAATTATTCATCTTTGTTGAATTTTTCTAACATGACAAAAACATGGCATTTTAAACTGGGGTGTGTAAACATTTTATATCCGCTGTATATAACAAACATGCTTGGATTTTTAGGCTTAGTTGAATAGAACAGCCTTGTATAGAAATTAATGCGTCATCTCCAGTTTATAGCTTCCTATGGCTCATGATACTGCTGCTAGCTGTGTAAGATCTTCTGAGATCTAAAGATTGTTTGCATCGAGGCACGGTTAACATTAACAAACCTTTCTCAAGAAGAATGGATTTGTCAACATGCAGGTTTTGTGTGGCTTTATTTAATGGGCAAAGCTCCTGTGAAATCCACACTTCCACACTCTAACTGAAATACCCTTTGCCAGCTAACCCTTGGATACATCATTAACCAAGAGGTTGACTTACTTTTCCTCCCTGCAGTGTGCATGATTACTCAAAAAAAAAAAAACATGAATGATATAACTGTTTGTGAGTTACAGACCACCACAACCTAATTAATTAAAGTAAAGGCCTTTACAAGCAGACAAACTTTCAAATCATTGAAAAAATTTACAGTTTTAGCGATCATTTTGCACAAACTGCTAATGGACACTAATGTCCTTTAGCAGTTTATTACCTTCATTTGCATGTAAATGAGCCTACAGTGGCGGTTTGCAAATCCTAGCACGTGGTCCGGACTTTGCACTCAGCTGCATTGTCTTCACACAGGTTACCACAGGCTGTCAGCTGAATACAATGTAATCAGCTGCTCCTGTGGAGAACACAGCATGCGGTCCCTGCTATCCCTCTCTGCCTAAATGATTGATTTTAAGCTCATCTAAAAATCATAATTCAACCGAAGAGTGAAAGATGGAAGCGTTTACACACAACGATTCGCTCAAAAACCATTGTTTGAATGAATTTTGAGCGATAATTGTTGTCTGTAAATGGGGTTTAACTGTGACTTAGATAATCCAAATACATTTAATTAGTATTCAATGCAGAAATCCAGGACACTCCAAAGGGTTCACTTACTCCTTTTCTTGCAACCGTATATATATTTTTTTTTACGCATTCAAACCAGATACTGCACCTTTTTCTAATCTGCTTATGCCTTTTAAGTGTAATTTAAAGAAAAAAAATATTCTCAACATGATTATGGAGGCCATCATCCTGCCTGAGCTGCTGTTAGAGTTTGTTCAAGTTTATCAAGTCTCTCTTCCCCATATGTGAACATATTAAACTCCCTTCTTTCTCCCTGCAAGTCTCCACCAGCAGCTTTGAGTCTTAGCTTCCACTCAGTTTACAGGTTGCTGCAGCAGCTTTAATATGGGATGTTGCTGAACTCAGTCATTGGCTGCAGCAGCCTGTGACGTCCCATACACAATAAGTCAGAGCGGAGGCCCAGAGCCAGCAGTGGGGCGCTTGCCGGAAGAGGGGAGTGTAAGCTGGTTATTATGTTTACACATGGGGAAGAGAGATCCAATAAAACATTTCAACTCGAACAAGACTTAACAGCATCAGATTTGCTTTACAGCAGCCACTTGGGCACAGGAAACTGAATAATTCATTGACCTCTATGGAGGTGTGTTCTGTGACCTTAGCAGAGGTCATTATCAGAGAGAGAGATGACTATTGAAATGATCTTTATAGAACACGAAGTGTCAGCCTTTTATGAGGCGCAGTGATCTGAGAGAAAAGATTTCGGGACTAATTTACAGATATATAGTATTAACTACAATATTCAATAAATAATTTGAAGGGAATAGGTCACCAAGTTGATGCTGTCCCATCTGAAGGCAGCATAAAGCAGTGACAGACCCCGACTCCAGGACGGTGCAATTTGTTTTTCTTGCAATAGTTTTCATAAAATCACTGTTGATCAGCGGCACTGGAGTCCTCCCAATACTCTGTCATCCTAGAACTTCATGAGCTACCGACTCCTCCATCACCGATTGACAGGTTTCTCACTACACACTGTATAGAGAGAAATCAGTCCATAGGCCAGAGGAGGGTAAGCTCCTGAATAAGAGGACTCTGCACTCCGCTTGTGCTGCAGCTGATAAACAATAGAGATGAGAGAACCTACTCGTTTCGAGTAATTCCTCGATCGAGCACCGCGATTTTCGAGTACTTCTCTCTCCCTCCCCCCACTCCCAGCTGCAACCCCCCACTTACCCATGGCGCCCCCTGAATTTTTTCACCCGAGTACGGAAGTACTCGAAAATCGTGGTGCTCGGGCGAAAAAGGGGCATGGCCGAGAAGGTTCGCTCATCTCTAATAAACAATGATTTGTCAAAATTACTGCAAGAAAAAAAAAACGAAAACAAGACAGCATTGGAATCAGGAAGTTTGCCACTACCTTAATGCTACGTACCAACATGCCGCAAAGCTGGTAACCGATTCCGTTTAGAAGACAGTTATTCTAAATTTACGATTTTCAAATCTTTGTTCGCTCGAAGTCCAAAATGAGCCATGCCCTGCATATTTATGAAGACATCCTCTCTATTACATGCACATGAGCTTAGAAATCCTCCCTATCAGCATATAACACTAGGCACACACTGGGGCAATGTAAGCAGGTAGATAGATACAGTACATTAGGAAAGTGTTTGGCTTTTCCTTGTGATTGTCCCCAAAATGCTATTAGATTTACACAAAAATACACGAAAACTACAGTACGTTTATTGAATGTTATTGAAAGTTAAATATATATAATTTTGGATGTCTCCTAGATCACAGTCCGTGTTACAATGGAATAAAATGATTATACGATTACCTATGAAAAATTAAGAACTAACTAAAGGGAAGCATTACCGAGTACCAAAGGATTTAGGGCAGTTTGTGGAGGCGGGAATCTCCAAGTTATTACAGCTCATTTAGCTTATCATCTAGTATAACACTTCATATCTTTGTACAAACCAAGTAACTGATATCTGTTCACTAATTATGTGAACCTCTTTACTCTTGCAATTTTTGAATCTACTGTAAACTAGAAACATGTCCCTTTTTTTCAGAATGACAATTGGCTCATTTTAAAGTGTCACTTTAAACTTCGCTGGTCTGTTACAAAGCAATTGCATATTAGGTTACTACTTGGTGAAATGAAGTGTCAGCCTGCTACTAGGAATCAATGAAGCCACAGCACTCTAGAATCAAGTTACTAAAAAGTGCTTTGCTGTAAACTGTATGATATCGCTGTAATTAGAGGAAAAAAATACTCTGCGCTCATCGGGTTGGGGAGGAACAGCATTACCCAAACATGATGGTACTAGATCATACTTTATTAGGGATTCTAGCAACCCGATGAGCGTTGCTGGCATCCCTAACAAAGTACGGTTATATTGCCATCATATTATTGGGATAATTCTGTTCCTCCCCAACCTAAGCGCGTAGTATTTCTTCCTATACTGGTTGCCTTACAAGAACCTCCCTGAACTGGTGAACTTGCTCCTTCACCAAGACGTCTCTCCAGGACCTCTGGATCGCAGGAGGGGATTAAATCTGACACACAGACCTGGGTGCTGGTGGGTACCCCTTTCACTTGGGTGAACACACCAGCACCAGGTGAGTGAGTGAGAGATAGACAGATATTTCCACAGTCTTCCTGTCTTCGTTTATGCGCAGACAGCATTTAACCGTTAGAACAATCAATGGCCACAGCAGTTATTTGGCAGTAATACTGGCATCTATGTTTAATGATGGTAGCCATGACTACTGCATATAACCAATGTGGCTACCGACTGGCTGCAGCAGCCATCAGTACTGCAAAATGTCATTGCAGCCCGCATGTAAACTTAGTCTGGCAAGGAACAAGTTGAGTTCCAGCACCGGATCACCACGGTAGAGCACAGGTCCCTAGGGTTTCTTCTTGTGTTTTACAACTTTGCAGCCTTTGCTTTTAAAGCCAGATAACTCCTTTAACCCCTTAGTGACGG
Source organism: Eleutherodactylus coqui (assembly GCF_035609145.1). Classification (NCBI taxonomy): domain Eukaryota; kingdom Metazoa; phylum Chordata; class Amphibia; order Anura; family Eleutherodactylidae; genus Eleutherodactylus; species Eleutherodactylus coqui. The sequence continues at coordinate 397,659,053 of NC_089837.1, forward strand.
AGCTTTTTTGCTTTTTTCCATTTTTGTTTTTTCCTACTCCCTTTTAAAAAATTGTAGCTCCTTTATTTATCCATCGACGTCGCTGTATGAGGGCTTGTTTTTTGCGGGATGAGTTGTATTTTTCAATGGCACTATTTATCGTACCATATAATTTACTGAAAAACTTTTTAAAAATTCTTAGCGGAGAGAAATGGAAAAAAAACGACATTCCACCATCTTCCGGTGCGTCCTGTTTCTACAGCACACAAACTGCAACAAAAACGACCTGATATTTTTATTCTATGGGTCAGTACGATTGCTACGATACCAAACTTGTATAGTATTTTTTTTGCTGTAGTACTTGTATTTTTTTAAAGATATTTAATTTTTTTCAATTATTTTCTGCGGTCATTTTGTGCACGCAATAACTTTATTTTTTCGTCGACGTAGTTGAGCAAGGGCTCAATTTTTGCGGGATGTCCTGTAGTATCAATTTGGAATACATACGACTTTTTGATCGCTTTTTATTGCGTTTTTTCTGGGAGACAGGGTAACTAAAAAAAAAAGTGTATTTCTGGCGTTCTTTATTTTTTTTTTTTCAGACGACGTTGACCGTGCGGGAAAAATAATGCGATACTTTGATAGATCGGACTTTTACGGACGCGGCGATATCAAATACATATTTTTATTTTATGATTTTGATTTTTTAATAATGGATATGGCAAAAGGGGGGCGATTTAAACTTTTATAACTTTTTTTTTTTTTAACAATTAAAAAAACTTTATTGATTATTTTTTTTTACATTACTTTGAAGTCCCCCTGGGGGACTTTAACATGCGATGCTTTGATCGCTCCTGCAGTATGACGTAATGCTATAGCATTACGTCATACTGCTTTTTTACAGGCAGTCTTTCAAGCCACCCTGTGTGGATGGCTTGATAGGCAGTCTGCTAAGGCAGCCCTGGGGCCATTCATTAGGCCCCCGGCTGCCATGACACCTGCACAGATCCCCCGATCTCACCGCGGGGGGGCCATGCGGGACCCCCAAACAGCGTTCGGGGGATTTAAATGCCACTGTCAGAATTGACAGCGGCATTTAAAGGGTTAATAGCTGCGATCGGCCGAGCGCAGCTATTGCCCGCGGGTGTCAGCTGTAATAAACAGCTGATGCCCGCGCTGTATGGAGGGAGATAGCGCCGCTACCTCCCTCCATATACGTCCTGCAACAGCAGGACGTAGTTTCCCGATGGGGCGGTCGTTAAGGGGTTAAATATAAGCCCTATAGACCTAAAATAAGGCAAAAAGCACTGCTAGGAATGCTCTCAGACATTCAGAATTGAACTCTACAAGTACCCTTGGTAATATTGGCACAGAGGGCACAAAGCCTTGTAGTAGAGATGAAGAATAATGACTGCTTACCTATGCAAAAACAAACAGATGGAAGATGCAGAGTTGGTACGGTCATGTTAAACTACAATAATGAAAACCAGTAACAGCAGAAAGACAATGCTACAAGAATGGCAGGGCACTACAAGGGGTTCATCTAAATGCATGCGATTATTAGTGAAGGCACTTTTCCAGGTAGTTGCCAGGCAGGAAGAAAACACAAGTGTTCTACTTGCATTAACTCATTAAAGGGAGTGTGTTCATGATTCACGCTGCCTTTAAGAGAAGCACACAGTAGTGACAAGCACACCGTTTTGAACAGAGTCTGCCATTTAGGACAATGGTGGGATTCGGTCAAAAATCACGGTACAATGCTTACAGTGTTTGTGAAGGAAGTTTCTGATGCATTTATGACATGCAGGTTCTCTATGCCTGATTGACAGATTTCTCTATGCCCGATTGACAGATTTCTCTCCAGTTCTGTGAATAAAAAAAGAATCTGTCAATCAGCAGCTGCTGAGAGCCCGCATGTCATGAATATGGATTCTTCCTTTACATGTGCTGCAAAGACTATACTGTAAGTTTGATCAAGTGACACCATAATCATAAATAACAGATGCTGTTCACAATTGTGTGCTTGCCGACTTGTTCCCTTTTAGATCTGGGGGAAAAATAATGAATAAAAAGAAGTCAGATACTCACGGCTTTCTTGCCTAGCTCTGTCTTCGACAATGTTAGTGTCCCACTTAGATAGCAGCCTGGACCAGCTCCCTTAGGTATTCTGTTAAATAGAAACATTGAATACCAAAGTTGTTATATAGTGTATACATATTCCGCAGGGCTGTACAGAAATGGTCATCACTTATATTCCCGTCTCCCCTTCATTGGGGGGGGGGGGGGGGGGGGGGGGGGGACAGTCCAAATTTTGTATGTAGGTTTGTATTTATTTTTTTTTAAATCGAGAAAAAAACCCACTGAGAGAGGGAACAAACCCCATGCAGATGTTGTCCCTTCTCAGAATTTCAGATTTGAAATTCAGCAGTCAGCGCTGCAAGGCAATACTAATAACCACCGATTCAGCATGCTCCTCAAGAGCAATTAAAAGGATTGCACCAAAAATGCAAGTTAACACTTATCCACAGAAAAAGGGATAACTTGCTGATCGGGGGTGGTCTCACTGCGGAGACCTCTTCTAAATCGAGACTGGGGGTCCAATATCCCCCATCTTCCCTGTAGGGTTCATACACCCTCCGCAGTAAGGAGATTGAATGCAGTGCTGGTTGTGCATCACTTTTAACCATTTGCAATCCAATTTTAGATTCCGGGTTTCCTAGGGGGCTCTCTCTTGCCATTATATAAAGGCGTCATCTGCTGGCTAGAGCCAGTACTGCGATATGGGACATGCTGGATAGGCCCCCCCCGACAACAGAGCGGCCAGTAATATATACAGTAAGAATACCCTGCTGCACGCCTTCCGACATCGGAGCTGTACAGCCTTCAATCAGAATGCCTTTAGATGTCAGACAGTGGATTGGAAAGGGTTAATGGGACTGCTGAGATACTTGAGCAGCACCCTTTCGCATATTTCTGTCACCTCTATTGAAATGAATGGAGCGCTGACCGCACATGCTCGGCCAGTGCTTTTTTCATGCGGGAGACCATTGCAGTGCCCTTTATGTCATAATCTACCATTCTGTTCTCACTGATCCCTGCTGCTGCAGCGGGATGCCTGCTGTCAATCACAGACAGTTCCTACTGTGTGATCGCGAGTGCTCAGCTTCTGAGCCTACATCATCTGTAGGACATAAATGTCCCCCCAGCCAGGATGTAAAGTTAACGCAACAGGACAAACTCAAGTCCTGCGGCATTAAAGGGTTAAAGGGTATCTGTCACCATCTTTTTAGAGCTCTCTAATAGAGGACAAGGTAGTGATAAGCACACCGATTACAGCGATACATCTTCTGTGTGTATCTGTGCAGCAGTTTGGAAGAAACTTGCATTTAACGGTAGCATTCAGATACAGAGGACTAGTCCTTAATATTCATTAGCTGCAGCTAGCCACGCCCACTCTGCTCTCCATCCACTGATTGACATACATTTCTCTATGCACAAGAACAGACAGCAGTCAATCATTGTCTGAAGGGCAGGTGGGAGGAGCTAGCCTGCAGCTCATGAATATCAAGGACTACTTCCTGTAGCCCTCTGTGTGCTGCTACTCCCAAACTACGGCACAAATAAATACAGCAGACACATCACTGTGATCATTGCACTTATCACTACCATCCGCTGCTCTCCAAAAAGGCTGTGAAAATTCTCTCTAAGTTTCAACGCCTGACTATAAGCAAAACTAATAAGAACATAAGAGGGCTTAATATACAATACTAGTGATGCAGAAAGCTCATTTCTAGATTTTTACTTCTGGTAGTGCAACATAATTACTTCAAGGTAAGCGCTAAGCTTCAGACTGCAATCTCCACACCGCAGATTTTTAGACCGCCTGACATTCAGCTTGCAACTTGCTTCTAGACTGCTCATGAGTGGTGGGGGTAGGAGGAAAAGGGGTGTGGAGCTGTTGCTCGCAGGTGTCATCTGTAGAAACAGACGGCGCCCGTGGTGTATGGAGGGAGAAAGCCGCGCAATCTCCCTCCATACACATCCTGCAACTGCAGGACATAAAAACACTATAGGGTGGTCACTAACGGGTTAATACAAGAGTGGCCGGGCCATTTTCACTACTTACTTATCATCAGGTAACATTGTAACAAAGAAAGGCTGGCTATGTTTTGGCGGCAATGTTATAGTGTTGGCCTTTTTCTTCCCCAAGAGGGCCATGCTGTGGCTTTCATATATATCCAGACTCAAAGCATTAGACATTCTGTGAGAAATCACAAAGGGAAGGTCTTTCAGACGTTCCAGCTCCGTTAAATGCTCATGACGAACTTGCATCCTTATTGTATAATCTCCCTTTTCAAGTTTTACAGAGTACTAAAAAAGAAAACAATAAAGAACATTAATCTTGATGAAAAAAGGACTGTAGTGCGATCCATCATGATCACAAGAAGAGCCACCGTTCCCCTCACCACAACGCAACCGCCCAGAAAGGGATCCCAATTACAATCATCGGCGTTATAACTTTCACTTTTTCTCCATCATTAAATTGCAGCCCCAGGTAGTGGCCTGAAGCACATTTGCAAAATATCATTTTAATTTACCGTATATACTCGAGTATAAGCAGAGTTTTTCAGCACAAAAGAATGTGCTGAAAAAAAAAAAAAATCCCTGGGCTTCTACTTGAGTGAGGTAAAAAAATAAATAAAATAAATAAATAAATAAAATACCCACCACCCAGCCGGCGTCTGTCCCCGATGCAATGCTCTCCCCGGCGGTGTGGCAAGCTGCGTCAGCCTTCTCCCCGCTGTCATCTCCCTGGCTTTGTTTTGAAATCCCCCACCGTCAGCGCTGTGTGAGGAAGCGCTGTGACTAGATCAAGCGCCAGCCAATCACAGCCGACGCTCGATCATTCACAACCATTCAGTGAATGACACCAGCTGTGATTGGCCAATCACAGCGCTTTCCACACACAGCACTGATGGCGGGGGATTTCAAAACCAAGCCAGGGAGATGACAGTGGGGAGAAGACTGAAGCAGCTTGTTGCACCGCCAGGGATACAGACGCCGGCTGGGAGGGGAGTATGGAGTTGTCTTTTTTTCCCCAGTATATATTTGAGTATAGTTAGGCTTATACTTGAATCAAAAGTTTTATATATATATTTATATAATGGCTTAAAAAAGTAAAAAGTAAAACAAAATTAGTATTTTCCCAGGTCTAAAAGTCTGAACTAGTAAAGCATTGCAGTATTAAAATTTTTTTTAATGGAAATTGAGTAGAAAGTTATATGTACTCCCAAACCCTATCAGTAGAAACTACAGGAGTCTGCGCGGTTTCAAACGCGGTGCATTGCTGCGACTTTACCTTCGCTCACAGCTTCCTGCGGCCAACAGCTTGTTTTAGCGCACCCCACTGTGATGGGTGATTAATTAGACTAAACGTCCAAATAGAGAACAGTCTCCACTCAAAAATCGTGGCGCTGGAAAGCGCTGTCCAGCGCCGGGATTGAGCGCAAGTCCGCGAGACCCACTGATTTCAATGGAAGTGTTTTACTGCGATTAACGCGGCCTTTCAAAACGCTGCATTAAGTCATGGTAAACAGCGCCTGTGTGAGAGGAATAAGAGCAGGACAAGCCATGTACTGATTGCAGCCTGTGAACAAAAGTGATTAAATGAACACACACTGTACTTCGCATCTTGGAAAGGGGGAGGAGAAGAAGGTATATTAAAAAGTTGTAAAACTTATTACAAAATGGCAAAGCACTGCATAAATATTAGAGAATAGGTTGCACAATCCGAGAACACGGCTAAAAGCACTTCAGCCTTTGAAAGATTTGCTTATTTTGGTTAAGCAAGTCAAAATGTACCCCAGGGAATACTGTATGTGACAACTTTTAGGAAAGGATCCCTGGCGAAAGGAAAAAAAAAATTATATATATTTGAAAAAATTGCTAATATAAAAATGATTTATCAGGGTTTTATGTTTATTGAGCAATTCCAAGGAATCCACAATGTGCTTTACTATAAAAAAAAAAAATAGCTGAGAAGCGTGTGGGATGGCAGTGTTAGCCATAAGATAGTATTCCTGGACAAATGAGACTCTGGCAGGGGGGGGGGGGGGGCCCACTACTGGTGAAGAGGACCACGTCACCAAATCCTCTGAAAAGGAATAGATGGCATCCCAATGCTTAGGTTTAGTAAAGCATTTGTCGGGGAAGTTCTATTCCCAGTCTACAATGTCTTTGAATTCCAAATGGAAAGGTAATACTTTCAGGGTAATGTTTTTGGCGCCGAAAAGAGAGAGCTTCTAAGCTTCTAAAGATAGTCGGTGGCTGATCCTTCATCTAAAGGGTCTTTTTCACTACCACTATCAGACTATCAACCAAAGAGGACCGCTTATAGGCCTGTTTCTCATCCAGTGGTCCAGCGTGTCTAAGATGGAAACTCTAGTAAGGTCAGATACCACTTGAGCGAGAGAGCCCATTCTGGGTTGGCAGTTGAAGGGGCTTGAATAGGATGAATGCCTGTGGCTGGGTCGCTGGACACCCAGATCGGTGGAAGACAGCTTTAGCATAATAGCTGTCCACATGGGAATTTTATACTGCAGCGAGCACAAGCAAAATGAGTGGCTCTGGTTGGGTGCTGTCTGGGTCTGTCAGCTCTGGAGTCCAACACAGTGTCACACTGCGCTTTTAAGTGTTCCTGCTGCTATGTGTGCTACAGGAGAAGTAAAGGAGAAGGGGAGCTCGCCGCCAGACAGCACCTAGTGAGCGCGCCAATGTAGGGGTCACTATGGAGGGTGGGTCAGGGTCAAACGTTGACTGTGCCTCCTTGTCTTCTGAGGCTCGGGCTGTGAAGAGAAGTTAAATCTGGTTTGTTCGCCATCCTCGGTGAGGCAAACAAGGAGAGCCTAATGCCAGGCTTGAAGACCAATGAAACCAAACTAAAACTGGCTAGCTTGGTGCCTGCAGGAGGGCTATAGCCAATAGCAGGAGCTAACACTTTCTTTGCATAGTATCTGCCTCCTACTGGCAGTAGCTATACCTATTGCATCGTACAGTAAAAGGCAGCGGACTTGCAATACATCTGAACATGTTCTTAAGTTTCTAGAATGTAAATAAGGCCAAGACACAGTCTACTGCTCCAACTCCACACAAGCAATTAACATAATAAATAGCATCTCATGTTCTACATCTCATGCAGCCATCGTTAACATATCTAGCATTCATGTTTTTTGCCTAGAAGGCACAGCATATTTCAAGACAATACCTGATGGGGGTATGCATCTCCCGAGCCCATTTGCCTTTTGTTCTGGTCATAAATAATCCAAAGCTGGCTATCATATTCAGATTCATACAACAGCTCACAGAGTAACGGGCAGCTAGGTGTCACTTCTCCACATTTAGGCTTTAGAATTAATGAATGCAAGGAGAGAAAAAAGGGGGAAAAAAAACATTTTTCAGAATTTTTATGTTGTATGAAAGAGAAAAGTAAAGAGCAGTACAAGTCTGTTCAGGAATTGCAGTAAGAGTGCTAAATGAAGGTCATTCAGGTTTTTTCTTCAGCGGAACTTCATATGTAAAACAGAAATAAATTGCTAAACATGACTGTTTTCAGATGTGAATAGCTATTAAATGGGATTGTCCGGGGGTAATGGGTTTTAAAAATACAGTAGATCCAAAACAGTAGATCCAAAACAGTTGAAACAATAAAAGGCAGGAGTTCCTTATCCCTAGCAATCCAGCACTGCAGCCCCATTATTCTCCTCCTCTTTTTTTTTTGGACAACGTTCACCGTGCGGGGTAAATAATGTGCTACATTGATAGATCGGACTTTTACAGACGCGGCGATACCAAATATGTATTTTTATTTTATTATTTAGATTTTTTTAATTACAGATATGGCAAAAGGGGGGTGATTTAAACTTATTACTTTTTTTTTTACAACTAAAAAAACTTTGATGATCTTTTTTTTTACTTTACATTCAAGAGCCCCATGGCAACTACAATATGCGATGCTTTGATCGCTCCTGCAATATGACGTCATACTGCAATTTCATAGGCAGCCTATCAAGCCACCCCACGGGGATGGCTTGATAGACAGTCTCTCAAGGCAGCCCTGGGGCTTTTCAGAATGCCCCCGGCTGCCATGACACCTGCACGGCATCCCCGATCTCACAGACAGCAGCATTTAAAGGGTTAATAGCCGTGATCGTCCGAACGCGGCTATTGCCCGCGGGTGTCAGCTGTAATAAACAGCTGAAGCCCATGCTGTATGAAGAGAGGTCGCCCCGCGACCTCTCTTCATACATACCCTGACGCTCCAGGACGTAAGTGTACATCTGCAGACCAGACAGATGCGATGCTGTGCCGATTCTGCTACCTAGCAAGACCTGTTGGAGCTGAGGCAGGCTCACACGAGCGCATGCGTAAAACACGGCGTGTGCATAATGCAGCATTTTAGCACTGTGTGAGCACGCGTTATGCTATGTATGGCAGCGATTTTGGACTGATTTATTTAAAGAGTTGTGTCATTAGAAAAAAAATAAATAAATAAAAAATCTATACTTGTCCATTTCTCCACAGGCAGGTCTTTTTAATAGATCTTCTCCAGTCCCCCAGGTCACCTCACCTCCAACTCGCCGGATCCTCCTCTTGTTATGATGCATCCAGTCCTGTCAATCTGCTTCCTGCAGGTCAGTGTAGGTTACGTCCCTGTGACATAACGTTTACCGCCTAGCAAGGAATGTCGATCTATTGCAGAGACTATGCATGATCGCTGTCTCGCTGCAAGTGTTCATATACTATGGGAACGAAACAGAGCGCATGCGCAGTCTCGGCAACAGCTCAGCACTCTCTGCTATGCTTTGAACGCTACGTCACTAGTGACAGTACATTACCCTGCAGGAATGAGACTGCAGAGAATGGATGCTTCGTCACCAGAAGAGCAGGATCCTGACAGCTGGAGGTGATGTGACCCGGGGACCCTGCAGGAGCCAGAAGATCGGTGAATAGAAGATGCGGTAAGAAGACTGATGGGGGAGGAATAGGCAAGTATTAATTTTATTTTTCTAGTGACCGGACCCCTTTAAAAAGTTTCCATTGCTTAGCGACGATACGTAAAAATGCCACACATTCAGAATATAATTGCATATATACAGCATTTATTACGCACCCATAGATAATAGGGCCTTAACGTGCGTAATACACGGTACAATGGAACATGCTGCACTCTTTTTTACACTCGTATTATATGCAATGTATATACGTAAGTGTGAATGGATCATTGAAACTCAATGCACTAACTGGATTCATTCATTGAATTACATTCCAGTGAGCCTGCCCTCAATGCTCGCAGGTGCTAGTCTAAACTTCACTCTCCACACTCTATAGTTATACAAGTCCCTAAGGGCTCCTGCCCACGGACGGAGTGGGATACGCCCATGGATTTCCACCGGGGAGTACAGTGTTTAAAAACACAAGTGCCCGCCAGTGATCGCGCAATTCCGTAAAACGCGGTGAATTAGAACATGCCACGATTTTATTTCCCGCAGCAGAATCCACAGCAGAATCATGCATGTGATCACTGAGCCATTAGGTTCAATAGAACCTAATAGCTGCATTATTCTGCCTAGGTAAATGTGTCAGAAAACAGTCCGTGGGCATTAGCCCTAAAGCGGTGTCTCTTCAATGAGAACCAGTACATGCCCAACCTGTATCTAAGGTATTTCCTGCAGCACCCTCTTCCGTACTGACGAGGGCCAAAAAACCTTAATACAGCTGTCTGCAGATGGGCCACTCTTCCTTTTAAAGGAGGAGGAGGTTTGGCTGACATAGGCTAAATTTGCACCGTTCTTTCCCATGGAGCATTGCCGGAAAAAACGTTTCCAAAAACCCACTTTGTTTCTTGAATGAAAAGTCGTAGCTGTGCCCACCGCCTGCCCAGCCACCCTCCATTATTAATGGTTGTAAAAAGATATTACAGAACTGCTGAAAGTGCAATTCCTTTTGTCTACATGAGGAGAATTACAAGTTTACAGAAAATATACTAAAAAGTAGGAATTCATTTTGGTAAAACTCACCTGATGAAAACTATAAGTTAAAATGATTTCATACAATTGGCGGTTATTTGGCAAAACATCACGGGCACTCAGTGGTCTCGTCTTGCTACTGACAGGTCTGCAAATAGAACACATTTTTAATATGCAAGTGATGACGTTTTGTCATTTAGGCAGTCATATCTAGCAAGACTAGTGAGACTAGCAAAATATTAAAGGTGATAGCCATTACATTACTACCGTATACCAAGCTTAATCAAAATTATATGCCACTTACTAATATATCCTTATTTAAATTTCTGCAGCATTACATGGATTAGTGACCTTAACCCCCGAACACCCAGCGTCAGCCCCGTCCCATCTGAACAGAACACCGCTCCATGAGATGGCTGCAGGTGGAGGGGCATGAGACCTGACAGTGCCCAGTCCCCTCCATAGAAGAACTCTGGTAGTAGATGGGCCGAGTGTCTGGTCTTACATGCCCTTTCTTCTGCAGCCATCTATAAGCCAAGAACAATGTTTGGCTATGGGACAGGAGTTTGGCTTAGCAGGGGGTAGGTGTGTGTCGGGGTTCAGACTTCACTAATCTAGAAAACATGTTTGGAACTAAAAAGCAAGTACTTACCATAAAATTTCTTTCATATCACGTTCATTGCGGAACACAGCTTAACCCTTTGCAATCCAATTTTGAATTCAGGGTTTCCTAGGGGGTGGGTTCTCTTTCTGCCATTAAACAATGGCACCATCTGCTGGGTAGAGCCAGTACTGCGGTACGGGACATGCTAGAGAGGCTTCCGACAACAGAGCGGCCAGTAATATACAGTAAGAATACCCTGCCGGACGTCTTTCAACATGGGAGCTGTACAGCCTTCAATCAGAATGTCTGAAGAAGTCAGATCGTGGATTGGAAAGGGTTAAGACAGTGGGTATAGTTACTACCACTAGGAGACGGACACTTAGCAAAAAAAAAAGGGGTTGCTCCTCCTACCAGCTATACCCCTTCTGCAAGAACCAAGCTAGTTAGTTTGTACGCAAACACTAGGCACAGACAGGTAGCATATGACAGATAAAATGGTCAATGTAAATAAAGAACATTAAAATATTTAAGGGCTCCCACACACTTGCGTTTTGTTAACGCTGCGTTTTTTTAACACGAATGTCAATGGCACTTTCTAATGTTAAAAATGCATTGTAAGTTTGTGCTTTGCGACTTTTGTGCGATGCGGTTTTAACATTAGAAAATCCCATTGACATTTGCATCTAAAAAACACAGCTTTAACGCAGCATTAAAAAAATGCAAGTGTGGGGGAGCCCTAAGACCGCAACACAGCGGAGAACCATGTGAACTCTGAGAGAAAGTTCCAACAACACGAAAGATATAGTGAAATCTTCAAAGTGGGTGCTGTATTCCCCAATGAACCCAATGAGATTTTACAGAAGTACAAAAATTTTGTTTCCTCATCTGTTGCATGGGGGACACAGCTTAAGACTGTGCAACATTCCAGAGCAGTCCCCTGGGGGCGAGGAAAGGTATACAATGACACAAACGCATCAGTTAATGGCCATCTGTAAAACTGTGCAAATGAGCATTTGCATCTGGTAGAATTTAAGATGGTGTGGCGTCCAATTGGTAGCCTTGCAAGCTGCCCAAGAAGCACCCACTGCCCAGGGCAAATGCACAGTGATCCATAAAGGAGGTTCCGTCTTTGGTACGGTAGGCCTATGCCCCTGCTGATCTGATAGAGTGAAATGAAGGCTTTGGAAACCACAATGCCAGGTCTCGGACCATGTGGAATTACTAACAGTCAGTGTCTGAAGGAAGACGTCTGGGAAAGGTATATTACGGCTTGAACTAAATCAATTTGTGGAGAGCACATTCGCTCAGATGAGTGGCTGAGGGGCAGACGATAAGACGATACCATACAACCTTGTCCTCCGAGTTGGGCCAACAACAGACTGGTTAACTCCAGCCTGGTCTCCCGACGCGGTGGGCTGAGAGTCCAGTGCCAGCCCTGTATTCCCTGATCCAGAAGGATAACAGCTGAAGACTAGTGAATGAAGCAGTCTGCCTCCTACAGACACTAAGCTAAAATTAATTAGCTTGGTGCCTGCACGAGGGGTATAGCTAGTAGGAGCAGCTAACACTTTTTTTGCTTAGAGTCCACCTCCTAGTGGCAAGTAGCCCTACCCACAGTCTTAAGCAGTTTCCCCCAATGCAATGGACAAGAAATAAGGATTAGTAAGTGACATATGATACTCATTAAGATTCAGTGATCTACAGTTGCAATAAAGAGGAACATGACTTAAAGAGGGGTTTTCCAAAATGCTATTTTAAGCTGCCCACATTTTAAAAAACAATTGCCATAATTCACTGTTCCCAGATACCTGAAACTTGAATTAGCCGGACTTCCATTCTGCTCTACTGTGCTCCCTATACAGGCTACAGTCACAGCCTGCTGACAAGAGGTCACAGGCTGCTGCAGTCAGTCACAGACCTCAGTTGACCACTGGGACCTGACTGGCTGCAGCAGCGTGACATTCCATGCACAGGCCGACTGCAGCTGGTTAAAAACAGACCCAGCAGTGTGAAAGGAGAGGCAGTGCCTGAGCTGCAGGACCCAGAACAGGAGAGCATAGGCTATTATTTTTAACACGATCAGCTTAAAAAAAAAAAAATCTTGAAAAAACCCTTTAAATGCTATCTAATGTTACACAAAAGGGATGCTATATAAAAAAAAGCTGTAATGAGGTGATGTTGGAAAATAAAGTTTGCTGGTTTTCTGCCTGCCCTATTTAATCGTCTGGATATTTAAAAACTGCCAAAACCTGTTGGGAATAAAAATTCTGCTCACTCACTTTTATATCTGTGTAGTTAACCCATCTGCAAAGTAGAATGGTGTATGCATCCATGGAGCAAATATGGCATTAATCACATGACAACCTTGTATGCAGTTAGCAACATGGTACACAAGTACTAAGTCACTTACCGGATACATCTGTGGGATAACTAAAAGGACTAGTGGTGGAATAATGATTTTTAAGTTGGCCATGACTATTACACTATGTATTGACTGGTATAACATGGCCGCCTCTCTCCAACCAACGATGGCCTCTTAGCAAAGTTGAAGGTTTAAAAAAAATTATATATAGAACCACAAGAAGAACGGTGCAGAGAAACTCAGGGGGACACAAGATTTTACACCAGAATTGGGTTGTAAAAAAGTTGCAAAGTTTTGTGCAAGCCTAACTTGACCGACTTTTCAGCCTCTGACACTAGCCTCACCCCCTTAGTAAAGAGTGGGTGGGGTTTGTCAGGAGGGGGCATGGCTGCCCAGACCGAGAGATTTATGTATAGAATTTAGGCCAAAAATTGGTGCAAATTATGCCAGGAACATAAACCAGAACCTGGCTTACATTTCCACATAGGCCCACAGACATGCTCAGATGTGCCCAAGAGATGAAGGGTCATGAGCCTCTGCATGTATTAGGTGTATTGTGCACTAGGAAAAATTATACAAAGACTGGCGTTGGAAAGTCTAAGTGTTCTGCTCCTCAATGAAGTATTACCTCCCTGTTAAAGCCTAGACCGACTATCAAAGGGTGCTGTCTGGGATAGAGTCTTGGCATAAAAAAAAAAAGAAAAAAGGCAGCACCTGGATGGATTTTGCTTCAAAACTTGGCATGGGGTTACATCTCATGCAGATATACAAATGGTTAGAGTTATGGCCTATAAAAAGTCTCTCAGAGGCTAGTTGTATAATGGACCATTTTTTCTGATGTGTGGAGCTCGTTGACCACTAGACGCCTCTATGATGCAATAAAAGAGATTTAACCCAGTTAAGAGAGTTTAAGAGGGGGCATATTATTGGAATGCGAGAAGTTGTATGGTCTCATCAACAAACTGGAACTGGTGGATGCGTGAGGGCACAAGAAAACAGAGCTCAGGATGCCCTCAATAGAGCACCAGTAGAGAGGATCATCTGTTCAGCCGTCAAGTATGAGCAGCTTCAACTATTTCACTGTTCACCATCCAGAGACAGATGGCACCATTGTTACAGGCCTCTGTTTGTCTGAACTATTTCTAGGCACTTGGCTGAAGGACATTTGGTCTCACATTATCCATTACATGTACTGCCTTTGGCATCCACCCAACATCACCTCCATTTGCAGTGGTGTTGTGAACAACTAAACTAGACTGCTAGAAAATGGAACCAGGTTGTCTTCAGTGATTAATCCTGGCACTCACAACAGCCGGGTTCGTGTCTGGTGACCTAAGGGCGAGTGCCTCGATCCTGCCTTTGCTGTGGAGTGGCACACTGCCCCCACTGCTGGTGTGATGGTTTAAGGGTCATCGTATAAGACTGTTGGCCAGTAGTGGACAATGACAGCTCAGTGAGCTGTTCAGGACATCCTGTAGCCACATGGCAGGACTTCCAAGAGGCATTTTTCGGCAACATAATGCTTGGCCGCACACACAACATTGGTACACTTCCGTAGCCTGCCCAGTCGCCAAACTTATCAATAGAACATGCAAGGGGCCATCTGGAAAGCCAACTTCAACAGGCTACGAGTTTGACGATTTAGGTGCTCAATTACAGCAAATGTGGACTGATATGCCGCAGGATACTATGTACACCTCTATGCTGCCTGTATCACAACTTGTATCCAAAGCCAGAAGCTGCCCAACCGGGTACTAGAGCCTCCATGCCCCGCCAATAGCTTGGATACAATATGTGATAAAGGCGGCATGGAGGCTCTAGAACCCTGTCGTACCGCCACTAGCTTGGATACAAGATGTGATACGGGTGGGCATGGAGGCTCTAGTACCCTGTTGCCTACCCTGTATTGCATCTTGTATCCAAGCTAGAGGCGGTACAACAGGGTACTAGAGCCTCCCTTCAAGTGTTCCATTTTCCACAATCAATTTTGCTTTTATACTGTAATCATTTATATCATTGCTACAATCAGAGAGAACGTTTCGTTTGATTCTGACAACCGCTTCTGGGGAATGGATTTTTTTTCCGACAATCAGTGTATCTAAAGAACTCCACCCCCATCCCCACCCCCATCACTAGGAATTCTGATAAAATAAATACAAAACTATTTTGCAACCGCTAGTCTGCCTAGTCTGACCAAAAAGTTATTGTCTATACACACAGACCAATGTTCTGGTAGAAGAAAGAAGTATAATGCTAAATATATGTATATTAAAAAATATATATCATTTGTTTATTCCCAACAGGTTTCAGCAATTTTAATATGACCACACAGCCCATACAAAATCATAATGCACCAAACTATCGTTAGAATTATTTTCTTTTTTTAAATTGAAAAACACATCACACAGCTTCTAAAAACTTTAAGGCTACATTTACACGGGTGAGCGCGATATGGGGCCGATAAACCTGGGCAGATAATTAACTAGTAGGTTTTACCAGTGGATGCGAGGCGTTTTTGCATGCAAAACTCCTTGCATCACATCTGCGGAACTGCAACCCTCCAGCGCTTGCTTCATGCGGCGTATCGGCAAGTGTTTCCCACTGTTTTCAGTGGGAAATATGAGCACGCAAGGGTGATGTTTTCACACGGCAGTGTGACTGTCCCATTGAAAACAATGGGCAATGCATTCCAAGGGCCTTGAGAAAAAAAAAAAATAGGACATGCAGAGAGTGTTTACCTCATAGCATCACTGTGAGGGAGGTAGGGGGGGAATGGGGTGGAAATCGTTCATGTGTATGACTTAATTTAAAAGGAATGGAGTTCATATTCGTACGTTTCGCAATGCAAAACCTTGCGCAAAACTCATGCTCGTGTGACTGTAGCTCAGCATGCGAGTGCCAAAGGTGTTTTGGGCCTTCAAGAACAGCAGAGTTTGCATGTTTGGTGGTTGTTTATATTAGGTCCAATTTTCATACAAATGTAAACCAAGGGGGGGGGGGGGTATATAAGTATTAATCTGAAGGTTAGTTGGAAACCAAATGAATAGGGTACTTTGTGCATTATAGGTGACCCCAACCAAATTAATAACCAAAAAAAAGTACCAAAACTAAAGGGTTGACTACCGGTTACAGATATGCCCAAATATGCCCAGAAAACATGGACAATTGGGGGAAAGTGTTAGAGCTCATGCCCACAAGCGTTGCGGGGATTTACACCGCAGGAGTACTGCAATTAAAACCGCGATTGTGCCTACGAGTGATTGCGGAATTCCACGGTCTCCATTAATATGGTATATTAATGGAGACCCCCCACAGAGTAAATTCGTGGCAAATAGAACATGCTGTGATTTTTTTCCTGTGGCGGAATTCGGCATGCGAGCATTGGCAGGCAGAAAGCCATTAGGTTAAATACAACCTAATAGCTGCAGGAAATGCAGTAGAAATCCGTCCACGGGCATTCACCCTTAAAGTCAATAAGACGAAATCTAAGACAGGAGAAAAAGTAGTAATGTGTTTATATTTACTTTATACGCTACCTTAAGGTTTGTACCCAATTCTTTAAACTTATGCTGGGAGACAGATCTTCATACTTTAATGTAGAAAGCACATCGAAACGAGAGACCCCTTCAGATGCATGCTGGGAACAAAACAAAAGACATAAATGTACTACAGTTTTAACCCTTTAAAGTACTAAACCTTTTTATGTTGTTTTTACATCACCTCATTCAAAAAGTCCTAACTTATTTATTACGTTGAACTGGCAATATGAAGGCTGACTTTTTGGGCAAGTTGGGATGTACTTTTCGGTAGCCCTGTTTTGGAGTACATATAACTTACTGTTTACCTTTTATTAGCTTTCCGGGAAACAAAAAAAAAAATACAAAAACAAACCGAAAGTCTGCCATTAATGTTGCGGTTCAAATTTTGTGCCGTTCAACGTGCAGCATAGCCAATGTCTTTTATTCTAGGGCTCTGTACAGTGTCAGACTGGGGTGCCTAGAGCCCATCATTAAAATTCATTCTGAAAGCCCACTGTACAGCTACATGCAAATACTACCTGACCCCCATTTGTCATTTCCCATATACTTGAATGAAAAGGTGGGGCTCAGGAAGGTAGGATACTTGTCAGCCTCCAAAAGGTCCCTAAATGTAATCTCAGCCACCCTTTGCAATGAAAGTTTTTGCCCAGTTAACAGGTATTGAGGGGGCGCGTTATTGGAATGGTCATATCAAAGAATTCCTCGCCACCGGGGCCCTTCTGACCAGACTGTTGGGTTCGGGACCAGCAGATGTGTGAGGGCAAGCACAAGGTGACCGACCTCGGGATGCCCTCGACAGACCACCAGTAGGGCGTGTTTATATGGGGTGGAAATGCTGCTGAATGTCCGCAACAGAAATTCCACAGCATTTACACATCCAAAGCAAAGTCAAAATCCGCAGCATTGAAGATACAGCCCTCACCTCCAAAGTCTTCGGCTGTCAGTTCACTCCCTCACCCGATGGCCTTTGGCGAATTCAGTGCCACTGGTGAGGTAATATGGAAGTGTCATCACCTGATCCTTGGCGCTGCACTCAGTACAGGCTGCTGGGTACCACATGAAGGAGTGCGCTGACAGCTGAAGACTTTGGAGGGGAGCAGCCGATTTGGAGTCAGAATTCTCACTAGTGGTGCGGGTTTTGACTCGGTTTTGGATGCAGAAATGCTGCAGACATTCCTGCCCCGTGTCTGATCGTCAGGCAAGCACAAGCAGCTCCAACTGTTTCGTTGTCCACCATCCAGAGACAGGTGACCCCAAGCATTACTGATCCCTGTGTCTCTCAAAAACATTTCCAGGCGCTTGGCTGAAGGACATTTGGTGTCATGGCGCCCACTACATGTACTGCCTTTGACACCAGTCTACGAGACTGCTACAGCGTGGAACCGGGTTGTCTTCAGCAACAAATTCAAGTTTAATATGGGCACAGATGACGGCAGTGTTACAAATTTCAGTTTCAATTGATATTTTAATAAAGGAGTGCATTTTCTTTACATTTGTTTAACTAATTGCAAATCTAATTGTTTAACTGTCATGATTAAAAAAAAACAAAAAAAAAACCCCACACTATATGCTATACCAATAGGGTTAATAAAAAGATGCTGTACTCACGTACTAAAACACAACAAAAACACTTTAAATATCAAACTATGATGCATACAGGCCTCCAGCACAATAGCATATTTGGGTCCGTGTGTTGTCAGTCTTACTTCAAGGAAAGCACACAGACCCATTATAGCCTATGGTATATGCACACTGCAGTTTCTTTGGTAAATGCATGTCAATATGTTGGCTGTCCATGTATCGGACAGGTGCCCATGTGATAAAAAAAATAAAATAGGTCAGCACTACGTTATGGAAATATATCCCAATATGCCCATGTGATATCCAACACAATTAACACCCAAACCTCATGTATGTAACGCACACTAATGGTGCAGTTCTATAAGTCTGGATGCACACTTACCAACATAAACACAACTTACAATATTGAGCTGGGTCAGTCCACAGGCAACTCCATGAAAAGAAATGCAATAGTCAATACTGACATCGCTGAGACTCGCCCACCAGCGTGCAATGCAAAATTCAATGGTCTTGCCCCCCTATAGTACAAAGAAAAAAGCAACTTAAAAAGGAAATTCATCAAAGCAATTATAGGTCAGGTTATCAAAGCCTTCATTTTTAAAATAGACTATCTGTAATAGAATGTTTTTTTTTTTTTTTAATCCAGTTTTCACACTTGCTACTAGAGCCGACACAATAGGTACACTGTTTTTGTAACTCACTTGCCCAGACTGGAAGAGTCAGAATAGGGGTAAGGAGTTAAAAGGGTATTCTGGTGAAAATGACATGCTTCGTAAGGAGATATCGTAATTGTGCAATATAAGAACTGATTGTACAAGGCTGCAGAGACATTGCTCTCCCTGTAGTCTCCTTCCTCCTTAGTTCTCTGTTGATATCCAATGGTTATGATCTGTACGTTCCGCTGTATTACTGGTCAGGCATGCTCAGTGCCTTCATATTCTGTAATGACAGATTATACAGTTCTGAATGGGCACTCGTCGCTAATTGGCAATGGGGCATTATGAGAGATGTAGTTTTTGCACTTCCCGATGTCCATTTTAAAAAGTGATGTAGAAATCTGAAGCTGGCTGGAAAGCAGCGGAGGTGTGGGTCGGCAATAAAAAAACAAAACAAAAAAAAAGGCGCTGGATTTCAGTTTCAGGATTTAGATGGAGGTTTTAGAATAATGACAGTAAGTGAAAATGCTAGGGAAATTTTGAAACTTTTGCCCAGTCTCCAGAATATCCCTTTAATGACATCTCTATTGTACAGCTGAAGGACTGAGTAAGGCAGTCAAGTAACACCATTTGCACAGATCAGGTATGCAGGTCCTCCATCACACTGGGGAAGTGACCTGCACTCCATCACTGCCTGCAGACCAATAATCTATGGCAGTTCTGGCAACTGACAATCATTTCAGCTGCCATAAAGCCTATACAGACAGTACAGAAGCGATCATCTCCAATACGGCTGACAGCAAGAAAGTTGTTTTCTTGTTATATTTATAAGACAATATTTAAAAGCCAATACATTAATTATTTTCTGTCAACTTACATACATTTAAATACATGAAGCATTTGCATTAAAACAGACCAGTCCGCACACTAACACGGGTATAGAAGTTAGGATACTTTACGTGAAACTAACTATAATTGATTTGACAAAAGTTAAACCCTTACCATCTAGGAGAACAGACCCTACACCCCCGTAGGCATTTATGGCAATTGGATAGGAATACCTGTGTGTTAATAGGTTACGGATTTGCGGTGTGTTTTGTTGCAGATGTTGCGTTTCAATTCATTTCAAACTGAAGGGGTGAAATATGCTGCATATCTGCACCAAAATCTGTGACAAGATCCTCTATGTGCCTCAATAGAGAATATGGAAAGGGGGTGTCAATACAGGATTCATATCCCCGCTACTATTATTTTAAATCCTTTACATAACCCATTTCCATAACCGCCTACTACAACTAAAGTGCTTTACAATGCGCACAACTCACCAGCACAGGGAAGGCTTCCGTCACAGAACCATTCTCCGGCAAAGAGGTAAACTTGTAAAACTCATGACTTCTGTAGGCTTTCTGCTTCACTAGCTGAACTGCATGAAGAACAAACTTGGATGCCACATCCGTAGAGCGAGAGCTTACTGTAACCTCTGGTCAAGCAAGGCGAGAAAATACAGTTGAGCAAACATTTTACTATCTTTTAAATATCACCATCAGATTTCCTCCTAAATCTAGGAGATGTAAAAACACTACATTTTCCACATATTTTGACTTACCAGCCCACGTTGCGCCTTGGGGAACTTCAATAAAATGGCGCTGGATCTGTCCAGGTTTGAAACTTATATCTTTGCACGCCATGTCATATGTAGAATCACTGAGCCTGCAAAATATAAAGAAAATAAGTGAATAGTAAAAAAAAAATAAAAGATAATGAGAAATATAATTGTAGGGGACACAGGACCGAGATCTGAAATATCTTGTATTTGTCTAGATACAAGTACTCTGTACCGGATAATATGAAGAGATGAAACCCAGCAGCCCATTATAAGGTTAGAAATACAATGTAAAACATTTGTCAGCATGGATGATCATATTCACATTCAGGCCAATGACGGAGAAGCTTCTATACCACATACACAAAGTCCTCGGACTTTCAGCCATGCAATGTGTATTCCAAAAACAATTCTGCAAACATGCCCAAAGTTTGTTTCCCTGTTCAGTTTTCCCATTTTAGATTGGTTCTTGCAGTGGTTTGATGCATCACACACTGAATGGCCTACCCTCTCTCATATGGAGCTTTCCTGTATAGAAATTAGACATGTGACCACAAAGTGGAGCATAAAGTCAAGTTTTCCATAAATCCATATTAGAAAGGAGAGAGAAAAAAAATCATTGATATGAAAGACTTCAATGTCATTCGTGCTAGACTACAGCCATTAGGTAAAGCGAACCAACAACACCTTTGTGCCCCATAAACTACATTACGGGGCTCAAAAAGTAAGGAAGTGGGGAGTCATGTACTCACTGGGTGCCCGATTCCTAAGCTAGGTCAACACAAAGTTGACACATGCACACAGCATGACACTTTTCAGATGGCTCTGTGTGTGTGCTTTCCCATACAGATGGGACTGCAAGTACAATTATGGAAGTTAATTGAGCCATTTAATTTAAAATATAGTTGTCACTCCAATATTTCTTGGAAACTGCATCCTCTGCACATCTTGCACCACTCAGAACTGCACTCTGTGGTCTGGATCGTCTTTTCACTGAGAGCACGGACTGTTCTTAGAACGTAACTTTTCCAATGACAGTGCTTCAAAATGCAATGGACACTATTTTGAACCTCTAGTCTCTCCAATTTTCTTGGACACGAGACAGTTTTCCTCATCAATAGAGATGAGCGAGTATACTCGCTAAGGCACTTTAGAGACGAGCGGGGAGATACTCGGCTAAGGCACTACTCGCTCGAGTAAAGATTCGGGGGCTGCCGCGGGTGACAGGTGAGTTGCGGCGGGGGAAGAGAGGGAGAGAGAGATCTCCTCTCCGTTCCTCCCCGCTCTCCCCCCCGCCGGCCCCTGAATCTTAGGAGGCGTGCAGGGAGATACTCGGCTAAGGCACTAATCGATCGAGTAAAGTGCCTTAGCGAGTATACTCGCTCATCACAACTCATCAACCTTTCTTGCTTTGTGGAGCTCGTTGATGTCCGCAGACTTCTAAAACGATTCTTGTGGACATTCTAAACAGTTCTATCGGCTTTGAACTTATCTCTAATTCCAGAAACAGTAAGTCACATAGGTGGATTTGTTCGAAAGTCTGTCCAAAACAGTCTTTGAAAACACAGTGGAGGTATAAACTTCTAGTAGTTCTTTAGGATAAAATTTCCTTTGCTCAAGGCTTAGCCTGTCTTCACCCATAATTTCTAAATCAGTTGAAGGCCAATTAACGATTACAAGTCAACATTTTTTCAAACAAACTAATATGAGCGATAATCGTTCAGTGCGAATTCAAACAAAAACAAAACAAAAAAAAAAAAAAACAATCACTTGTCGTTCGCAGTTGTTTAAGTTGACTTTTCAGTCAGCTTAGAAAACCTAGTTGACTCGCTGGGTTCTTCTCCTGTGTAAATGCTTCCTGCTCAGCGCTTCCCATAGGAGGTGAAGCGCTGAGCGAGAAGCCCGCAAGCCAGCAGGAAGTTTTTCAGTTTATGTGCTCTGCAGGAGAGCTGATGACCTGAGCGGTGACATCAGCACTTGTGCAGTTGTGTAAAAGTTTGTTGGGCCCTGTAAAAGGGCTTTAAGCCTAAAATAAAGTAGTAAAGATTAAGGCCTCATGTCCACGGGGAAAATCAGGCCCGCTACAGATTCTCCATGGTTCGTGCGTGTCTTCCTTCCGTCGCAGCCGGATCTTCTTTCTTCGGCCTGGCAGATGTGCTCGGCACGTCGGCTGTGTGCCGCGCTCATGCGCCGGGCACATCCGCCGGGCCGAAGAAAAGTTTCCGGCCGCGAAGGAAGGAAGACCTGCATCGCCCGGAGCAGGTGAGTTTAATTCAGGGGCGGGTCTCCTGCGGATCCGGACGGCTTCCATAGGCTTCAATAGAAGCCTGCGGGAGCTGTCTCCGCAGGAGACCTGCGCCTGAATGGAGCATGTCCGGATTTTTTCTTGCACGCGGGACCCGCGCCTGCAAGGAAAAATGACATCCGCAGGTATTTAACTACCTGCGGGTGTCTAATGCATCCCTATGGGACGCAGATCCGCGTGCAGGAAAAACGCTGCGGATTTAAAATCAGAATTTGCCTGTGGACATGAGGCCTAAGTGGGGGAGAGAATAAAAAATAAAAAAAAACGAAACTGGAATGGAAAACTGGCTTTGTTGCCCATAGCATCCAGTCAGGGCTTTGCTTTCATTTTCCAGAGTTGGAATCTGATTGGTTGCTATGGGCAACTACGCCAGGTTTTCCTTTGCACCAGTTTTAAATTTATCCTCCCTAGGGAGTTATAAGCTGTGTATACATTTTGGGACACCCTATATTAGCTTGTTCATAATTACAGCAGTCATCTATGTTTTTTAATACATATTGCTTTTTGTATTTTATTGGTTATTTATAAAGTTAGTAAACTTGTCTGTGATTGGTCCAAAAAGTTTTGAAATACTCACTTATTCATGCATTAAGCATGCTACATCTAAGAAGTTTTATTCGAAGTGCGCAAGCATGAAATGTACTTACATCAATATACTCCTGATGGATTGATCAAGAAGGAATAATATTTTATTAGAACAGGGTGTGAGTTGGCATCTTGATTTTTTAAAGTTATAACACCAAATCAGAGCAAGTGCCATTACTGTCCAAGAGAAACAGAAAGGCAGGACTACAGTGGACAAAGGAGCAGGGTAAAAAAAAAAAAACAAAAAAAACACATTGCCTGGTCAGATGAATCCAGATTTGTGTAGCACCACATTTATGGTAGGATCAGAATTTGATGCAAGCAGCATGAATTGCTGAACCCTTTGTCAAGTGTCAACAGTTCAGGCTGGTGGAGCAATGGTGAGAGTTACGTTTTTCTTGGCACACCCTGTTCTTCTGATACCGGCGAATGGACACTATGATGAATTGCTGTAGTTCTGAAGGCCAAAGGAGGTCCAATGCACTACTAGATGACCGTCTCTAATAAAGTGGCCAGTGTATGTGGACATTCTATAGAAGTATAGAATCTACGAATCTATATTAATATCACTCACCTCGTTGGAATGACAACAGTTACTGGAACTCTGAATAATGGACTGGAGTTAGGAGCAGATACATCATAGCCACAAATCTGAAAAAAGTTAACATTGTATATATGGCTTATCTGCATCAATGTGGAATACTTAAAACACAAGAGTTAACACTTTATAGGATTGTTCCAAATGAAAGGTAATATGCCAAGTTTTTACATTATTTTAAAGTTTGTAAAGCTGGCCACACAGTCATCAATAGATCTACCCGATTTGCAATTGAGCAATCAAGGGGACCTAATGAGCATTTCTGACTTCTGATCAGAAGTGCCCCGTTCTGACTTTAGTAAATTTACAAATCTACGAGGGGTGAAAACAACCCAAGCCATGGGAAGGATTGGCACTAGGGATGAGCGAGTATACTCGCTAAGGCACTACTCGCTCGAGTAATGTGCCTTAGCCGAGTATCTCTCTGCTCGTCCCTAAAGATTCCGGGGCTGCCGCAGCTGACAGGCGAGTTGCGGCGGGGAGCAGGGGAGAGCGGGCGGGAGAGCGGGAGAAAGAGATCTCCCCTCCGTTCCTCCCAGCTCTCCCCCGCAGCTCCCCGCCCCGCAGCGGCCCCTGAATCTTTAGGGACGAGCCGGGAGATACTCGGCTAAGGCACATTACTCGAGCGAGTATGTCTTAGCGAGTATACTCGCTCATCCCTAATTGGCACCCGTCTGCACTGCCAGCATGAGCATTGCTAGAAAGGTTCTGAGCAGAGAAAGCTCTCCGATAATAGCCGTCATCGAGATGTCTAACCACGATACTCAGCGTTAGTCCAATCTAAAATGAGGTGACACAGGAATGTACATGTGCACAAGGAGAAGGTGATGCAATACCACTTCCTCCTCCCTCTTGGTAGTTCCCTTTCTGTCACCCATGTGATAATGGAGGCCCAATTCTCACAGCAGGCCCCAACATCCTTTGCAGGTTGTTACAGGAGACTCAACCCTCCCCTTAGCCAGTACTGTAGTCCTTTTACCTCTGTGTAATGCACCCCTTCACGTAAACCACGAGGATCCACGCGGACGTTTATATGTCTACACTGGTTCATTAGCTCCAAGTGACTGGGATACTGAAGCCAGGAAGCACTTGAGACAAGCGCCAAGTGAAGCTGAAGGGAAATCCTTTCGGAGTTATCTGTCAAAAGATAAACATTTATACAGAATATAAGAATTTCTAGCATGCAGATTTCACCTGTTTAATTGAATTCAAATGGAAGGGGTGAAATATGCTGCAGATCTGCACCAAAATACAAGACAGAATCTGCAGCACATTAGTAAGGGTCTTCTCACATCGATTTACTAGCTTTCGTTAAACCTGTACGCACCAAGAAAAGCTCTTGATGGAAAGGTTTAACTTCTTAACAACCTAGGACTGATATATGAGCCATAGGTCACAAGCATTGTATGAAGCAGGCACGAGACCCCAACCCACTTCATACTTGGTCAAAACAAACCATCTAAGACAAGTGGTACGGGTAGAGGTGAAGCTCTTTACTTATAGGGTTAATATTCCTTATGAGAAACAGGGTGAGGTGCTCCTTAGTGTCATTTCTTAGAAGAGCTGAATCCACAAAACGTGTTATATTGGCTGTTTTTACATTTATTACTAAAAGAATCGTGTAGAATATTTTTGTGAGTTATGCCGCTTAAATCCACAACTTTGTTCTCTTCCCAGTCTAAAACAGCCCATGGTGTCCAAGTAACTGGTTAGAGGGCTAGTGTGGGGGGGGGGGGGGGGGGGGCTCTCCTCCAGCGTCCCATTGGCCTACACACAACACGTCCTGATCGCAGGAAGCCGACGAGTTCACATGATTGCTCAAAGCTTTGTGAAGGCTTTTTTCAGCCTATTACTGGTAAGTTTACAATATACTACAATACTAAGCGTCATTAAGGAAAGAAAAACAAACAAGCCAGAATTGCAGGGTTTTTGGTCACTCCACCATCAAAAAAAATTGATCAAAAGAAGTCATACACCTCATATTGGATACCAATAAAAAAAAAAAAAAACTTGCTCACCTGGCAAAAAACAAGCCCTCTTACAGAACAATTGATGAAAGAGTTATGGGAATCAGAATGTGGCAGCAAAAAGCCTTCTTGCTTTTTAGCTTTTATATATAAAAAAAAAAAACAAAAAAAAAAAACACACACAAAAAAAACATATTAACCCTTTCCAATCCAATTATGGATTCAGGGTTTCTGAAAAGGCTCTCTCTTTTTGCTGTTGTACAACAGTGCCATTTGCTGGCTCAAGCCAGTGTGTGTGCGTCAGAGGCTCCGACAGAGGAGTGGCTGGCAATAGACGGTAAGAATACCCTGTCAGACGTCGTCTGACATTGGAGCCGTACAAGCTTCAATCAGAATGTAGGAAGACGTCAGACAGTGGAGTGGAAAGTGTTCAAAACTACATAAATGTGGCATTGCTTTCATAGATCTGCCCTACAGAAAAAAGTTGACCGGTCATTTTTACAATACCATGAATACAGTGAAAGCAAGACCCCCCCTTAAAAAGGCACAATTGCTTCCCCCATTTCCCTCCACTCAGAAGTTTTTTTAGAAGTTTTTCAGTTCATTACATGGTACATTAAGCACCATTAAAAATTACAACTCATTCTATGAAAAAAAACAAAAAACACCCAGGTTACAGCTCTTGGAGTGCAGGAAAAAGACAATTAAAAAAAGAAAAAAAAGGAAAAGTGGCTAGTGTGACAGGTTATAGGAGGCTGTGAAGAATGTCTGATAATCCAATGGCATCCTGTAAAAAACATATCAAGGAGATGCAGTTATAGACTATGGACAGATGTCACCATTGGGCATCCATTTAAAGCATCTGTCACGCATAGGCTATAATGACATCCATTTAAAGGGGTTCTTAAGCATTAGAAAAGTAGGACTGATTGCTTTCAAAGACAACGCAACATCTGTCCATGGATTGTGTGAGATACTTCAGCTTGACTCCATTAAAGTGAATTGGGCTGAGCTGCAATACCACACACAACCCATGGACAAGTATGGCGCCGTTTTAGGAAGGAACAATTTTTCCAATGCTGGACAACCCATTTAGGGGAATCATAAAAAGTTATTAAAAAGCTCAGGACATACTTATACCTGCAACTGATGTCACACAGTGTCCTGTGTCACCCAAAGAGCTATTATGGTATATGTTTAACGCACGTTTTTTGACAGCATGCTTCTGGATAGACTAGCACAGTCTGCTGCATTATTCCATCCACAACAAAAAACACCCCGTGAACAGAATCCCTGACAGCGGCTAACTAAAAGATAATCGCAATGGTCTCTGCCCAATAAATGGTGGCCTACAGGAACCTGCTCATCCCATGCGTCAAATGGATCAAATACACGGTGTAAAAGCAGCCTGATTATACACAATCTCCCCAGAATGCCTCCTCACCTGTGTTTTCTGGGAATACTGGCTCAATGCCTACACCATGATCTGATGGGGCAGCAACCTGTACTGGATCCCTGAGGTAAATTCCACGGCCATTCCCCACTGTAACTGTGAACCCTATCTTACTGGTTAGGGAGTCATTCTGCATGAGGTAGTCATAAGTTTTGTCAACCTGCAAAATACAAAACATTCATAGTTTCTGCTTCTAAGATTTAAAGTCCAAACCCCCTACAGAAATGTCTAATTACAATAACCAAAGATTACACTGCACATATTAAAAAGGTAAAAAGGGGAAATAAAAGACAACAGAAAGCAAAATGAGATACATTTCTGTCTCAAGCCGTGTCAAATAACTGGAGTACATACCTGTGTGCCAGATTATGTATGTTAGGCATCTACATCATACAGCATGTACCACTTTGACACATTTGTCATGCAAAAGAGCAAATTTGATTGGCACTGTCATTATAAATCATTAAAGGAATAGTCAGAAGGTTTTTGTCTTAAAAAAAAGAATTCAGTTTTATGAGTGTCAAGTTAAGAGAATTTTAACTACCCCGTTTCCCCAAAAATAAAACCTACCCTGAAAATTAGTCCTACCCCGATTTTTCAGGATTTTTGGGGTGGCTTGAACTAAAAACCCTATGCTGGAAATCAGCCCTAGCTGCATTACATATAAAAAAAGGAATACATTACATAGCAGGCTCAGTCCATGGCTGCTCTCCGGAGCTCCAACACGCTTCTTGCGGTCCTCGGCCTCCCACAGAAGAATACTTCCTGTTGATGGGATTCATAAATCCCACCTCCAGGAAGTGATGACTCTGATTGGTTCATTGAGCGCTGCATTGAATAGCTAAGCAGCACTCAAGAACCAATGCAATGGCTGTGATTGGCTGAGCAGTGCAGAAAGAACTAATCACAGCCATTGTGTTGTGGAGGTGGGATTTATGAAATGGCCAATCAATGTCGCAGCTCTGCCAATTCATGAATCCAGCCTCTACAATGTGATGGCTGTCATTAGTTCTTTGTGTGCAGCTCAGCCAATCAATACAGTGCTTGTTGATTAACCAATCACAGCCATCACTTCCTGGAGGTGGGATTTATGAATCCAGTAACCAGGAAGTGATCTTCTGTGAGTGGCTGAGGACTGCAAGAAGCGCGTCAAAGCTCCGGAGTGCATCCGGTAAGATTATGTGGCACACACAAAGAACTTGAAGGACTAGTCCTCTCTATGTGTGTGCCTATGTAGTCTGCCAGGTGCATTCAAGGGGCAGCTTTGACGGAGAACAGTGAGGGAGGAACAGCAAGGAACATATGCATAGGACTGACATCCTCTGACTCAGGGTGTCATCTCCTTAAGGGCGTCATCTCCTATAAGCACCAAAATTTAGCTTATGGGTTCATAGGACTCCCTTTAATACAGTGCATTTTGGATTCAAAGACCTCCTTCAGTTTGGGACACACCATAAGACTCCATAGCATCACACGAGGGAAGCTGTAATAAATTCACCACTTTGTTCTAAATGTTCACAAACCTGAATAATACCATGCCCTTGAGCAAACACTTCAATGTTTTCAGCCTTCATAGCCATGTTTTCAAGAGCTCTTCGAACTGAATGAACAGTGTACGGGACGCCATTTGCTTTGAGACCTAAATAAAATGAGCAAAGAAAGAAAGTTAAAAGAAATAAAGCAGATAAGATATCTATGAAAACTAAACCAATTGCTTGGCAAGTTATCCCATGAAATTAGGTTAACACACACCTTACACATGTAGGACATTGGTGAAACATCCAGCTATGAATTGACACTTCAAGTACAGACCATTAAAATACAGAAATGTTACAAAACACAATATTTACCTGATAATACTAGTGCAATGCCTCCACAAGCATTGGGAGAAGACATGGACGTTCCATTCATTAACTGGGTGCCACGCAGTGTCCAATTTGGAACAGATGCTATAGCTCCACCGGGTGCACTTATACTGACTCCGAGACATCCATCAGTACTAATTATTGGGTGGGGCAAGAAAGTACGATTAATTATGTAAAAACAAGATTCTATGACATTTTCTCCAGTACAGAATCTATACAGATGTTGTGCAGCTGTAGAGTTGGACACATTACACTGTTCCCAGCTCCACTGGTCTATAATTAAGGAATAATCTCCTCTACCATCTGCTGTTGTGATGCCCCTTGTTCCTCTGAGCAGAAGTTGCTCCCTTTTTACAAACCTAAACAGAGTGTGATCTTCTATCGCCCCCTTCTTCCCTTTAGTAAATTTTGGTCTTTGTGTGAACTCCTCTCCCCTTTTGCTGTATACAACGCCCTGGGTAAAAGCCTACCATTTCCTTGCTGGACTCTCCCAATGACTTTGTGCCACTCTGAGCAGATTGCAAGCTCCAAAAGTAAAGAGAAAGCCCTTAATATAGTAGATGATCAAGGAACTAAGACAACAGAAGCCAAAACCTGTTGCCAACTATGTTCGAAGTAGCACCACAGCCAGCCATGTGAAGGAGCAGAACAGACTCCACAGCAACAAGCAAATCTATTCAGAAGTTATTTGCTGCTGCATTTAGGCCGCCTTCACAAGGGACGTATCTGCTGCGGGCTTCCCACAGCAGAAAACCTACAGCAGATACACAGCAAAACTGTAGAGACAAAACATTCACCTAAATGGTGTGGATTTGGCTGTGGTTTTCTTAACTTATGCACTGTGGATTTTAGCTTTTGTATTTCAAGGGCAGAATTCTGTAGCGGAAGTCTACAGCATAAACTGACACGACGTGGATTTAGAATCCACAGCATTTTTCAAGTTTCTGCACTACGTGAAGGAGATTTTAGAAGTCTCCTCCACATGGCTTGTACTATAAATGCTGCAGACTTTCTACTACACCTGAAGACGGCCTGAGGATGCAAATGTGTAAAATAAGTGTAAAGGTGTACAAGCATTTCAGCAAAAAAAAGTAGGAGTGTATAAACAAACTGGCAGAAGTATTCTTGGCCCGTGATCAAGTTCTGTTTTTGTTTTTTGGATTAAAAGGAATGCCTCACCTAGAGTTTTTTTTAAATCAAACCAGATAGTGTGGCCTATTGCTTCGTTAAAACACCATTTTTAATTTTTGGTAGTAGGTTTTATTATTCAGTTTTTTTTTATTGTAAATTCTGTTTTTATTAACTACACAGTAATATAACAGATCAAGGTATGTTCAGAATATTAACCATAACGTTTTGTATATTAAATAAATGCTAGATTGCTCTTCATGGGAAGAAGGGGAGGGAGTTTTTGGACTCGGTCAGTCATCTTGACTGAACCGCTGCTTTGCTCTGTTAATTCACATAGTTTACAGTAGCTACACATAGGAACCTATAGTCTGCAGATACAGGGCCCTAGACTTAACCCTTTCCAATCCAATTTGTATCCTGGTTTTCCTAGGGGGCTTACTCTTTTTCTGCCGTTATACAACGACGCTATCTGCTGGCTAAAGCCAGTACTGCATGAGGCGACACATTGGGTAGGCTCCGACAGCAGAGAGGCTGGCAATATACAGTAAGAGAACCCCAACGGACTATTTCCAACATCAGAGCTGTACAGCCTTAAATCATAATGTCTTCAGATGTCAGACAGTGGATTGGAAAGGGTTAAAAACAAAATTACCTAGGCTAGCCTGTAAAAGGAGCCTAAAGCTAGTGTTACCCATCATGGTGAGCCTGACTGTGATGACGATGAGATAGCTGCTGTTTGAAGGAAGTATGAGCCCATTCTAATACTCCATGACCAGAATGAAAATTGCAAGATTTCAGGTTTTAAAATATATGTAATTTGTAGGATTATAAAATTATTCAGATTCTTTGCAGAAAAATGGCTCCAACATGGTTCACAAAGCCAGTGATGACATGTACTACTACAAATGGAAGACTAATAATCAGAATCATACCTAGGACCTCTCGAAGACCAAGTATATTGATTGGCAGGTAGTTTTTCTCGGAGGGAATATTCTGCAACCATCATATCTGGAGAAACATACGCCCCGACACCTGAAGAGAAAACCATGGCATAACATTCACAAGAACCGACATCAAATTGTCATTTTTCTCTGTTCACTCGTTGAATTAAAGAAATGTAATCCCCCCCTTTTCTTATAAAATCAAAAAGAAAGCAGAATAGCTGAAAAGCCAAAAATCACAGCTCGAATAAAAACAATCATGAGATGTGCATGCACCATATATTATCAACCAGCAGCCGCTTGTTATTGAATTTCACCTGACTCAATTCCGTTTCCCATGATGCTTGATAGCGGCGATTTTGTATTTTGTAAACTTATGTGCCACTACCGTATATACCGGCGTATAAGGCGACGGGGCGTATAAGACGACCCCCCAACTGTCACCTTATACGCCGGTATTCAGTGGTGAAAAAAAAAAAAATTCATTACTCACCTCCCACGGCGTTCTGTCGCGCTCCGGCAGGATGTCGCTCGCTCCGGGAGGCTGTCGCTCGCTCCTCGTCCCCGCCGCAGCATAGCTTTCTGAATGCGGGGCTTGAAATCCCCGCTTCCAGAAAGCTAGTACACACGCCGGCAGCCATGACATCATTGAATGGCTGTGATTGGCTAAAGCGCACGTGGCTTCAGCCAATCACACTATTCAATGACATCATTGAATGGGTGTGATTGCTAACACGTGCGCCTTCAGCCAATCACAGCCATTCAATGCTGTCATGGCTGCCGGCGTGTGTACTAGCTTTCTGGAAGCGGGGATTTCAAGCCCCGCATTCAGAAAGCTATGCTGCGGCGGGGACGAGGAGCCAGCGACAGCTTCCCGGAGCGAGCGACATCCTGCCGGAGCGCGACAGGACGCCGTGGGAGGTGAGTAATGAATTTTTTTTTTTTTACACTTTTTTTTTTTTTGTATTACCGGCGCATAAGACGACCCCCGACTGCAGAGCAGATTTTTCGGGGTTCAAAAGTCGTCTTATACGCCGGTATATACGGTATATCCCTAGAACACCATTAATTGCCCATTTACAGTTATTTTAACGGGATGTGTCCAAAGACACAAAAAAAAATAAAAAAAAATAAAAAAACCTACTACGGTGCTTTGGCTACTTTCCGACTAGTAACAGTAAGTATATACTAGTGAATCTCACCTATGACACTAGAGGTAGTTCCTCCGGGACAGCCAACAGTTGATAGACATGGGCCATTATTGCCAGCACTTGAGACATAAATGATATTGTTTTTCCATACTGCTTCATTAATTGCTTCACAAATTCTCCTAAGAATATAAAAAAATGCAGAGAATGTTTGCAAAGTTTCCATCCTAAAATCTCAAACAATAAATTGTACATATTCTGAGTCAGCTGAAAGCCTACTCGTTATTAACCCTTCAGTCTACAATAGTCGGTAAGCAGCACAGACGTACCCAGAGTTTGGCCAGTGAGTTGCCTCGCCGTAGCTGTAATTGATGAGGTCACATTTATACTTTATTGCTTCAATCATCTGTGAAAAAAAAAAAGATTTTCTATGTCCCGATTCTAGTCAGACATTACAAACGGATGACAGAACTACACAAGTGTAAGATTATGGCGAGGTCACATCTATTCTGCATAATACTATAGTAATACCAGAATATTTGGGGCAGGTCTGATAACTCCTTCTCAGGGCTACGAGAAAGGTCAGAAAACAGTTAGTTGATATGACACCACCTATGACTTTATAGCAACTGCCTCTTCTCTCCCCCTGGGCCATATGCAGCCCCATGACTAACCTGCTGAACATTCCTGTGTCCCACAACCTGTATACTAATCCGACCGCAGGTCTAATGACTTCATACGCATCAAGGACACTTTACGTTTGGGGGTTTTAGACTCCACAGTGGGTAGGGATTTACAGCCATAATACAGACGACACGGAAAAGCAGGTAGATTACGGACATCTGAACGAGGTCTTAGGGAACCACATTCTCTGACTGACATGAATATGAAGCCAGACATGATTACTCTATGCATTCGCATCTACAATTTAATGCAAGTCTTGAAACAAGGTCCATGTTGACCAATTTGTCAAGCCCTGGCTATGGAGAATCTTAATTAAGTTAAAAGGGTTATAAAAAGGATAGAAAACCAGCCACATGGATGAAAACTTGTTAACCTTGCACCTTCAGACTGCTCTCACACGCACTACTTTTTACTGCGGTGTCCCAAGTGCCACGCTAACCGCAGTACAACACAGCCATTGATTTCAATCAGGCTTCGCAGACTTGTGCTCGGACGCGGCCTTCAAAACACTGATTGTTGTTTTTTTTTTAGTGCCGTCTGCTTCATTTTTGCACATTTTAGTGCTTAACGCACCTCATCAACCATCACAATGATGGGGTGTGTTAAAAAGCGCTGTTAAACACCGTGACAGGCGTTCAAAAACGCTGCTCGAAATTGCTGTAAAATGCCGTGATTTCTGAACATGTGTGCGAGAGTGGCCTTAAACCCTTTCATTACTATCTTCCAAAAGCTATAACTTATTTCATTCTTCTATTAACTCAGCCATATAAGTTTGCTTTTGCGGGACAAGACGTATTTTGCAATGGAACCATTTAACGTACCTACAGGAGAAATGCAAACTAGCTCCTCTGCAGTAGCTCCCATGCAAGGGCCGGCTACAAACTACAACTGATACACAGGAAAATGGAGAAAAAGTCTATGATTAAGGGCAACATGCTTGCCTAAAACATGTAAGACGGCACATGTCCTATGTCCCTTTATGTCTGCCTGGATGGTTTAAGACTGAAAGCTTTTAACCCAACACTGGACTTTCTCCATTGTCCTGTGCATTAATATCTAGCAATAATAGTTTCCACTTTGTATGGTATTGACTTCACTGTGTCTAGTTTACCTGGATACATAGTATAGAAAGTTCACTAGAGAGCGTGAACAGCCTGAGCCGCTCCTGACTGTTACATTGTACATCTATTTGCATAAGACTTACCAACATCTTATTTGTACCACGTCTCCCAGACATTCATGACTCAGCCTTAACTTGTGTGATGATTGGTGATACATAGGTTACGACACCTTTAAGCTCGAACACTAGCATTATAAATAGACTAGCAGCCCTGCGTTATGTCAGGATATGGCAACATAACACTATACTCATCACGGCTTGATATCTTCTCCTTCCGCAGGTGCATCTAACCCATTTAATTTGGAGCACAGAGTAAACTTATGCAAGTAACCCTTTGTGTGCCTCTTCGAAATCACCCCCAACATACTATAAAATAAGGGGAAAAAAATTCAGATGCACCCTAATTTTTTGGTCTCGTGTATATAGCATTTATGGTGCAATGACTTGCTAACATTCTGCAGATTAGTGCAATTACAGTGATATCACATTTTTTAATATATATATTTTTTTTGGCTAACACAAAATTGCTTTTGTTGCAATGTTTTGAGCCTCATAACTTAATTGATGGAGTTGTGTGAAGGGCTTGTTTGTTGTGGGGTGAGCTCTAGTTTCTATTGCTACCATTATGGGGTGCATGCGATAAAAATACAATTAAATCAATCAAGTCTTTTTTTTTTAAAGGCATTCCCTGTCTGGGATAAATAATGCAACATCTTTGCGGCAGTAGCTCAGACTTTGCAGCAATGCAAACCAGATTTAACTTTTTTTAAAATTCATTTTGTTTGACTATTTAGAAAGATTTAACCCTTTCCAATCCAATTTGTATCCTGGTTTTCCTAGGGGGCTGACTCTTTCTGCCATTATACAAAAGCGCTATATGTTGGCTAAAGCCAGTACTGCATGAGGTGACACGTTGGATAGGCTCCGACAGCAGAGGTTGGCAATATACAATAAGAGAACCCTGACGGACGTCTTCCAACATCGGAGCTGTACAGCCTTAAATCATAATGTCTTTAGACGTCAAACAGTGGAATGGAAAGGGTTAAACATTTTTTACAATTTGTATTAGTCCTCATAGGAGACTTGAGGTGGGAACAGTTTGATCACTTGAAAAAAAAATTAATTCAGTATAGCAGTATATTGTACTTTTAAAGATCACCCATCACTCTGTGGCAGGTCTTAATTGGCTTGATTCTGTAGCAGCCTAGAAGCAGTCACTAGGCCTTGAGCTGTGATGACAACCATCTGTTTCTCGTGATCACGTCACAATGACGGAGTGGGGGTCTTCCCCTCTGTCTATCTGCTCATATGTTGCAGTCATCATGGACCGCAGCACCTAGGGGGTTAAGCAGCTATCATCAGCGCTAGCACCGATCGTGGCCCTTACTAGTGGGTGTCAGCTGCTTAATAAAAATGTCCTCCACAATGTATGAAGCAGACTCAAAGTCCACGGTAGCGCAGTTAATGCACTTACCATTTGTTGATGGCTGGTAAACCACTTAGAAGCCATGATAAATAGCAATTACAGCATGTAAGGTTAGACAGAGGTAGTATCACTGGAAAGGGAGATCCCCACCCCACATAAGCATAACACTGCGCCTTACTATGGAAAACTATAGGGGTTATAGTGGGCAGAATTGGGCAAGAAGAATACTTACCTCACTGCAGAGTTGAAAAAATACCCTTCAGATGAGAAAGAAGAACAGCTCCCCGATTTCAGCAGTGTCCCCCCCTTGTGCTCGCCTGCCTTGAAAGGAGCACTCTGGTGAAAAAGAGGACAGGCGCTGGCGGGTCATGTTCAAGTTAGGGTTTGAACGTGCCTCTTTTCCTTCTGAGGTTAGGGCAGACAACAGAACTGTTACCTCACTGAAGAGGACGAACAGAACGGAGCCATCAAGGAAAGTCATGTCTCCCAGTATCACCTGAATCCAAGAGGTTCTTAAGACCGGCAACAAACCTGCATCTCATATGGATACCAAGCTAAAACTGGTTAACTTGGTGCCTGCAGGAGGGGTATAGCTAGTAGGAGGGGCAAACACTTTCTCCTTAGTGTCTGCCTCTGAGTGGCAATAGCTATATGTATTAGCTTCTGGCAAGTTGATTTTTGATCTCATATCAGACCAAAGAATGCTGCCAGCTGCTAGAAGCGAATACATACTTTATATTTTTTGATAGGTTGACTGACAAACTGAAGGCACAACCTGCAAGCAGTACAAACATGATCCTAGCAGAACAGAATTCATACCGCTCGTATAAGCCCTGTGCCGGTCTCCATTGTGCTCAGCCTTGTGTCACCAATTTTTATTGCTAGAATCTGGGCTCCAGGAGCAATACCATTTCTTTCTGGTTCTTCAGGAAAAAAGCCGGCTGCAATACTGGCCACGTGGGTTCCATGAGCACCTGTAATGCACAACAACACATCGATCACCAGGTATCGTTGGCGAGGATAGTGCAGCTTTGGAAATTATAGCTACATTATGGTTGCTAAGGGCTGCAAGGGTTTTTTAATTTTGCTTGATATCCCTACAAGAGCCTTTAAGATTTGTTACACTATGAATAAAGGAAAGCTAAAAAAAAATACCTCCACTTGTTACAATTGAAAGCAGGTTCCCATCATCACAAATGTTGACCGAGTAATTCAGCATTTCTGTAGTACCGAATGATGCATACTCTTGGGCTTCTCTGTAGTTTCCTAACACAGTGCAAGTTTCAAGTTCTCCACATTCACTAGTGTCCATACAGGCTCTGCAAGAGGGCAAATGTGCAAATTCAAGAAGGGCTCAGCACACAACAGTCAGTTTTACATCAAATAATGGAATACAGCAGCTGGCAGTAGACACCAGTCAGCGAAAACATTAAAACCGCATGTCTAATATTGTGCAGGTCCTCTTTGACCCACTGAGGCACAAACTCCACAAGACCTTCCAACGTGTCCTGTGATACCTAGCAGCATGACATTCACAGCAAATGCTCTATGCCTGTAAAGGCCCTCCTACACCACCGGATAAAGTGGAAGGAGAATGCAACCGGTGGTGAACTAGCTGTTGTGTGTCTTCCACTGATCAGTAATTGGGTAGTTTATGCCAAAAGATTTAAAGCTGATGAACAATGATTTTTAGGGCCGTATAAAAGATCCAATCTGCAACAATCTAACAACTTATAACTGATTGTTCGGTCGCTGAACGCATTTACGCTTAATATTGTGCAAACCAATTGATCTTAGAATTATTCAGTTGCAGATGGCTTTTCCAGCACATCCCACTGATTCTTGAAATCTATAAAATTTGGGAAGTTTGGAGGACAAATCAACACTTTGACCCCTTTATAATGTTCCTCAAAGCATTCCGGAACAGCTTTTGTAGTATGGCAGGACACAGGATCCTACCAAATATGGTCACTGCTATTAGGGAATACCCACGCCATCTTAGTCTGCAACAACGTTTAGGTCTTTGGTATAAAAGGAACATCTACATGAATGCCAGGACAAAAGGTTCCCCCAGGAGAAGACACTGCCTCCATTAGCTTCCCTTCTACCCATGGTGCATCCTGGTGAGAACTCTTCCCTAGGCAAGTCACACACAACCTCAGCAGTCCACATGATGTAAAGGACAAGGCTCATCAGATCAGACCAGAGTCTTCCATAGCTCCATAGTCAAAGTCTGATGCTCACATGCCCATTGTCGATAAGTTTGGGAGTGGACAGTGGTAGCCTGACCGCTCTGCGGCTACACAAGTCCATAAGGAGTAACTGTGCATTCTGACCCCTTTCTTTCAAAGCCTACATTAACTTTTTCAACAATTTGAGCTACAATACGTCTGTAGAAACAGAGCAGATGGCTAGTCCTAGCCATGCGGTCATGAGTGCCTTGGGCACTCATGACCGCATCAGTTTACTAGTTATCCTTCCGTTAACACATCTGGGTAGGAATTAACCCACTGTATATGGAGAACACCCAACAAAACCTGCCACTTAGGAGCGGCTCTGATCCAGCTCTCTAGCCATCACAATTTGGCCCTTGACAAAAATCACTTAGGGAGTCTGGAAATGCCTGGGAATGGCCCTGACAGGTCAACAGTGGACTGAACAAGCTATGACTATTATCTGCGCTTGTAAATGGACATCGTTCGAAAGTAAAATACTAGTTTGCTCACTCCAACGATTAATTGCTCTGTGTAAAATGACCCTTAGGTCCTTACACTTTCTCACTCGAATTTCAAAAATTGACTTCACTTGCTGCCTAGAATATTCCACCCCCTTCAACCTGCCATTGTGAGATGTGGAAATGATGTAGCGTGCTGTGCTATACAGTTCACATAACTCCCATTAACTTTTAGGGGAGTTATGGAAATAGCATAGCACAGGGTGCTTGGCTGCTTAGGTAAAACCCAACCATTTATGAGTCTGCATGCAGCAGCCAGCTGGAAAAGTCAAGATGGGACACAGTTGGGTGCCCCTTGTTCTAGAGGTAGCGGTGAGTTCCACCTCTAGGCCTGCATCTATCAGACATTTAAAGCGTATCCTATGGATAAGACCTAGTTGTCTAAAAAGGGAGTTCCTGTTTGAAGGTTAATATATCACCGATTCTTCTTAAATGTTGAAACAGAAGTAACGAAGATAAGATATGACATACCTCCACGACTCTCCATCATGCCACACTAAGCAGTCGTATACAGGGCCAGGATCACTGAATTTTTTCTCAAATACATTCAGCATTTCAACTTGATTCTGAATATCTTCTTTAATTAATTTCCCCATCTATTAAATAGAAAGAACAAGAGAAAAAGTATATAAAAAAAACCAAAACAGACTATCATTTTTGAACAGGAAATAACGGAGACATCCATTACCAAAGTTTGAGCATTAGAACTTGTATCAATGTCATCTTGCTTCCTGCAGGCTTCTGCTAGTACAGCTCTGTGGACAGGATCCCACAACTTCTCCTTCCGTTCTTTCTAGATACGAAGAACCAATATGAACATTAAACTGAGTATTCAGTCATTTTACTGCTCACGGTCTGGTCTTCCAGAATTCTTATTACCAGTACAATGATGATCTGTCTAGACAATTATGGAAACTGCATATGGTCATTTCTAATAAAAGTATCATTACTAGTTCGCATTATAATAAGTGTGACCGTTCACAGCTTATAATAGACAATGCTAAGTAGAGGAGTCATATGACCTGCAAATGTTACCCATTACTCCCACATATTACCTGCAGTCGCTCTTTGAGTGCCTTTGGATAAAAATCAAACCCATTCTTCACACCTATGTGGTATCTGCCGGATGGATTTCGCCAGTTCGTGGGAACCTGTGGTTGAGGAAAGATACAAAATAAGTTCCCTATTGTTCCAGCTGACCTTCCTGGCAGTTGGTGAACTTTTATAAGAGGGATGCAAATACACTTGTATGTAAAGCCCCCCTCCATGGCTGTAACAAGGTTCTAGTCAAGTTTATCTATGGCTTTGTGCAGCAGCAGACTCCTAATTCTGTGGGCAGTAGCCGTGATCCCTGCCTGGCTGGCAGCTCAAGTAGTTGTTTAAAGTGTCCCCAGTTAAACGGTTAGATTACTTAATAGGATTGGGCTTTCTTTTTACCTACCATGATGCCGACATCACTGCCATTACCCAGGCCACAGCTTGCAACCAGTGGTCAAGCTTAGACTCAGTCATATTAGTCATACGACTGATATCAAGGGCACCTGGTCAAGGAGAATGATGCGGCAATACCAATGTTGTGCTTTTTCCAGAAGTCCGGCTGTCATCAGACAGGTCACCCATGCCAGCCTTATTCCAAGGTGACGTAAAGTGACTAATGCATTGGAAAAAGGCCCCCTTGTGACCTCCATAAAAAGGCATATTAGCAGTCACTAAGCGTTTACCAACAAGCTGCTCCCCTATATAATGCATTGATTAAACTGCCTTTAAATGCAAGCAGGACTCCGAAAATCTTTAGTCTTGCTTTCTCTGCCTATACATAGAGACTGACTGGAGACTCCTGGCAGCAGCGCGCTCATCACGCTGTGTGGGCAGCGAGTGGCAGAACTCACAGCTCCAAGTCCTGCACACATTTAAACAGCTTTTTATATGACAAATCTGAATACCATTAAAGAACCATATGTCTTCAGACTCTGCGGGGTTTTCTGCCGGGCTATTAACGCCATACTTATATGACAAGTTATTGGTTTGGCGCTAATTAAAAGTACCTACCTCATCGATGGGCATCCGATATGTATGACAAGCAATACAATTGAGATGTTTCGAATTTGAATTCTGCGCCGCATGTCAGTTTCTGCACGCCTTGTGCGCAGCGTGTGAATGAGATTTTTGCAAATCTCATCCACTTCGCTACTTAGTCTCATGTTTACAAATGCCGGCAGAATTTCCATGCGAAAAGTCTGCACAGCAATTGCGCCTCATGTGAACCCAGCCGAAGAGAAAAGTTACAATAGATATCTAAGACCTTTGAAGACCTACCTTTAAAGTCCTACCAGACAGGCCCAATATCACACCTTCTTTAGGTTCCACTACAGCACTGGTGTTTACATCCCCGCTTCCGGTGGTGTCTATAATGTCTATTATCTTCGGCCTTCCATCTGATGTTTGCTGGGGGGGGGGGAAAAAAGAAAAAGAAGATTTTAATCAGCGTCATTCACATGCAAGTAAAAGAGTTCTGCCGACTCTTGGCCACTAGGGGGCGTATTCACAACTCACAGGCATCAACAGTTATCACCTATGGCCCAAGTGCACACCTGGACAGGTGAAAAACCAAAATAAGAGGCTAACACAGCCTTCCTTAAACCTGGTTTAGAAAACGATGATTGCTCAAAAAACGTAATTTGAGCAATAATCATTGTGTGCCTTTAAGCGCAAGGTGATCGCTGAAACGTTGAGCGATCATTTTACGCTCCCAGCGGGGTATACAGAAGACAAGCAGGGACGCTTGTCTTCTACATCCAGCTGTTCTCTGCTCGGAGCGCCTGGCTGTTATACAGCTGAGCGCTCCGAATGGGGGGTGCAGAAATCAAGCAGGGCGCTTGTCTTCTGCATCCAGCTGTTCTCTGCTCAGAGTGCTCTCCGAGCGGGGTATGCAGAACACAGCTGGACTGCTGTGTTCTTTATACCCCTGCTGTTTACAGAGCGCTCAGCTGGTATACATCTGTGCGCTCTATGCGGAATATGCAGAATACAGTTGGACGGCTGTGTTCTTCATACCCAGCCTGTGATCAGGGAGCGGGATACAGCTGAAACATACTGTGAATGCCTGTTAAGGCTCATCGTTGTCTTTCAGCATGCTAAAAGAGAACGATGAGCGATTCCTTAACCAAAGCTGCACGATGTCCGAGCAGTTAGACCCAATGATTATCGCTCAAAAGACGGCTTTTAAGCAAATTGTAAGCGATAATCGTTGTGTCTAAGTGGGCCTTTAGTCACCGTGGAAGTCAGTGATCATCTGATGGTGCCCCACGGGGCAAGTGCCGCCCCGCCTCTATTTGTATAGCGCATACATATTCCAAAGGGCCCTTTACATAAGATTTATCGTTTGAACGAGCGAGTGATGTGGGCGTTCGTTCGGGCCGCTGGCTTATACAGCAGATACATCGCTGGCTCGTTCACACGAGAAACCCTTCAGTCATTCACTGTATAAGGCCTCGCGCATGCGGGCGGATTGGATTAGATTTGCGGAACCTGTGATCGACACCTGCGCGGGAGATCTGCTGTACTAGTCGCCCATAGGAAAGCACGGAGCTTCCTCAGCACACACACGGATCTGATTTGCAGATTCCGCATGCAGAATAGAAACCGCAGCATGCTCCATTTTACCGCGGATTCTGCGCAGATAGGCTCCATTGATCTCTATGGAAGATGGCAATTTAATTTCTGATTTGTAGGCAGATACCTCTCTGATTGCTTGGAGATCAAGCAGGGAGGTGTGGAGGAGGGGGAAGACAGTCACTTTGGGATTGTGATACTTTTCCCCCCGCGCAGACAATCCGCTATCCATCAGCATCCATCTGCGCGGGAAAGACGATCAATCGCTGACAAGCATTTAAAAAGCATTTCTGTGCTGACCTGCAGGTCTTCCGCTGCGCAAATCGCATGTGCATGAGGCCTAAAGGAATGAGAGGGACTGAATTATCGGCATTTACACCAGACAATTAGTGAATGAGCCAGCGATGATTGGTAGCCCTACACAGAACGAACGACAAACCAAAAGTGACCAATGTACTAGTCGTCTGCCGCCGGCCGCGTTTACACTGGATGATCAGGCTTCACTTTTACTTGTTTGAACGCTAATCGTTCCGTGCAGAAGGGTCTTACAACTCCTGATATTAGGGGGTCTCAAGCTAAACGCCAGCTGACCATGGGGGGGGGGGGGTATCACCATGGTCACTCCTCTGCCCCATTCTATATTGTTCTGCATCACTTGCACCTCTCCCTGGCTGTTCTAGACCAGTGTTCCCCAACTCCAGTCCTCAGTTTCCCCCACAGGTCATGTTTTCAGGATTTCCTCAGTATTGCACAGGTGATGTAATTATTGTCGGCGCCTCACACATTGCCACAGGTGTTCTTACTATAGGATGTCCTGAAAACATGGCCTGTTGGGGGTCCCTGAGGACTGCTATAGGGGAACAGAATGACAGCTGGGCGGTACCATTCTCCCTGACAAAGAGGGGTGTTCTGCAGTGTCCAGCATCTCCCCCGCCCGACTGTCACTGTAGTCGTGCCGACGTGCCGGCTCCTCCCCCGTGCCAGGCCTCTTTTAGCAGCGACACAAGTCCGCTGAGGAGCAGCAGCGCGG
Organism: Eleutherodactylus coqui; assembly: GCF_035609145.1. Lineage (NCBI taxonomy): Eukaryota > Metazoa > Chordata > Amphibia > Anura > Eleutherodactylidae > Eleutherodactylus > Eleutherodactylus coqui. The sequence goes on from NC_089837.1 coordinate 397,702,001, forward strand.
CGCCGGGCACGGGGACATTTCGCCGGGGGAGGAAGTGCATCAGACACGGCTGCCCTCATGTACCTGCATCCCGGGGGCGCCCGGGTCCACCCCGGTGTCCAGCACCGCCATCAGCACCCCGCGCCCATCGTAGTGCGGGTACCGGGACAGGAAGGACGCGGCGCCGGTCTCTTTTTTGGGAAGAAGCCCGTGAAAAGGGAAAGGTTCTTCACTGCCGGCAGCCATGACCATGACAAGGAAGAGGGGGCGGGGCCAGCGCACCAACAACGGGACGTACAAGGCCGGGCGGAAGTGGGAGGACGCCACGCCTCTGGAAGCTGATTGGTCGGCCTACAATCCATTCCCTCCGAGATGCCCGGAGCGCCCTCTGCATGTAAAGCGCGTGTAGTGCAGCTCTAGTTCCGAGACGCGCCGGTAAGTGCGGGGTGAGCGGCGTCCACCTGCTGCGGTCGGTACCTGTATGTGACCGTTGCAGAGCAGCTCCTCGCTGTGCTCTGCTGCTCCTCTGTTATTCCTCTGGGAGGTGTATATCTACATTGACGGCTGCATGTGCGATCCTAACCCAAGGATACTCTATTGCCAGGAGGAATAATAGAGGAACGACAACACAGAATTGATAAATCTAGCGGAGAGACGTTTTTAGTTTGCCCACTGGATGTATGTTGGAGCCTCGGTGTGCGGTCTATTTACACAGCGGATGGTGAGCGGACCACGGAAGCTACTTGCATGTTGCGTGCCATGTGAGGACACGTGTGCATGCATTAGTCCCGTGTCAGGCCAGCGTATCATAGAACATGCTGCCACTCTTCCGTCCCACTACATGGGTGTGTGTAAGGCCCAATGCACACGGCAGAGCCGGATCCCGCAGCACAGTCCGGCTCTGCCAGCAGCGGCGTCCGCTCGTACCTGTTACTTTCGTCTTCATCTGTACTGCGGATGGTCCGCACGGCTCGCGGTCAGACATGCACAGTACAGATTTTTTTAACTTCTGCTTTTCCTGCGTTGTCGTGGAATCCACAACGTTTTTTTGCATCGTCAATTGTGGAAGGGCCGCGGTACGGCTTATCGGAGCGCACGGCTTATCTGAGCTGTTGCCACCAGGTGTCGGCTGTAAGAAATACCCTACAACCGCAGGATGTAACATTACGTCTGTGGTCATTAAGGGTTTACAGGGGACTTCCAGGACTTATCCTCAAGATAGGTCATCGTTAATTGTCGGGGGTCCCCAGGTGATCAGGCGCCCGCTGTCAGTGCCGCAGCACATAGGGGTACAGGGTAGAAGCTGGGCACGTGCGTGAATCTCGTAGGGTTCTGTGCGTTGCGAGACGTGCCAGTTTGAATTCCATTCCTTTGAATGGAGTTATTCACATGAACCTTTTTTTTTAAGGTTAAATAAAAATCGCAGCATATCCTATTTTTTTTGGCGTTCCTTCCGAACACATCGCCCACTGTTTTTAATGGGACTTTTAAGGACGTCGCATAGTACTCACACTCCGTGTGATGGCATGTTTCCCCTTGAAATCAATGGCAACTACTTGCGATCCTCTGATGAAACTCACCTGAGGATGGCAGCTTCACAGAAGTGATGAGAGAGGGTTTGGAATGATGAAACGCCTGGCAGCCACATGTAAACGCATTATAGCAGGCCAAGTTGCTCCGCCCAATATCGCGCTCGTCCGTGTGAATGTAACCTAAGGGTGCAATTCCCATTATTGACTCCTCCTCTGTGTAATGCCTAATTTAGACACAATTATCGCTCAAAAGCATCTTTTGAGTCATAATTGTTGTGTGCATTTACACGACAAGATGATCGCTCAAACCGCAGTATACGTGTGTATACTTGGCATAAGTGTGTAAATGAAGGCACGCTGTATGCAGAAGACAAGAGGGACCACTATCTTCTGCATACAGCTGTTGTCTTCTTGGAGCAGTCAGCTGGTATACAGCTGAGCACTCCGAGTGGGGTATGCAGAACACAGACAACCCTGCAGTGATTTTCACGGAAAGGCTTTCAATATAAATCCTTCCCTGAAAATCATCCCTATCAAGTGTAAAAAATATATATACTCACCCCTCCGCTGCTGCTGGGGCTCAGCCGCGTGTAGCCAGGTCTTTTCCCTGCACTGCTCTCAAGTTCTTTCATCAGGCAGGGATTTAAAATCCCCGCCTGCTGAAAGAGCTGTATCTGATTGGCTGAGCGTTCACACAATCACAGACAGCGCTTGGCAATTTGTTAAATTCAATGAATGTCTGAGCTCTGCCTGTGATTGGTTGAGCGCTGAGACCAATCACAGGCAGTGCTTAGCTGTCATTCATTGAATGGCTGAGCGCTGCCCGTGATTGGCTGAGCGCTCAGCCAATCGGATACTGCTCTTTTCATCAGGCAGGGATTTTAAGTCCCCGTCTGATGAAAGCACTTCAATGCAGTGCAGGGAGAAGACCTGGCTACACGCCGCTGAGCCCTGGCAGCGGTGGGGAGGTGAGTATATATGTATTTTTTAAAATTTTTTACACTTGATCAGAATGATTTTCAGGGAAGGCTTATATTTAAAGCCCTTCCCTGAAAATCACTGCGAGGCCGCTCCGTTTGGGGTATGCAGAACACAGCTAGACCACTGTCCTCTTCATACTCTGGCTGTGTTCTCTGAGCAGGATACCAGTTAAAACAATAGTATCAGCTGTATCCCGCTGAGAACTTAGCAGGTGCTCCTGATAGGACTGGTTTTTCTCTTTCAGCTTGCTGAAAGACAACAATCAGCGACTTGTTAACGAAGACTGCAGTATGTCCGTGCAGTTAGACCCAATGATTCTTGCTCAAAAGAAGTCTTTGAGCGATTTTTTGAGCGAGAATCGTTTGGTCTAAATAGGCCTTTATGGAACCATGAAGCTAGAACTGCACGGTGACGTTGTACAACCAAAGATCTCTGTGTAGTACCGCCATCAAACCCAGTAGAGTCACAGTGCCAGTTGCAGGTTGCTGTGATTGTGAAGTTGTGGCATTCTGCCACTCCATTAAGTTCAACGGCAATGCGATCATGTGACCTTCATCGTGGCCAAAGTCGCCCTCTACTTCTAGCTGTACTGCTGTGATCGGGGGGATCACTTACATAAACCACTGCTTGCTCAAAGGAGGGGGTATGTGCAACTACGGTTTAAGTCTCAAGTATGGCAGTCAAAATACAAGGAGAATAAAACCTTCCGCTCTGCAAGGCGTCTCATTATACAATCCCTGTTCTTATGCCTCATTATTGCCCTGACATGATAGGAGGGAATCTCCAGAGAGGCAACAGTCCCTGAAGGGGGACCATCTAGGTGGAAGAGCTCGCAGGACAGTGGGGTTGCCTGAGGCCTGGATGTCCACGGCTCATATACCACATAGACAATTACTTTTTTTTTTGTAAATGTGGGTCTCAAAGGAGGCAAGTACCTAACAAACGCTCCCTGCCCATTAGAAACCAGCGGCTGCCAGGGGAATTCAAGTGATGATTTTCTAACATGTGCTAAGTACCATTATTTTGGTTAATAACTAGAGATGAGCAAGCACCAAAATGCTCCAGTGCTCGTTACTCGTGTCGAGCTATTTGTAATGCTCGAGAGCTCGTTTCGAGTAACGAACCCCATTGAAGTCAATGGGAGACTCGAGCATTTTTCAAGGTGACCCATGCTCCGCAGAGGGGAGGTTGTGTAAATCACCCGAAAACATCAGAAAGTGATGGAAACACCACAGAAACGGATAGGGAACAGCAGAGGCAGCATGCATGGATGCATCTGAGGCTCCTATTTCGCACTATTAGGCCAAATTGGGGACAAGAGCCTGGCGGTCACCCCCCTAACAATTTAGTTGGGCCAGACCATAATCAGCAAGGCACTCGCACTGGCACATCTTAGCTAAGCACCACACTAGGTGCAACGAAGGCCAATCACCAACTGCGGGGGACACCACTGCCTCTTCTCCTGGGTTATATGCTGGCATTGCTGTCCAATCCCCCCCAGGAGGCAGGCACGAGCCTTCGTCCACAGCGTACTGAAATTTTTTCCAGTGCAGCGTCCAGCTGTCCCCATCCCAGACGGGGTAAGGTGCACCCCTTCGCCTACTTCGCCGCCGGGAGCTCGGCGACACCATAGGCCAGTCCTTCCGGCTCCTGACGTCCGACGGCGCCCCCGTGCGGAGCAGCATGCAAAAGAGGAGCAGCCCTCTCCTCTTGTCCCGGGGGTTCGGGTAAACCCGCCTTTGTCCGGGAGTACTGGGTGAGAGCTGGCAGTCTTTGACCTATTTTCTCAAAGCGCTGAGAAGGAGTGGGGACGCGCACACTCGAGTCAACGCACCGCAGCCGCCCCTCTGCCGCCTTCCTTTGGGGCAAAGCCATGGAGTCCCTGAGCCCCTACTCTGCCTGTCCGGCCGAGGTAGCTGGCGGGTGGCCGTCTGACCCGGGCACCCCCTCCGAGCGGCCAGGCACACAACGATGCCTCTGCCAGTTGAGGAAGCATGCAAAGAGAAAAAAAAAATCGCCTAATAACCCACGGTAGGGCCAAACCTCTGTGCTCCGTGCTCCAGGGGACGCCCAAAAAGGCAAAGGCTGACTTCGACGGAGCGTCCCCGGCCGCAAGGCGAAGAGGGTGTCAGAGAACCGGTATGAGGAAAATCCTGGGCGGTGCAGGCCCAGCGCCGGTTCCAGGAAGGCGGAAGGAGCAGGCCTGTCTCCCCTGATAGCGCCGACGGCAGTAAAATAAGGCCTCACAAAACGTCACGACGGACACCTTGTTGGGGCTAATGGGAAAGAGCTGTGGTCTTTGATGCGTTTTCTCAAAGTGCTGAGAAGGAGCGGGGACACACTCAGTCAGTGCACCGCAGCCTCCCCTCTGCCGCCTCCCTTGGGAATTGCTGATAAATTAACGTATGATCATAATTCCAATCCCATGCCACCTCCATCACAAAATTTCATCAGCCACAAACGTGGGCATAAAGGGGACTCAGATGCCAGTACTTCTACACATCTCCACAATTCAACAACCCATTCTAAAACAAAAGATTTTTTTACCCAGCGTGTAGGTGAACCCCTGAAAGATTTGTTTATCAAGAGTATAGGTGCACCCTCGAAAGATTTGTTTATTAAGAGTGTAGTAGAACCCCTAAAAGGATTTGTTTACCAGGAGGATAGGTGCACCCTTGAAAGATTTGTTTACCAAGAGTGCAGGTAAAAACCTGAAAGATTTTTTGAGCGACAGCTTGTACTTGCTTAATGGGATTCAGGTGGCGGTCCACCGACAGGCAAGCTATCGCCTGTCCCAGCCCCTGCCTCTCCCCGAGGGGCTTGTTAAACAGTGCCCCAGGGAAAGACTGCATGAACTGTAAGGAAATTAGTATTCAAAGATGGACACCGCGCCTGGATACGTTTCCGTACGCCGTGTGACCGTTTTAAAATTGTGCTTCATAGCTGACAAATCGCAGACAAATTAATGTATGATTGTAAATGTCATCTCATGCCACCTCCGTCGCAGCATTTCATTAGCCACAAACGCCAGCATAAGGGGGACTCAGAGGCCAGTACTTCTACATTTTTAATGAAGATAACAACACATTTTAAGAAGAATTTTTTTTTACCAAGATTGCAAATGAGAACCTGAAAGATTTTTTGAGCGAGAGTGCAGGTCATTTGTTTACCAGGAGTGTAGGCGAACCCCTGAAACATTTGTTTACCAAGGGTATAGGCGAACCCCTGAAAAATTTGTGTACCAAGAGTATCGGGGAACCCCTGAAAGATTTGCTTACCCAGAGTGCAGGTGAACCCCTGAAATATTTTTTTAACATAGAGCTCGTACTTGCTTAATGGGATCCAGGTGGCGGTCCACCGACAGGCAAGCTACCGCCTGTCCCAGCCCCTGCCTCTCCCCGAGGGGCTTTTTAACCAGTACCCCAGGGAAAGACAGTATGTACTATGAAGAAATTAGAGTGGCCAAACCAGGACAATTTATTCTGTCTTGGTGTCAGATAGCTGGACACTGCGCTGGGATACATTTGAGGGTGTATCAAGCTGGAACCAGCACGTTTACTAAACTCTAGTGGTGAAACTCTTCAAAATTGGGGGCAAGAACCTGGAGGCAGCCCTCAGAAAAAAATGTTTTGGCAAAGCCTGGAGGCAGCCCTCCGAAAAAAATAGTTTTTAAAGAGCCTTTTGGCCCTCTGAAGAATTGGCTGTTGAGCGTGCTGACATGCTGGTTTAGGAGGAAGAGGAGGAAGATCAGAGAAGGATAGACCAAGCTACTTCTACCCTTTTTTGGGGTGATAGAGGGTGCATGGTTCTCCAGTTCCAGCTCAAAGATACTTTATGTTTAGCTGCTTTCCACTGGCGGAGAAGAGAAGTCTGGGGAAATCCAGGCTTTGTTCATCTCAATAAGTGTAAGCCTGTCAGTTGACAGGCGGGTACGTTTAACCGTGATAATCCCCCCAGCAGCACTAAAAACCCTCTCTGATAACACGCTAGTGGCAGGGCAGGCCAGCACCTCCAAGGCGTACAGCGCAAGTTTGTGCCACGTGTCCAGCTTTGACACCCAGGAATTGTATGGAGCAAAGGGATCACGGAGGACTTTGGTACGGTCGGCTATGTACTCCTTCACCATCTTTTTACACTGTTCCCTCTTACTCAGCCTAGACTGAGGAGTGGTGACATTATCTAGCTGGGGTGCCATAAAACTGGCAAAGGCCTTGGAAAGTGTTCCCCTGCCTGCGCTGGACATGCTGCCTGTTCCCCTCGTCTCCCCTGCTAGTTGGACCACTGAACTACGTCCTCTACCGCTAGTGTTGTCAGATGGGAAGTTTAGTATCAGCTTTTCCACCAGGGCCTTGTGGTATTGCATCACTCTCATACTCCTTTCCTCTTCGGGAATGAAAGTGGAAAGGTTCTCCTTATACAGTGAGTCGAGAAGGGTGAACACCCAGTAATCCGTGTTGGCCAGAATGTGTCTAACGCGAGGGTCACGGGAAGGGCAGCTTAACATGAAGTCAGCCATGTGTGCCAGAGTCCCAGTACGCAACACATCTCTGTCCTCACTAGGAGGATGACTCTCAGTCTCCTCCTCTTCAGCCCATACACGCTGAACAAATGTGAAGGAAGTAGCATGGGTACCCTCTGCAGTGTGGGAAGCAGTCTCTTCCCCCACCTCCTCCTCCTCCAATACGCGCTGAGAAACAGACATGAGGGTGGTCTGGCTATCAAGTGACGTATTGTCATCCCCCATCTCCTGTTCTATCCACAAAGCGTCGGCCTTAATGCTTAGCAGCGACCTTCTCAGCAGGCAAAGCAGTGGGATGGTTACGCTGATGATGGCCGCATCACCGCTCACCATTTGTGTTGACTCCTCAAAGTTTCCTAACACCTGACAGATGTCAGACATCCATGCCCACTCCTCTGTGAAGAAGTGTGGAGGCTGACTACCACTCCGAGGGGCATGTTGCGGCTGGTATTCAACAATGGCTCTACACTGCTCGTAATCCCTGGCTAACATATGCAAAGTTGAATTTCAGCGCGTGGGCACGTCGCACAACAGTCAGTAAACTGGCAGCTGGAAGCACTGTTGCAGTGTCCTGAGAGTGGCAGCATCTGTGGTGGACTTTCTGAAATGTGCGCACATGCGACGCACCTTGATGAGCAGCTCAGACAAATTGGGGTAGTTTTTAAGAAAGAGCTGAACCACCAGATTGAACACGTGGGCCAGGCATGGCACGTGTGCTAGTCTGCCAAGTTGCAGAGCTGCCACCAGGTTACACCCATTGTCACACACGACCATGCCTGGTTGGAGGTTCAGCGTCGAAAGCCACAGATCTGTCTGCTCCGTCAAACCCTGCAACAGCTCTTGTCACCTAATCTCAGGAGTTTCTAGTACAGACTGTCAATGCTTTCCCACGGCAGTGCTGCAGTGCCTCGAGCTATTAACTAAAGGCGACGTGCTCACAGATGGTAATTGAGAGGTGGAGGAGGAGTGGGGGGGGGGGGGGGTTGGAGGAGGTGGCATAATAAGCCGGAGAAACCATGACCGAGGTAGGACCTACAATCCTCGGTGTGGGTAGCACGTGAGCAGACCCAAGGTCAGACTCGGTCCCAGCCTCCACCAAGTTAACCCAATGTACCGACAGGAAGATGTAGTGTCCCTGCCCACCAGCACTTATCCACGTGTCGGTGGTTAAGTGTACCTTCCCAGTAACCACCTTGGTGAGGGCACGGTTGATATTCCGTGACACGTGCTGGTGTAGGGCGGGGACAGTGCAGCGGGAAAAATAGTGGCGACTGGGGACCAAGTAGCGAGAGACAGCCACCGCCATGAGGTTGCAGAAAGCCTCAGTTTCTACCAGCCTATATGGCAGCATCTCCAGGCTCAGCAGTTTGGAGATATGCACGTTAAGCGATTGTGCATGCAGGTGGGTGGCTGCATATTTGCGCTTGCACTCTAATGTTTGTGTTATGGACAGCTGAACACTGCGCTGGGACACATTGGTGGAGGCAGTGGAGGACTGTGCAGGTGAAGGGGTGGGTGCAGGGCGGGAGACGCTCGTGCCTTCGTCCTTGGAGGGGGATTGCATCTCAGTGCCAGCATGTGACACAGGGAAAGAGGCAGTGGTGTGACCCGCAGGCGGTGAATGGCCTTCGTTCCACCTCGTCGGGTGCTTAGCTATCATATGCCTGCGCATGCCGGTGGTGGTCAGGCTGGTAGTGGTGGCTCCCCTCCTGATCTTGGTGCAGCACAGGTTGCACACCACTGTTTGTCGGTCATCCGCGTTCTCATTAAAAAACCTCCAGACCTTTGAACACCTAGCCCTCTGCACGGGAGCTTGCCACGAGGAGGTGCTGTAGGGAACAGTTGGGGGATTACTTGCTCTGGCCCTGCTTCTCCCTTTGGCCACCCCACTGCCTCTTCCAACCTGCACTTGCCTCCCCCTCTGAAGGGGTCGGGTTAGCCACCTCATCATCCACCAGCTCTTCCTCTGAATCCTCAGTCTGCTCCTCCCTCACACTTACTGACCTAGCAACAACCTCACTGACAGACAACAGTGTCTCATCATCATCAACAAATACCTCTTGAGACAGTACTTGGAAGTCCCCACCCTCATCACCCCGAGACTGTGAAAGGTCCAAATTTTGGGCATCGGTCATGACAAACTCCTCAAGTGGCTCATGAACCATTGTTTGCGACTCAGGGAAGGGACCTGAGAACAGTTCCTGTGAGTATGCCTGTTCTGAATTTCTCCTTTTCATGAAGTAAGCAGGCTGGGAGGAAGGAGGAGCAGCGTGAGGATTTACAGATCCAGTCCCTTGGCTAGCGCGAGTGGACTGTGTGGAACACACTATCCACGTGATCACCTGATTGCACTGTTGTGGTTTTAATAATGGTCTACTACGCGGACCTGCAAACTGTGAGGTGAAGCTAGGGAGCATAGATACATGGCGTTCTACTTCTCCCTCTGCAGTAAGCACTGTTGCACCCCACCTCGGCCTCTGCCCACACCCTCATTCGGACGCCCTCGTCCTCGACCCTTACCCCTAGTCTTGATCATGTTGTATAATGCACTGCGTCAAAATGCTACGCAAACTGTGAGATATTTTGCGTATGCTTTAAGCCAAAAATAGACCGTGAAAAATGTGTACAGTCTGGTTATATAGTGTGGATTGACAGGACACACACTGGGGTATTTTGCGTACACTATAGTAAAAAAAAGACCCTGAAAAATGTCTACAGTCTTGTACAAAAACAAATAAAAAAATGAAAAATGAGGAGTTTTGTTAGTTCCTATACAGTCTGTGTACACCAGTAGCAGTATACTGTATAGAACCGGTAACAGTATGCAGTATACAGCTGGGATGCTTGTGAATGCTTTGTGCGCACTACTGGTCCCAGGCAGCCAAACTGCTGATGCACAAAAGAGGAGTTGTAGTCCTAAAAAGGACCGTTGGGTTCTTTGAAGATGGATCCCTGCCTAAACGCTCCTTCTAACCTACACTATTGCTCTCCCTCATTCACAGCAGCTCTGACCCTCAGCTAATCCAGCCTCCGTGTGAGGCGAGCATCATGTGACCTGAGTTTTTATGATTCTAGGTCACCTGATCTGGCCAGCCAATCACTGCTATAGACGTGCACAGGGTTGGCACATTATAGCAGGAGGTGCCAAAGCCTTCCCTGCATGTTCATTGGCTAAAAAAGCTGCTAAACATGTGGGGAGGAGATGGTGAAATTTTCTCGAGCACCGCGTGGTGCTCGCTCGAGTAACGAGTACCTTCGTGTATGCTAATAATCGTACGAGCATGCTCGCTCATCTCTATTAATAACACAATATGCCTGATGCCCTGAGCTTGGGTACAGAGGCCGTACCTAGAAAGAACTACAGTGAAGAAATGATGCTATTGTTTAGAGCTCCTTATAAAGAGATGTAGAGCATTGCCACTCCCCACGCTGCGCACGTTAGCACTCGTACAAGTGAAAAATCGCCCCAATGCTTGGAAAGGATCGCCGTGATAGGCTACTGTTGGAGTGGCCCAAGAAGTTGCCTCAGTGTTAGGGCTCCCACACACTTGCATTTTTTTAACATGAATGTCAATGAAACTTTCTAATGTTAAAAATGCAGCGCACAAAAATCGCAAAGCACGAACTTGCGATACGTTTTTAGCATTAGAAAGTCCCATTGACAATCGCGTTAAAAAAAACAGCGTTAAAAAAACACAAGTGTGATGGAGCTCAGTGCCGAGAATGCCCTTCTCAAGAGCAAAAATTGCCTGTAATATTCCCCCCTGGGAGAATCTAAGGATGCTGTAGAGTTGGTTGACTTGGAGAAGCCGCGAGAGTGTGGTAGGTATACGATAGCCTGTGGAGGGAGGAAAAGTTGTCCGGAGCCGGTAATAACAGTGTGGTTATGAAGATATTGGTTGACTGATATTTGAGGGCATGATATAACGATGTTAGATAATGCCGCGCATACAATAGTCAAAATAGTACCGACAACCTATCCGTGTGAGTTACATGCTCTTCCCCAATCGCATGATGGCGACATCATCAAAGGTCATAAAACATGCAGAGCCTGACAGCAGCTGTGTGCTTCCAGGACCTGTGGTGGTGTCACCATCATGTGATCAGTCACCTGGGCTCTGTGAGTGAGTTACATGCTCCGCCCCTGATCACATGACTGTGACGTCATCACATGTACTTCATCCCTGTGCAGATTTCGAGCAGACAACATCCCCTACGGCATATATTTCTTTTCAGACCCCCTTCTGTAGCATTGAGCAATTCCAGCAACCTCATTGGTTGTTGGGGACAACACCTTCCTTTTGAGATGTGCACGAGGATATGAGGTTGCTGGAATTGCTCAATACTAAAGAAGTGGGGCTGAAAAGAAATATATGCTCCCCTACCATCCCCCACGCATATTAGACTATTACTCCCCACTTCTACACGAGCCAACCTAAACAACCAATCACCGTGAACCAGCCAAACCAAATAACCAATCACCGGGAATCAGCCAACTCAAATAACCAATCACCGGGAATCAGCCAACCCAAATAACCAATCACCGGGAATGAGTAAATCCAAACAACCAATCAGGTTGCAAATGGTGTGCATTTGGGGAGTAATATACATATATGCATCCCCCAGGCATATATCTATATTTCACAACACTTCTGCTCGATTCACAACCTGATTGGTTGTTTGGGTCGGTTGATTCACAATTCCAGCAACCTGATTAGTTGTTTGGGTTGGCTGATTTACAGTGATTGGTTGTTTGGGTTGGCTTCTTCACAGTGATTGGTTGTTTGGGTTGAATCGAGCAGAAGTGTTGTGGAATATAAATATATGCATGCCCCACGGCCTCATTTGCTATGGAATACTAACGATCACCTATCTGTAAGTGAGTGACTGTGTCAGTTACATGTGAAGATGCCACCATCATGGGATCAGTCACTGGTGCTCTGAGCTCCACCTCAATCACATGACGGTGACGTCATCACAGGTCCTTCACTTTATTAAAAACCTGCAGAGCCGGACAGCAGCTGTGTACTTACAGCATCTGTGATGATGTCAACTCAGTGTTGTTCCTCTCCATGCAAACTATAGTGAAAGGTGAAAGACATACGTTCTGAAGAGAGCAGAGTATGGCTGTAATGAAGACAATAATGTCTATAAAGAAGAAGAATGCCCCTTAGGACAGAGGGTACTTGGCCCAGGCAAGCAATCAGCCAGGTGATGAATGGCTGCTGGAGATCAGTTCTGGGTGCGTTTGGGGCTTCGCTTGAAATAGGAACAAGAACCCTTGCTTGTTCCCCCGTGGAGATATCATCACTCCCCCAGGAGGATCCTAGAGCTGGTGGGAGTGGTGGAGAAGCAGACAGTCAGTGCGGAGAGGTGGGCCGGAAGTCAACTCCTAAACCTTCAGAGCGGTGGGGAACAGTGGTGAAGTAGGAACCCCTTGTTTATAGGAAGGATCGGGCTCATTAATATTGCACGGGCAAGGGGAACGATCCGCCCCCTACATGCGCGAAACGGAAGTCCTGCTCTATCCCCACACACCAACTGGAAGTTCCACCTCTAGTTATGTGCTATACAGGCCTAGAAGCCAGAAGCTAGATTATATCACTAGCCCGGCTGGAAGTGTCTACGTACATGACCGCTCTCGACCCCAGCCCATGAGAGAGCACCAGCTCGACCAAAGCACAGCGCTGAGGGGAGCATGCCAAGCCATGCCCCAGAACAAGTGCACGACATGGGAGGAATGGAGAAGGCCAAGGGTGCACCAGTGACCACGATCAACGCAGTGAGCGGGCCAAGACAAAGACTATGGACGGTAGTGCAGGTGCGCCATGGAAACAGTGAGCAATTCTGGAACAGAAAAGCTAAAAATGGGACATACTGCCATTTTTCGATCTTGCCCTATCAGGTCGAGTGAAAATTCACTCATTTAAATTAAACCCATTGAAATTGTGTTATATTTTTGTGCGAGTTCCATCCATGTTATAATAGAATGGGACTCACATGGGAAAACTGTTTGTGTAAATACTTCCTAAGTATGTGAAGAATCTTTTTGTATCAGGTGCAGTACATCGAACCTGCATATCCTAATATTCTCACCAGTTAAACAGTCTGTATGCGACAAAGAGGACCGCGCAAAAGACGTAATGACTATAACCAGTATAAAGAAGCAATCCCCAGAATAGACCTTCGTAAAGGAACAGACAGGCTCTGTTAAGAGAAATGAAGCATAATACATATCATAAAATTACATGAGAACTCTCTTTAAAACATTCTTGGAGATCTAATTTTTCCCTTTTTATTTCTATATTTGTAGGGGTGTTGCATGAGATGAGTGATGTACAAAGTAATTAAATTGGTACGGCTATGTCTCTACGTTGGTAGAGATAAGATGGTCTCCATTATGGCAGCACTATGCAGTGTGACCACTAGGTGTCACCACAGTTCCTATCACTGGAAATGCACTGCCTATAAAATTCTGGAAAAGTCACCTACTTTTGTTGTAATTGCTGCTGTATGATGAATGATGCAAATGAGTGATGGAATAATACTCCACAGCGCAATCTTAAGTGATTGTAGCTACCCTATGTGTTGTTTTTCTATGTCTCAGTGCAATTATTCTGACAGCTATAACTTTTTATTTTTTCATCAACAGTTGTGCGAGGGCGCGTTTTATTTGCAGGATGTACTGTAGTTTCTGCTGGTACCATTTTGGAGCATGACTTTTGATTGCTTCTTATGATTTTCTTGGAGACTGTGTGATCAAAAAAAGTGCAATTCTGATGTGTATTTTTTGTATAAGCGCCAGATTACAGCAAACCTAAACCCAATATTATTGTCACGTCCATGTGGCACACAAGCACCACACTCAGCACAGACGCAGGGTGACGTTCACAACCACTGCAGTTGAATGCTACTATGCACTGTAGAACAGTGTGCACCATGCTATGCTGAACAGTAATACCACTCCAGGGAGAAAGAAACCTGGCCCTAACCTAGCAGGGGGTGAAGGGTCCCTGCCTAGAAGCGGAGTAATCGTCTCGATAAAGGCGGCCCCATGGTCTTCTTCCTGGGCCCTGATTGTCCCCATACAGGCCCCTGGAGCAATGAACTGAACAGTAACGCAATACAGAAATGAAAACAGAAAATACAACCGAAAAGTAAACCGCAGCAACTTTTCTGTAAGTAGCAGTCCACCCAGCACAGAGGAGCTCCACTCTCCATTTCTTCTCTATTTGGAGATTAAGCAGCACTAAGGAAAAGAAGGGGTGAGAATATAAGACTACTCAATGACTGAGGACTGGCAGAGCAATTAGGGAACCACACCTCCAACCTTCTCCCAGGCACGACTAATCCAACATGCATCTATGCAGCAAAGAGAGACAGCACCCAGCAGTCTCTCCACATGGTGCATTAACCCTTGTCCTGCATAGCAAGGTTAAAGGTCTTGGCCTGCGCCAAGGCCACCATGCCACAACGCTGTCGCGACCGACAAGTTCTATGCCTCCAAGTGACACCATTTTCAAGCTCATCCAGACCTCACTACTTCCACTCCCAGTACCATCGGTTTTATGTTTGCACTAATCTTAGCAAAGTAAAAGGAGTTATTATTTTGCTAAGAAACCCTTTCCAGACGCAGCGGCATATCTTTGACCTGAAGGGACATTACATAATTCTGTTAGGTGCTTACTTGTCTGGTTAATATGTCTACTCTTCCTGCGGACCCATTCCTGTATGTTGTGGGCTTCCCTACAAGATTCTACACTACATTCGTCACACAGAATGCCTCTTGGGGTACATTCACACACAGCGGAAATGGTGCAGATTTTCCACAGGTAAAAATCGGCATCATTTCTGTCAAAAACTGCAGAAAATCCACACTGTCTTGGCAGATTTGGAATTGGATTTTGGTGTAGATCCACAGCAAACCACACCTCCTATTGAAATGGTGAAATTGCCCGTGGATCCGTGCCAAAATGCGCATTAATGGTCCGGATTTTGAAGCAGAAATGACTGATTTTGCTGTGGATTTTCCGCTACGTGTGAATTTAGCCTTATAGTTCTCCTCCTCACCTACTATCACACAGAAAGCCCCTTACAGTTCTTTCTCTTATCACATGGGATGCAGGTAAAAGTCCCCCCCCCCCCACACCTTATCTGAGAGGATGCCCCTAATAGCTCCCTGTATCACACAAGATGCTGCTAATAGCCCCCCCCCACATACACACACACACACACACACACACACACCTTAACCCCTTAACGACCAGCCCATAGTGTTTTTACATCCTCCCGAAGTGGGCCTTATTCTCTGAGGACGTAAAAACATGCTTCCTGCAGAGAATAATGCCCCTCGGGCTGTGGACGTGACAGCTCCATGCTGTCGGTGTCTGCAGGTAGCTGACAGCATGGAGCTGTCATCCCGGGCTGTTCGGAGCCCCCCCCCGGCATTGCGATCGGCGCTATGCAATGGATAGCGCCGATCGCAAAAAAGTAAATAAAAGTGCCCAAAAAGTTAAAGATTCAGCTGCTCTGATGGATCAGATCCATCGGAGCAGCTGAAATTACTCACCGATGTCCATCGCACGACTCCCAGCTGTCCCGATGCTCTGGGCGCCGTAGCCGTCCTTCTGCGCATGCGCGCCTGGCGGCATTACGTCAGCCGCATGCGCAGAAGGCCCGGCGGCGCGGGAGACTTAAAATCTCCTGGCTCCCGGCTCCTGTATGTAGCCGGGAGGCAGGAGATGTCAGCGGGGACTGCGGTGAGCGGTCCCCGGTACCGCGATCGCCGTTATCCAATGGATAGCGGCGATCGCAAAAAAGTTAAAAAAAAAGTGTAAAAAAAGAAAAGTTTCACCTCCCCTCATGGATCGGATCCATGAGGGGAGGTGAAAATACTCACCTCAGGTCTGCCGATGTCCTCCGGCTGGTGTCTGGACCCCCCGCTGGCTTCTGCGATGTGCCGATGCGGCGCGCATGTGCAGAAGCCGGCGAGCCCGGCAAATTCAAAATCTCCTTGCACCCGGCTGTCACAGATAGCCGAGTGCAGGGAGATATGACTGGGGACCGCTGTATGCGGTTTCCAGTCATATGATCACCGTTATCCATCAGATAACGGTGATCATATAAAGTTAAAAAGTAAAAAAAAGTTTAAAAAGTTAAAGTTTCATCTCCCCTTATGGATCGTATCCGTAAGGGGGGATGAAATTACGTACCCAAGGACCCGGATTCGTTCCCTGGTGGGATGTTGATCCGCGGATCTTACCCCAGCTTCGGCGCATGCGCCCGTCAGCATGATGGCGGACGCATGCGCAAAAGTGAAAGATTGCCCAAGAAATATAAAATCTCCCTGCTACTGGCTACAAAAGGTAGCCAAGAGCCTGGAGATGTCACGGGGAGCCGCGGTATGCGGTTACTGGTCACGTGATCGCCGTTATCCAATGCATAATGGCGATCACGTAAAAGTTCTTTAAAAAGTGGCAGTTTCATTTCCCCTCACTGATGCGATCGGTGGGGGGAGATGAAACATCTTCTCGGAGGCTTCCGCATTTGAATCCAGATGCGATTATCCTCCATGGACCCTTCCGGCTGCTGCGCATGCGCCCGCCGGCAAAATGCCGGACACATTCGCAGGAGCCGGGAAGCCCAGGAAATGTTAAATCTCCTTGCTCCCAGCGACCAACGGTTGCTGAGTGCTTGGAGCAGTGACCGGCGGCCTCGCTGAGCGGTCCCCGGTCACGTGATAAAGTAGCGATCTAACATTAGGCCGGTCACGCGTGACCAGAGAGGAATTACAGGTTCTGCATGCGCTTGATCAGCGGTAATCCACGGATCAATCGCATGCATTGGATTACACAATTCCCCCCAATTAGCGGGTCGGAATTACGTAATCCACTCGCAGAAACAGAACACAGCATGCTATATTTTACCACGAATATCTGCGACCTAGAGCCCTTTGTGCTCTATGACCGCGGATATACTCGCAGCCCATATGCAAACACATTGTGTACGGGCTGCGGGTACCCGGGTCAACTCTAAGCGACGGTGCGGGAAATGCAAACAAAAAACCGCCTGTGTGAGTAGGCAGTTATGTGCAGTACATTACGCAACCGTACGCAGGGTCACAGCCGGGTTCACAGCTGGAATCCGCTGCGGGCCTCCGCAAGCAGATTCCGCCTACGGCTACGTGAGCCCGGTGTTATTCAGACCGCTACCTGTAATCCGTAATTTACAAGAAGCCCCGGGAACGCTCGCCTTCCTGCAGTTCCAGGAGCAGCTTGTTGAGCGCCTTCTCTGTGAGACCGCTGCACCGCAGCAAGATTACAAAGCCTCACAGCGCCACTTTCTACACCCCATCCCCGCTGCTGAGGTTACGAAATACCCCCCAAAATACATGAGAGGAGGGGGGGGGGATACCCGGTTTTCTTGCCCCATGTGCCCAGCCCAACCAGCCTCCGTAATTACCCCTGTCTTCGGACATAAAACGCATTTATATTATTACCTTTATCTAATATTTAGGGAATGCCAAAAAATGGGGATGGCGGGGGGGGGGGGGGGGATTATTTTTAGGAAGTCAATTTCTTTTCCGTATAAGTGGGCAATGGGGCCTTGAATTTATTCAGTTCTGCCCTGAAATCCAGCGGGCATTCCCTCCATTATGGGCCTAGCCATGTGTCCTGTAAGTAGATTAGGGCCACAATGGGTATGTTTCTGAACAGGGGACAAACAGGGGTATCCATTTTGGGGTGAAAGTCTTCATTCCTATGTACACTGTACAAAAAAAACAGTTTTTAAATTGACAAAATTGACAAACAAATGAAAATCGTAATTTTTTCCTTTTGCTTTGCTTAGATTCATTCAAATACTTTGGGGTCAAAATATGCAGTACAGCCCTAGATGAATTTGTTAAGGGGTCTAGTTTTTAAAATGGGTCATTTGTGGGGGTTCTCTATCGTTTTGGACGCTCAATGGCTCTAACTGTGGGCAATGGGGACTGGAATTTATTCCGTTGTACCCTGAAATCCAACGGGTGCTCCTTCCATTATAGGCCTAGCTATGTTTCCTTTAAGTAGATTAGGGCCACAATGGGTATGTTTCTGAACACGGGACAAATGGGGGTATCCATTTTGGGGCGAAAGTCTTCATTCCTATGTACACTTTCCAAAAAAAACAGTTTTTAAATTGACACAATTGCCAAAAAAATGAAAATCGTAATTTTTTCCTTCTGCTTGGCTTAGATTCATTCAAAAACTGTGAAGTCAAAAAAGTCATTATACCCCTAGATAAATTCGTTAGGGGGTCTACTTTTCAAAATGGGGTCACTTTTGGGGGTTCTCCATCGTTTTGGTCACTCAATGGCTCTACAAGTGGGCAATAGGGCCTAAATCTCCTTCAAGCAAAATTTCTGTTCCGAAAGCCACCGGTTGCTCCTTTCATTTTGGGCCCCATTGTGCATATAGACGTAATACTAGGGCCACAATGGGTATGTTTCTGTGCACAGGACAAACAGGGGTATCCATTTTGGGGTGCAAGTCTTCATTCATATATGTGTGGTACAAAAAAAACTGCTTTTGAAATGACAGAATTACCAAAAAATGAAAATCGTATTTTTTTTCCTTCGGCTTGGCTTAGATTCATTCAAAAACTGTGAAGTCAAAAAAGTCATCCTACCCCTAGATAAATTCGTTAAGGGGTCTACGTTTCAAAATGGGGTCACTTGTGGGCGTTCTCCATCGTTTTGGTCACTCAAGGGCTCTACAAGTGGGCAATGGGGACTAAATCTCCTTCAAGCAAAAGTTCTGTTCCGAAAGCCACCGGTTGCTCCTTTCATTTTGGGCCCCATTGTGCATCCAGACATATGATTAGGGCCACAATGGGTATGTTTCTGAGCACGGGAGAAACAGGGGTATCCATTTTGGGGTGCAAGTCTTCATTCATATATGTGCTGTACAAAAAAACTGCTTTTAAAATGACAGAATTACCAAAAAAATGAAAATTGTAATTTTTTTCCTTCGGCTTGGCTTAGATTCATTCAAAAACTGTGAAGTCAAAAAAGTCATTATACCCCTAGATAAATTCGTTAAGGGGTCTACTTTTCAAAATGGGGTCACTTGTGGGGGTTCTCCATAGTTTTGGTCACTCAATGGCTCTACAAGTGGGCAATGGGGCCTAAATCTCCTTCAAGCAAAATTTCTGTTCCGAAAGCCACCGATTGCTCCTTTCATTTTGGGCCCCATTGTGCATCCAAACGTAAGATTAGGGCCACAATGGGTATGTTTCTGAGCACGGGACAAACAGGGGTATCCATTCTGGGGTGCAAATCCTGATTTTCATGTGTACTGTAGAAAAAAGTCCTGTCTTTAAAATGACATACTTGCAAAAATATGAAATTTTTGTTTTTCTCTTCTAAATTGCATTGACTCCTGAAAAAAACTGTGGGGTTAAAATACTCTTGACACCCCTCAGTGAATACGTTAAAGGGTGTAGTTTTTAAAATGGGGTCACTTGTGGGGGTATCTATCATTTTGACTCCTATGAGCCTTTCCAATCTTGGATTGGTGTAGGAAAACAAAGTATTCCTCAAAATGCTGAAAAGTAATGTTACATTTGTACGTCTCCTAAATGGTTAAAAAAAAACGAAAGTTTTTCCAATGTGCGCCCAAAATAAAGTAAACGGATGGAAATATAAATCTTAGCAAAAATTTCTATATTATGTTTGCACATATTTGAGATATTGCAGTTGGAAATGTGAAAAAATGACGATTTTTTCAAAATTTTCCCAATTTTGGCGCTTTTAATAAATAAACACAAATTCTATCGGTCTTTTTTTTCCACCTAAATGAAGTACAACATGTGGCGATAAAACAATGTCAGAATCGCTTGGATATGCAAAACCTTTCTGGTCTTTTTCCATGCTAAAGTGACACGTGTCAGATTTGCAAAATTTGGCCTGGTCATTAAGGCGTAAACAGGCTTGGTCACTAAGGGGTTAACATACAGGATGCCCCTAATAGATCCCCCTTATCACACAGGATGCCCCTTTCCTGTTCTCCAGTCCTCTTGTCACTTTGTTACTGTTGCCACCACCCACCTCCCATACCACTTTATGGTGCTTCCCCCTCCCTCATGTTACACTGAAGCCCTTTTTGCTCTCGCTGCCTTCCATTAGTTTCTCCTACTGTTCAGCACATAATGTTCATTTCCACGTAATGCAATCCAGTTGCTCATTGTTTTCAGTTTCAAGAACTTTAATTGGCATTTTGGTAAAAGTAATGGATACATTAGTCATGTATAGCAGGCACTTGACCTCACGTGAGCTGTGTTAAAGGACAGAATAAATGACCCCCCTGAACCCCTCCAGCTTTTTTCTGTCCTTTTAACACAACTCCTGTATTTCATTTTGAACCAGTACTAACATTAACTGGCCACTAGATGTCCTTCAAACACCATAAACATCATGAATGAGACTGGCAGTATACACCAACGATCATCAGTGGACTCACTACTATTATCATAGTACCCCGTGATCAGATGATCTTACTTTTGATCAGCTGACCACACATTGATAAACTGATTGCGCAGCATTTTGGCGCTCTCTTCAAATGATGATGGACACTGTAAAGCTGGAGGTAAGTCTAGGGCCTGATAAAGATGGAAGCATGTTGCTGTCCCTCAGATCCATGTGATTTGGGTCCACTGCTTGTGTACCTGTGAATAATGAAGAAATTGGTTTGGACCCTTTCCACCACCATATTTGGTTTGTAGCACCAAGGGAATTGTTATAGCCAAGCGCTCCACAATTGAGGGAAGTGGACTTATGCTAGCAATGACCTAGCAGTGAAACATATATATCAAAATACTAACGACCACCTGTCTGTGAGTGATGTGTGATTGAGTGATGGTGTGAGTTACATGTGATGATGTCATCGTCATGTGATCAGTCACCAGAGCTCTGCCGCTGATCACATGACAGTGACGTCCTCATAGGTCCTAAAACATGCTGAGCCTTACAGTTGTGTGCTTATAGGGGCTGTGATGATGTCACCGTCATCAGGGGCGGAATTCAGAGCCCCAGTGACTGGCCACATGACGGTGACATCATCACGGGTCCTGTAAGCATATGGCTGCTGTCCGGCTCTCCTGGTTTAGGACCTATGACCAACTCCAATCTCTTTCACTATATTATTTTAGTAAGTGGCGCATTGCACTACCAGAAACACTGATGCTAGTACTTACCTACATATCATCTGTATCAAATTTCCTGAAACATGGTTCATGCATTTCTGTTCTTGATTTGCCTGTATTCATCCACTGGGTACAGTGTGGACCGACGGGTAATAGGACCAGCACTCTCCACCCCTTGATGTCCCAGACATCAAGACATTCTGTTGATACTATGTGAGGACCATTTTGACCCATAGGTGCGAGAGGAATATGCACATTTCTGTAAATCTCTATTTTCATTTCATTAATGAACTGTTATAGAACAAATACTATATATTACCATGATATGTAAAGGGATACTATTCAAGAAATACACACTTTCAACATTGTATAGAACTAAAATAGTTAAACAGGTAAATGGGTTACAATAAGTCTTTGTAACTGCAGCTTTTTGTGACATCAGCATAACATGAACAGCCATGGAGCAAGACATTACAGAACATTGGTTGTTTATGCAATGCAGAAAGCTCTAGGCGCCACATGTAGCAGAGGAACAAGGGGATCGAACTCCTTAGTCAGACCTCATCTGGAATACTGTGTCCACTTCTGGGCACTCCACTTTAAAAAAGACATAGACAAAGTGGAGCAAGTTCAGAGAAGAGTTACCAAGATGGTGAGCGGTCTGCAATTCATGTCCTATGCAGAACGGTTAAAGGATCTGGGAATGTTTAGCTTGCAAAAAGGTAGGCTGAGAGAAGAGTTAATAGCTGTCTACAAATATCTGAAGGGCTGTCACTGTGCAGAGGGATCAGCCCTATTCTCATTTACACAAGGAAAGACTAGAAGCAATGGGATGAAACTGAAAGGGAGGAGACACAGATTAGATATTAGAAAAAACTTTCTGACAGTGAGGGTGATCAGTGAGTGGAACTGGTTACCATGGGAGGTGGTGAGTTCTCCTTCAATGGAAGTGTTCAAACAAAGGCTGGACAAATATCTGTCTGGGATGATTTAGTAAATCCTGCACTGAGCACCAACCCTACCATTCTAGGATTCTTAAAGGTCCTCTTTTTTTTTTAGCATAAATCATAGGCTGGGTTCACACAGGGCGCATTTGCCGCGGCTTTGCCGCGCGGCATTTGGGCGTGGCAAATCCGCCCGCGGCCGCTAATCTCGGCATTAGCCAGCCATGTGGACGAGATTTCTCAGAAGTCTCGTCCACATGGGACGGCCAATCCACTGCAGTAAGTCCGGTTTCAGAAGATGCAGCATGTCTATTTACTTTTTTTTTGTTTATTTTCGTCGCGGCCGCGCTCTCCTCTATGGAGCGCCGGCCGCAACGGAAAAGCAGGCGGCCGGGCTGCTTCAAAGCCGCCGTGGCTTAAACCGCGGCGGTTCGCCCGGCTTAAACCGCAAGATTTCCGACGGGAATACGCCCCGTGTGAACCCAGCCTTATTGATTGTCACTGGATGATTTAAAATGACATACATTTACTACAAGGTACTAATAAAATTATTTTATTTAATTGATTCTGACTTTGTCTTTATTTATGTGTGTAGTGCATTATCAGTGCAGCCTGTTTTAACAAATTATACAAAACTACTAAGGCCACAGATTATCCACTAAGGCCAGTTTCACAAGAGCGCTAATCTCAAGTGAGTTTTGCACATTGCAAGACTCATAAGACTTGTGCGAATATGAACTCCATTGTTTTGAATGGAGTCATACACATGAGCGATGCTTTCCCTCACAGAGATGCTGTGAGAAAAAAAATGCATGTCCTATATTTTTCATGTGCCTCGGAACACAACGCCCATTGATTTCAATGGGATCTTACATACCTTGCACGTCGTGTGATGTGCATGCGAGTGCGATGCAAGGTTTCCCAGTGACATCAATGGGGAACACTTCTGATCCTCTATTGCATGTGAAAGTCGGCATCCCAGACGGTAATGAATATCGTGATGAGCAGCCGTCGGCGCGCGTGCCAGCAGAGCGGGCTCTGCATCCTCTCCCTGCACGCGTGCCAATCATTAGCCTGACCATATAAAGTGGGTATGTTGCCAAAATAATATGTAACGACATTAATTTTTAACTTCTTGCTGGTGCCAGTGGTGCACGTAAACCAACTTTGCATCAAAGTCTCCATTCTGAGCTTCTGGAGCAGATCCAATATAAACTACTAGGTAAAAAGTGCAGCATGCTGCCCTAATTTGGGAATTTGCCAGAGGGAAGTATGGAAGGCTGTCGGACCCCATTAGGGTCGATAGGGTCCATTAGCTTCATTTCCATCATAGGATGATTCCAGTAGTCTATTGTCCTGATCCCATGATGGAAAATGGAAAGCCAGGTGCTGATGGGAATCCGGCCTCAGAGTATGTTTATGTCTACTGGAAACTCGTGTGGTTGTCTGCAGAGGTTGGTTTTATTGGGTTCGTTCACATTTGCATATTTTACCTGTGCATTTTGTTTGTGCAAAAAAATGCAGAATGTTCTACTCTACTGTGCATTTGGGCAGCAAAATTACCCATAGAAGTTAGTGGGGATGTGCAAAATACTCTAGGAGATGCAGGAAAAATTGCATAAGTGCACAGAAAAAAGAACATCTGGAACTCATTAGACTAAATAGTCATTTCAATCGGTGACTATTTTTTTTGCCACATGCAAATGAACATGCCTTCCAGCTGCAAAAAGTACAGTAAAATATGCCAAAGCATGCACAAAAAAGCATTGTGCGCTCCCCAAAAACGCAACGCTCATGCGCACGTAGATACACATTACCTGCTCTACTGCTTGGACACGAAAGAATTCAAGTTGAAGCGGCTTCCCGTAACAAAAGAACCTGCTTTATTTAGTGCTTAGTGCCAAAAAACATCAGAGCAAAGAACGCGTTTCAACCCAATGTGGGTCTTGATAACCTTTGATGGACATACAAATAGAAAAAATTATAATAATTAAAATTACAGAGGTGAGGAGGAACACAAAAACATATTTCACTAGAAAAGAGGCGAAAATGCAAAACCTGATAAAAGTGAGAGATGAAGAACATGATTTATCCCCCATGTACACAAGACGATTCTCGTTTAAATGAGCACACGAGCAAGTGACATCACTAGTTGTTTGCGCTCATGCAGAAAGTTTAGACAGGCAGATCACTGCTGAGAATCGCTGACTTTGCAGTCAGTGCTTCATATTCCTATGTGAAGCACTAAGCGGGGAGTGTTTAGACGTAATGAGAAGTGAGCGAACCAGCAATGATTGATTTTCATGCTGGCTGAAACTGAGCGACGAATGAAAAGTGCATGATGGCTTTACGTTTAGATGCAATGATTATCGCGCAAATTCATGCGTTTGAATGCATTTTGAACAACAATCGTTGCGTGTAAATGAGCCATTATTGAGCAATGTCAGATACGGCCATGTTCACATCTGTGCTGCGGGCTTGGAGCCTCTGATACAGATCCAGTATAAAGTCCAAGGCGAAACAGCGCAGCATGCTCTGCAATTTCATCAGACGGCATGCTGGAAAGTGGATGAACCCCATTATAGGAAATGTGGTCTGTTTAGTTCTAACATTTGCCGAATCCTATGCTTCCAATCTTTCCCTTAATCAGCTCCTAGGACAGAAGCGAACATTGGAATGCCATTATGCTAGTGTTCAACTAGCGCTTTTCAACATCTTCATGAAGCTTCAAGTTTGAAAAAAAGCTTCATAGGGGAGTTAAAATGTCGTTAATCTGATATGGGTGAAACAATCAAGTTCCTTATCTCATGTCAGTTACATGTTGCTTCTCTTCCTCCTTGGCTTGTAGCTTTTATAAGCTATAACTGTCACATACAATATGTCTTTGCAGACCCAGTGAACATATGTCATATTTGGAGTTTTTTTATTGCAGTTTTATTTGCTATATGCACTGCAAAAATATCCTCCTCATGTGCGTGCTGGAGATGAGAAATTTTAATTAGCAAGTTCCAGGAACAAAGTTTCCTTACAACTCCAACACTGGCAACTGGGCAATCATACAAACGCCCTCTGCCTGGTCGTCCATGCGGAGCAGAAGCAACTGGCAAATGTTAACATGCAATGATATTGTGTGCTAAAGTGACATGAGTGAAACTGTTGGGAACAGATGTATTCCTTTAACCAGTCAAATGGCCATAGTCTCCACACCAATTCTTTATTTAGATCCTTCAGAGGGTAAATTAACAGATACTTTGTTTATTGTTCACCAGTGTAAGCCAATTAAGATGGAAAAAGTCTGCCAAATTTGATCCTGACCATTAGTAAAATATCCGCTGTCCTCAGATCTACTAGCTGAGCCGTGCCAGCAGTTCTCTATTTCCTTTTCTATTTGACTATTAGGGCTCCTACCCACTTGCGTTTTTTTTTTTAACGCTGCGTGAACTCTGCATTTTTTTTTATGCGAATGTCAATGGGACTTTCTAATGTCAAAAACGCATTGCACAAAAATCGCAAAGCACAAACTTGCAATTTTTGTGCGATGCTTTTTTAACATTGGAAAGTCCCATTGACTTTTACGTTAAAATAACGCAGCAAAATCACGTGAAAAAAAAACCATACATGAACAATGCTAGTGTGCAGGGGCCTTAAGCCCAAGTGTGGCATCCCACAGCAGTTTCCACCTGCGCCCGCAGCCATGAGGCCAAAAATGACATTTACTCACTTGTCCGGACGCTGCGGAGCTCTCCTCCATCGTAGCCGGATCCTCTTTCTTCTGCCCGGATGCACTTGGCACAGCGGCAGCAGGCCACGCGCATGCGCCGTGCCCACTTTTCTTTTTTAAATCTCCTACTCTCCCGCGGATTCGTGACACAGCCACAATAACAGCTGTGGCTGTGCCACAGATATGACGGCTTCCATTGACTTCAATGGAAGCTGTCCTTGCCGGATCCGCAGAAAAATGGAGCATGCTGCGATTCCTTCCCTTGCGTGCATTGCGTGGGAAAAAAATAACATCTGCATGCATTAAATTGCCCTGCAGATGCTAATGCATTTCTATAGGCTTCTAAATCTGAGGATCTCCAGTACGGAAGATACACACAGATTTTATAATTAAAAGCCGCCCGTGGACATTGGGCCTTACAGCACTAGCGCTCACATTTTCCCAACAATCACCCGTCAATTAGCGCTATTACCCAGTGTTAACTCTCAGGGAATAGTGATAAATGACGCTGGCGTTTGAGTAATAGTAGCTTTAAAATTTCTAATTGGGCTTGTTGGTTTTTTGGGTGGGAAATAGAAAATACACACATTCCCATATAATACATGAGAGTAAAACTAAGCTAAATATGTTTCAGAAGCTAGATTCAGGAATCTTTTGAATTCTCTTCTCAGTAGCAACCCAACAAACGACTGCTCTTAGGGCCAACTGGTAAAAGGCGAAATGCTGATTCAATATACGTTTTTACTAACAATGCCCCTTTTCCATACTTACTCACCCACCTCACGGCCTAATCAAAAGATGTATAAACTACTGAACACAATTCAGGATCAATGTCATCATTAACAGATGCCCCTTTCGGGTACAATAAATGATGAATCAACTGAAACTTGTTCGGTTCGTTTTTGGGCACTGTTCCCAATGGTGAAACTATAAAATCCATACAAGTCGGTTCCACAAACGTCTCTGCCATATGTCCCAACAATACCTCTCTCCGTAACTTCTCTGTGACTATCTCTGCATAACAGCCTGCAGACTGCAGGTTCTCTCTATAAAACGGAACACAATGAATCCAGAGGAGGAATTTTAAAACCATCACGGAGACCTAATATTAACAGGTCTGATTTAACCATATCCGGGTACCTATTTAGGTACGATACCATGTCTTCCAGCCTCACTGGCAACTTTCCTTTTCCCAGAACTAGATGGTCCCTTTCCCTTCCCTCTTTTAAAGCACTGGGCTGCTCCGTGCGATGTACCATTGCACTGTGAACAAACGTATTTAAACCTACAATTTCCCCCATATTTGCACTGGCCCTCATTACACTGCCAGCATACTTCAAACTTATTACTCCCTGTTTGCCCCTGCTAGCTCCCAGACAGTGAACTTCCACTGGTACTCCCTTCCCCAGTGCCCCTATGAAAGGGCTGCCCGAACCTTGCAGGTGCCATCACCTGCAACCACAGGCCTATGTCCTTATGGTCCCATCTTATACTAGGCCGCACTGCTTTTCTCTGCCTAAACTGTTTTTCATAGCGCAGCCACGGTGACTGTATGGCACCCATGCCTCCACAAGAGATGGGTCACTCTGCAACACCAATCCAGCTCCCCTCTTACACCTAGCTAAAATTTCCTTCATGTACCTGAAAATATCTATCACATCTTCACCAACACCTTGTGCGCTGGCCCCAATCGCCTCACTGCCCAAACCTCTAAATATCCTGCTTCCCATATGTACCGATGCATTATTTAAATTAAACAGACACAACATAGAAGTGCACTAAACCGGCTGCGCAGGGGCTATGAACCCACCAGCCACAGATTCCGTTCCAGATCACCTTGGCTTCCCCACCACCACCTGCCTTCAGACGGTCTGTGACGTCTCTCTACTTCTGGAAGCTAATCCCGAACTTCCTGCAGATTCTTCCTCTGCGTTACCAAACTAACCAACATTCACCTGCTGCCACCGACTGGCCTCTTGGCCCCTTCAGACATAAATTCCTGGCATCTTCCTCATCACCGACTGCACCTGGACTATGACTGGCACGCTCCCTGACCGATTCCTTGCTAGGCGAGCATCACCCCACACTTCCTCTGCTCACTAGTGTCAGCCGCAATCTAGGCTCCACCACCCTGCTGGAGTGCAGCCAAGATCCCAGTGCAGCTCTCCACTGCCTCATGGAATTTCTCACAGGCGAGACTCTGCCCTAGTGGCTGGTGTGGAAGGGTGCTGACCTGAAGCGTCCTAAGAAGGTCTTCCTAGGCAGCGGCGAACCCTCGGCAAATGTCCAGGACTCAGCTGCGCTGGAGCACGTGCTCTTCCTGGTTCACTACACTGGGCCCTCGGTGTGATTGTCAGATTTTTGTATTTTCCCAGGTGAGCACTTTTGTGATTTTCCTGTATAGTCATGCTGTGCCCCAAACTGTCGCAGCCGCATGGAACTGTTCTATCATCGCACTCACATCCATTTCTTAGGATTTTCCTACGCAACTCTGGACTCGCTTCTTCTCTGGCTGCAATCTCCTCCCAACTTATGTCACCAGCGGTTCTTCATCTTTGCGCACTTTTTGGCTCTGCCCCTTCCTTTGCAATAACCACCTTTTTTCTCACGCCTGCTTCATCTTTTCTTCTGATGTCAACCTTGCATTCCACTTCCCTGTTAACCCTCTCATGCCCGGGCCTCCGCCTACAGCCCTGCGGACCTTGATGCAGCTCTCTCTTTACAGAAATTTTGGGAGAATTACCATTTTGATAAGATTAATTTGGCCTGCTATAGATAGGGGCAAGGAACTCCAGATTTTAAACTTATTGTGAAGAAAGGGGAGGAGAGGGGCCACATTTCTATTCTTTCATACATGCCCGTATCATATATTGCCTCCAAGCTAGAGGCAGCTCGACAGGGTTCTAGACCCTCTATGTCCACCTGTATCACATCTTCCATCCAAGTGTTACGTTTATGTGGGCAAATAAACACCAGGCCCATACGAACGTGCCCAAAACAGGCTGGTTATAGCCCAAACACAGAGACCTCAGACGGAATTCAGATTGGACATGGTGACGGAAACACCAACTAGACAGAGAACAGCCTACTCCAAACTGGACTGACGAACAGACATAAACATAGGGACTGACAGTTGACCAAAACACTCACCTTGCATACCTGTACACATAAGCAGATAATATAGCTATAAACGTATGAGGTATTGGTTTGTAGATTGGTCAATGAATGTAAGCTGCAAAGCCATGACAAGGCTCCTCGTGTCTTGCGGTCCCTACACTAGCAAGACACATCTACTAGAGGACCCTAAGGGCCACCCTAGTGCAGAAATAGCTAACAAACTCAGCAGAACAAACTGACACAAAACTGACAGAAAGTAAGCGTACAAACGGACATGAGCCAACAAACTCACAGCAAGCTGCAACAGACAAGGGTGCATGACTGCTCCCTCTAGACACCAAACAGACACTAACAGGAGCTGGGTTTATATGTGAGGAAAGACCCAGGGGATTGGCTAGCTGGAGATCCCCAGAACCCAGCCAGCTCAATCATGCTGCACCTGTGGGCTTGTGCTGCTAGAAACCATATACAACAGATCCCAGCCAGCACAACCTAACACCAAGCTAGAGGTGGTACAACATGATCCCAGTTACTGCGGAATTCAGGATTTTTTGGATGTAAAAACCCTGGATACTGTCACATCCGGGGTTTCACCTTGTGTTTAATGGGGCCAGCGGCAGCAGCGCTGACCCCTTTGACAACATACAAAGTAGATCGCAATCCTGTGGCTCAGCTTCATCTTAGTGGGGAGTCCCCTCATCACTGAACACTGTGACAGCATTGTCACCTGAACTGCTCTGAAGTGCTTTCAGCAGGTGGGGATTTAAAATCCACATCTTAACTTGTGCTTCCCCAGGAACTCGTCCACGGTTAGAAAATGCAGGGGGTTAAAAAGTAATTTATCCAAGTAGTAATATATCCAAGTTTAGGAATGTACAGTATGACAAATTGTATCTCACCCCAGAGAACAACATGGCAGCAGCTATAAATGGCGCTAGATGGATAAGGATGATAAATATAAGGGAAAGTTTTAAGTATCCATTCAAAACCATAATATATGAGCCTGGAAGGTGAGATGATGAGAGTGCGGCTTCCCTTTACATTTACTGCTGTGTGAACCATTGTGGCAGATGCCACTTGCAACAGCCAATAGGATCGCAGGATTTGCTTTCAAACCGAGCAAGAAAACGACAGTTGGTGCCAGTCAGCGATTGCTCTTTTAGAGTTCAGACCGGCTCCTTATTGCTCTCACTAAAGAGACTTCAGCGACTTTAGGAACATTCTTCTTCAACTGAGACCCATATCAAGATCTATATCATTGTGATGGAGTATTCACAGCCCGCTGTCCGTGAGGAGGGGTAAGAACCTAATCTTATACATGGAATTGCTGGTTTATATTATCTGAGTTGGTGACTATTGTTCAATGCTTATTAATAGCAAATTATAGCAGTGGGTTTAATCAGAATTTGAAAGAACTTGGATGGTTAGTAATTAGAGATGAGCGAGCGTACTCGTCCGAGCTTGATGCTCGTTCGAGTATTAGGGTGTTCGAGATGCTCGTTACTGGAGACGAGCACCACGCGATGTTCGAGTTACTTTCACTTTCATCTCTGAGACATTTGCGCGCTTTTCTGGCCAATAGAAAGACATGGAAGGCATTACAACTTCCTCCTGTGACGTTCCAGCCCTATACCACCCCCCTGCAGTGAGTGGCTGGGGAGATCAGGTGTCGCCCGAGTATTAAAATCTGCCCCGCCCGCGGCTCGCCACAGATGCATTCTGACAGAGATCAGGAAAAAGTGCTGCTGATGCTGCTGCTGCTATAGGGAGAGTGTTAGGTGTTATTTTAGGCTTCAAGAACCCCAACGGTCCTTCTTAGGGCCCCATCTGACCGTGTGTAGTACTGTTTAGGCTGCTTTTAGCAGTGTTGCACAATTATTTTTTTTTCTAAATCGGGCGTGCAGACCATTGCGTCCTCAGTCTGCAGTCATTGTACAGAGTATAGGGGCAGTACTGGTGAGGCAGGGAAAGAGATATACAGGCTATATAGGCAGTGGTCTTTTTAAAAAAAATTGGGGAAAAATACTATATTTCGGCTGCCTGTGACCGTCTTCAGTCTACTGCGTGTCTGCTGGGAGTAGTTGTCATAATTAATAACCAGCTAAGCATTACAGCAGGCTTGCGCAAAATTGTTTCCTGGCTCTGCTGTCTCCGTTACATCACCGCCGTCATAGCGCCAGAGGGAAACAGTATACATATATACGCTGCATACGCTGTCTGACACCCGACAGTCACAGACACATAGACAGTCTGCAGTCATTTTACAGAGTATAGGGGCAGTACTGGTGAGGCAGGGACAGTGGGAAAGGTGAAAGAGATATACTGTCTATATAGGCAGTGGGCTTTTTCAAAAAAATTGGGGAAAAATACTATATTTGGGCTGCCTATGACCGTCTTCAGTGTACTGCGTGTCTGCTGGGGGTAGTAGTCCTAATTAATACGCAGCTAAGTGTTACAGCAGGCTTGCGCAAAATTGTTTCCTGGCTCTGCTGTGCCCGTTACATCACCGCCGTCATAGCGCCAGAGGGAAACAGTATACATAATATACGCTGCATACAGTATCTGTGTGGTGTTTCAGCTCACCATTTAAAAAAATTGAAGCAAAATACTTAAGGCCTACCACTGCCCTTTGGCCACTTGACTGCTTCTGCGCTGTGAATTCCACTAGCTCAGTCATACGCACCTACGTCTCACTACAGGCGTGCACAAAATTGTTTCCTGGCTCTGCTGTGCCCGTTACATCACCACCGTCATAGCGCCAGAGGGAAACAGTATACATAATATACGCTGCATACAGTATCTGTCTGGTGTTTCAGCTCACCATTTAAAAAAATTGAAGCAAAATACTTAAGGCCTACCCCTGCCCTTTGGCCACTTGACTGCTTCTGCGCTGTGAATTCCACTAGCTCAGTCATACGCACCTACGTCTCACTACAGGCGTGCGCAAAATTGTTTCCTGGCTCTGCTGTGCGTTCCGTAAGCGAAGTCAGCCTCCAACCACAGGCCAATAAGCGGCACATTTAATTACAGCGTTCTGTTTCTGCTCTACTCGTAATACACCATGCTGAGGGGGTAGGGGTAGGCCTAGAGGACGTGGACGCAGGCGAGGACGCGGAGGCCCAAGTCAGGGTGTTGGCACAGGCCGAGCTCCTGATCCAGGTGTATCGCAGCCGACTGCTGCGGGATTAGGAGAGAGGCACGTTTCTGGTGTCCCCAGATTCATCTCACAATTAATGGGTCCACGCGGTAGACCTTTATTAGAAAATGAGCAGTGTGAGCAGGTCCTGTCGTGGATGGCAAAAAGTGCATCCAGCAATCTATCGACCACCCAGACTTCTACGCCGTCTACTGCTGCAACTCTGAATCCTCTGGCTGCAGCTCCTCCTTCCTCCCAGCCTCCTCACTCCATTACAATGACACATTCTGAGGAGCAGGCAGACTCCCAGGAACTGTTCTCGGGCCCCTGCCCAAAATGGGCAGCAATGGTTCCTCTCCCACCGGAGGAGTTTGTCGTGACCGATGCCCAACCTTTGGAAAGTTCCCGGGGTCCGGGGGATGAGGCTGGGGACTTCCGGCAACTGTCTCAAGAGCTTTCAGTGGGTGAGGAGGACGATGACAATGAGACACAGTTGTCTATCACTCAGGTAGTAGTAATTGCAGTAAGTCCGAGGGAGGAGTGCACAGAGGATTCGGAGGAAGAGCAGCTGGACGATGAGGTGACTGACTCCACCTGGTTTGCTAAGCCTACTGAGGACAGGTCTTCAGAGGGGGAGGCAAGAGCAGCAGCAGGGCAGGTAGGAAGAGGCAGTGAGGTGGCCAGGGGTAGAGGCAGGGCCAGACCGAATAATCCACCAACTATTTCCCAAAGCGCCCCCTTGCGCCATGCCACCCTGCAGAGGCCGAGGTGCTCAAAGGTGTGGCAGTTTTTCACTGAGAGTGCAGACGACCGACGAACTGTGGTGTGCAAGGTTTGTTGCGCCAAGATCAGCCGTGGAGCCACCCCCACCAGCCTCACCACCACCAGCATGCGCAGACATATGATGGCCAAGCACCCCACAAGGTGGGACGAAGGCCGTTCAGCACCTCCGGTTTGCACCACTGCCTCTCCCCCTGTGCCCCAACCTGCCACTGAGATCCAACCCCCCTCTCAGGACACAGGCACTACCGTCTCCCGGCCTGCACCCACACCCTCACCTCCGCTGTCCTCGGCCCCATCCAGCAATGTCTCTCAGCGCAGCGTCCAGCCGCCGCTAGCGCAACTGTTTGAGTGCAAGCGCAAGTACGCCGCCACGCACCCGCACGCTCAAGCGTTAAACGTGCACATAGCCAAATTGATCAGCCTGGAGATGCTGCCGTATAGGCTTGTGGAAACGGAGGCTTTCAAAAACATGATGGCGGCCCCGCGCTACTCGGTTCCCAGTCGCCACTACTTTTCCCGATGTGCCGTCCCAGCCCTGCACAACCACGTCTCCCGCAACATTGTACGCGCCCTCACCAACGCGGTTACTGCCAAGGTCCACTTAACAACGGACACATGGACAAGCACAAGCGGGCAGGGCCACTATATCTCCGACGGCACATTGGGTGAATTTAGTGGAGGCTGGGACCGAGTCAGAGCCTGGGACCGCTCACGTCCTACCCACCCCCAGAATTGCGGGCCCCAGCTCAGTGGTGGTATCTGCGGCGGTGTATGCTTCCTCCACTAAACCACCCTCCTCCTCCTCCTCCTCCTCCTACGCAACCACTGTCTCGCAATCAAGATGTGTCAGCAGCACGTCGCCAGCAGTCGGTGTCGCACGGCGTGGCAGCACAGCGGTGAGCAAGCGTCAGCAGGCCCTGCTGAAACTACTCAGCTTAGGAGAGAAGAGGCACACGGCCCACGAACTGCTGCAGGGTCTGACAGAGCAGACCGACTGCTGGCTTTCGCCGCTGAGCCTCCAACCGGGCATGGTCGTGTGTGACAACGGCCGTAACCTGGTGGCGGCTCTGCAGCTCGGCAGCCTCACGCACGTGCCATGCCTGGCCCACGTCTTTAATTTGGTGGTTCAGCGCTTTCTGAAAAGCTACCCACGCTTGTCAGACCTGCTCGGAAAGGTGCGCCGTCTCAGCGCACATTTCCGCAAGTCCAAGACGGACGCTGCCACCCTGCGCACCCTGCAACATCGGTTTAATCTGCCAGTGCACCGACTGCTGTGCGACGTGCCCACACGGTGGAACTCTGCGCTCCACATGTTTGCCAGGCTCTATGAGCAGCGTAGAGCTATAGTGGAATACCAACTCCAACATGGGCGGCGTAGTGGGAGTCAGCCTCCTAAATTCTTTACAGAAGAGTGGGCCTTGTTGGCAGACATCTGCCAGGTCCTTGGAAACTTTGAGGAGTCTACCCAGATGGTGAGCGGGGATGCTGCAATCATTAGCGTCACCATTCCTCTGCTATGCCTCTTGAGAAGTTCCCTGCAAAGCATAAAGGCAGATGCTTTGCGCTCGGAAACGGAGGCGGGGGAAGACAGTATGTCGCTGGATAGTCAGAGCACCCTCATGTCTATATCTCAGCGCGCTGAGGAGGAGGAGGGGGAGGAGCATGAGGAGGAGGGGTAAGAGACAGCTTGGCCCACTGCTGAGGGTACCCATACTGCTTGCCTGTCATCCTTTCAGCGTGTATGGCCTGAGGAGGAGGAGGAGGATCCTGAAAGTGATCTTCCTAGTGAGGACAGCCATGTGTTGCGTACAGGTACCCTGGCACACATGGCTGACTTCATGTTAGGATGCCTTTCTCGTGACTCTCGCGTTACACGCATTCTGGCCTCTACGGATTACTGGTTGTACACACTGCTCGACCCACAGTATAAGGAGAACCTTTCCACTCTCATACCCGAAGAGGAAAGGGGTTCGAGAGTGATGCTATACCACAGGACCCTGGCGGACAAACTGATGGTAAAATTCCCATCTGACAGCGCTAGTGGCAGAAGCCACAGTTCCGAGGGCCAGGTAGCAGGGGAGGCGCGGAGACCAGGCAGCATGTACAGCACAGGCAGGGGAACACTCTCCAAGGCCTTTGACAGCTTTATGGCTCCCCAGCAAGACTGTGTCACCGCTCCCCAGTCAAGGCTGAGTCGGCGGGAGCACTGTAAAAGGATGGTGAGGGAGTACATAACCGATCGCACGACCGTCCTCCATGACGCCTCTGCCCCCTACAACTACTGGGTGTCGAAGCTGGACACGTGGCCTGAACTCACGCTGTATGCCCTGGAGGTGCTTGCTTGTCCTGCGGCTAGCGTCTTGTCAGAGAGGGTGTTTAGTGCGGCTGGGGGAATCATCACGGATAAGCGTACCTGCCTGTCAACCGACAGTGCCGACAGGCTTACACTCATAAAGATGAACAAAGCCTGGATTTCCCCAGACTTCTCTTCTCCACCATCGGACAGCAGCGGTACCTAAACAATACGTAGGCTGCACCCGCGGATGGAAGCATCGTTCTCTATCACCATCAAAAACGGGTACCTTTTAGCTTCATCAATCTGTGTATTATATTCATCCTCCTCCTCCTGCTCCTCCTCCTGAAACCTCACGTAATCACGCTGAACGGGCAATTTTTCTTAGGCCCACAAGGCTCAGTCATATTACTTTTGTAAACAATGTTTATACGTTTCAATTCTCATTAAAGCGTTGAAACTTGCACCTGAACCAATTTTTATTTTAACTGGGCTGCCTACAGGCCTAGTTACAAATTAAGCCACATTAACCAAAGCAATTAATGGGTTTCACCTGCCCTCTTGGTTGGGCATGGGCAATTTTTCTGAGGTACATTAGTACTGTTGGTACACCAATTTTTTTGGGCCCTCGCCTACAGTGTAATCCTAGTAATTTTTATGGGCTTTGCCTGCACTCATGCTACAGCAAGGTGTGTGAGGTTGGCCTACACTTTTGCTACATAAGTGTAACTGGGGCCTTGTCTATACTGCAACTACTGAAATGTGAAAGAGACTGTTATCTCCCTAAACTGCTGCAACGGGAATGTTACTGTGGCCTGTCTTGACTGCTACTTCTACTGAAATGGAACTAATCCTGTGCTCCCCCTATACTGCTGCTTCGGAATTGTTACTGGGGCCTGTCTGGACTGCTACTACTACTGAAATGGAACTAATACTGTGCTCCCCCTATAAGGCTGCTAGTGATATGTTACTGGGGCCTGTCCCTAATGCTACCGCTGAAATGTTACTAATTCTGGGCTCTACCTATACCGCTGCTAATGCTATGTCACTGGGGTGTGGAAACGGAGGCTTCCCAAAGACATGATGGTGGCGAGGCCATTTCCCACCAATGCGGTTACTGTTAAGGTGCATATAACCACGGACACGTGGAGAGGACACGTAGTGCCTCAAAAACATCCCCCTCCTCCTCCAACAATGAAAACATTCTTGGCAAATACCTTTGCATTGGTCCGTCTGGTGGCAGTCCAAGAATTTCACCTTTACCGACACAACAAGAGAGCCCCCCCACCATCCCCCCGCCACAGCCCACTTAATCCTGGCCACATTCCGAAAACCAACTAAATAAAACCGCGCTACTAGGTCCGCAGTCGCCACCACATTCCCACCAACGCGGTTACTGTTAAGGTACATATTACCACTCTGACTGGGGCATGCACTGTGGGCCGAAGCACACCTGTATTGTATGTGACGTTAGCTCTGCTGAGCAGGGCACTGCAATGGGATATATTTATGTACCGCCGATGGGTTCCAGGGAGCCACCCATGCTGTGGGTCCACAGGGACTTCACATTAGGGATTTGTACCTGCCAGTGTCTATGTGTTAAAAACACCAGTCAGACTGGGGCATGCAGTGTGGGCCCAAGACCACCTGCATTTAATCGGACGTTACCTTAGCTGTGCTGGGCAATGCAATGGGATATATTTATGTACCGTCGATGGGTTCCAGGGAGCCACCCATGCTGTCGGTCCACACGGAGTTGTAACTGCATGTGTCTACTTATAAAGAACCCCAGTCTGACTGGGGCATGCAGTATGGGCCGAAGCCCACCTGCATTAAACCTGACGTTACCTCAGCTGTGCTGGGCACTGCAATGGGATTTATTTATGTACCGCAGGGAGCCACCCATGCTGTGGGTCCACAGGGACTTCACATTAGGGATTTGTACCTGCCAGTGTCTATGTATTAAAAACACAGGTCAGACTGGAGCATGCAGTGTGGGCCGAAGACCACCTGCATTTAATCGGACGTTACCTCAGCTGTGCTGGGCAATGCAATGGGATATATTTATGTACCGTCGATGGGTTCCAGGGAGCCACCCATGCTGTCGGTCCACATGGAGTTGTAACTGCATGTGTCTACTTATAAAGAACCCCAGTCTGACTGGGGCATGCAGTGTGGGCCGAAGCCCACCTGCATTAAACCTGAAGTTACCTCAGCTGTGCTGGGCACTGCAATGGGATTTATTTATGTACCGCAGGGAGCCACCCATGCTGTAGGTCCACAGGGACTTCACATTAGGGATTTGTACCTGCCAGTGTCTATGTATTAAAAACACAGGTCAGACTGGAGCATGCAGTGTGGGCCGAAGACCACCTACATTTAATCGGACGTTACCTCTGCTGAACTGGGCAATGCAATGGGATATATTTATGTACCGCCGGTGGCTTCCTGGGACCCACCTATGCTGTCGGTCCACACGGAGTTGTAACTGCATGTGTCTACTTATAAAGAACCCGAGGCTGACTGGGGCATGCAGTGTGGGCCGAAGACCACCTGCATGTAATCTGACGTTAGCTTTGCTGTCCAGGGCACTGCAATGGGATATATTTATGTACTGCCGGTGGCTTCCTGGGACCCACCCATGCTGTTGGTCCACACAGAGTTGTAACTGCATGTGTCCACTTCTAAAGAACCCAGTCTGACTGGGGCATGCAGTGTGGGCCGAAGCCCACCTGCATTAAACCTGATGTT
The DNA here is from genome assembly GCF_035609145.1 of Eleutherodactylus coqui. Classification (NCBI taxonomy): domain Eukaryota; kingdom Metazoa; phylum Chordata; class Amphibia; order Anura; family Eleutherodactylidae; genus Eleutherodactylus; species Eleutherodactylus coqui. The sequence continues at coordinate 397,739,938 of NC_089837.1, forward strand.
ACCTCAGCTGTGCTGGGCACTGCAATGGGATTTATTTATGTACCGCCGGTGGGTTCCAGGGAGCCACCCATGCTGTCGGTCCACACGAACTTCACAATAGGGAGTTGTACCTGCCTATGTCTACTTATAAAAAACCCCAGTCTGACTGGGGCATGCAGTGTGGGCTAAAGCCCACCTGCATTTAATCTGACGTTAGCTCTGCTGTCCAGGGCACTGCAATGGGATACATTTATGTACAGCCGGTGGGTTCCAGGGAGCCAGCCATGCTGTGGGTGCACACGGAATTCCCATTGTGGAGTTGTACCTGCCTGTGACTATTTATAAAAAACCCCGGTGTGACTGGGGCATGCTGTGTGTGCCGAAGCCCACCTGCATTTAATCTGACGTTAGCTCTGCTGTCCAGGGCACTGTAATGGGATACATTTATGTACAGCCGGTGGGTTCCAGGGAGCCACCCATGCTGTGGGTGCACACGGAATTCCCATTGCGGAGTTGTACCTGCCTGTGACTATTTATAAAAAACCCCGGTCTGACTGGGGCATGCAGACACCTTGACAGAATGAATAGTGTGTGGCACATGGGTTCCCCATTGCTATGCCCATGTATACAGCTTCTGATGGAGGTGGCACACGATTGGATTTCTCATTGCTTCTGTACAGCATTGTGGGCTATCGCCCAGCCCCTTTTAAAGAGGGTCGCTGCCTGGGCGTGCCAACCCTCTGCAGTGTGTGCCTGCGGTTCCTCCTCATGGCAGACGCACTTATAAATAGACATGAGGGTGGTGTGGCTATGAGGCCAGCGTGTGGCATGAGGGCAGCTGAAGGCTGCATAGGGACACTTTGGTGTGCGCTGCGGACGCAGGGTCGTGCGAGGGGGGGGGGGGTTGGGCAGCATGTAACCCAGGAGAAGTGGCAGCGGAGTGTCATGCAGGCAGTGATTGTGCTTTGTTGGAGGTAGTGTGGTGCTTAGCTAAGGTATGCCTTGCTAATGAGGGTTTTTCAGAAGTAAAAATTGTTGGGAGGGGGGGCACTCTTGCCGCTATTGTGGCTTAAAAGTGGGACCTGGGAACTTGAGATGCAGCCCAACATGTAGCCCCTCGCCTGCCCTATCCGTTTCTGTGTCGTTCCCATCACTTTCTTGAATTGCCCAGATTTTCACAAATGAAAACCTTAGCGAGCATCGGCGATATATAGAGATGAGCGAACGTACTCGGATAAGCACTACTCGTCCGAGTAATGTGCTTTATCCGAGTACCGCTGTGCTCGTCTTGAAAGATTCGGGGAGCGCCGCGGAGCGGGGTGCTGCAGGGGAGAGCCGGCAGGAACGGAGGGGAGATCTTTCTCTCCTTCTCTCCCGTCCGCTCTCCCCTGCTCCCCGCCGCAACTCACTTGTCAGCAGCGGCGCTCCCCAAATCTTTCAAGACGAGCACAGCGGTACTCGGATAAAGCACATTACTCGGACGAGTAGTGCTTATCCGAGTACCTTCGCTCATCTCTAGCGATATACAAAAATGCTCAAGTCGCCCATTGACTTTAATGGGGTTCATTACTCGAAACAAACCCTCAAGCATCGCGAACAGTTCGTCTCAAGTAACGAGCACCCGAGCATTTTGGTGCTCGCTCATCTCTAGTAATGATCATAGAAGAATGTTATGTGAATTGATGCATTCTTCTTTAATGAGTGTTTGACATTCATATTGCAAGCTAGGGAGTACACAGATTATAACCTAACTAAACTGTTGTACTCAAGAACCAGACATGGTTTTCTCTATCACCTGCTTGCTCTAATTGAATGCTGAAACTAACAATTTGAAACAGCAATTTTTGTTGCATGTAGGTTGCCACAATTTGTCACATCTAACAATCAGTGGTAGCTGATTGCAATCCGTATATACTTTCCATCATAGTATATTATTGATTCGAGTGACAATTGGTAACAACTACATAGTATATATATTGAGCCCAAAAAGCTATATCTCATATTGGCTCAATATATACAATTCTGCGACTGATCGTACATTCGCAAGTGACATAACCCCATTTCTTTGAGCTCATAGAAAATAAAACAAGTATCCGGCTACGCATTTTAAATATTTTTATTATTAAAAGTTAAGTTTTCATTAGTGGTTCCCATCAGTGATTTTTACTATTACTACTGGGGCAGCTATTGGTGGTCCCTATTACTACTGGGGCAGCTATTTGGGGGTCCCTATTACTGCTGGGGCAATTATTGGGGGTCACTATTACTACCTGGGCAATTATTGGGGGTCAGTAGTACTGCTTGGGCAACTATTGGGTATCACTATCTCGCTGCTGGGGTAATTGTTTCGGGTCACTATTTCAGCTGGGGCAAGTATTGAGGGTCACTATTACTGCCGGGGCAATTATTGGGGGTCACTCTTACTGCTTGGGCAATTTTTGGGGGTCACTAGTACTGCTGGGGCAATTATTGGGGGTCACTATTTGTGCTGTGGCAACTATTGAGGGTCACTATCTCACTGCTGGGGCAATTGTTGGGGGTTACTATCTCTGCTGGGGCAAGTACTCGGGGGCACTATTAGTGCTTGGACAATTATTGGGGGTCACTTATTGTGCTGGGGCAACTACTGGGGGTCACTATTTCTGCTGGGGGGCACTGTTGCTGCTGGGGATGCTACTGGGGAGGCACTGATGCTGCTGGAGATACTATTGGGGGGCATGTTTGCTACTATTGTCGGGACACTGATGCTACTGGGGCTACTATTGTGGGGACACTGATGCTGCTGGGGTTACTATTTTGTGGGCACTAATGCTGCTGGAGCTACTATTGGGGGGGCACTGATGGTGTTGCTACTACTATTTGGGGGCACTGATGCTCTTGCTGCTACTGTTAGGGGGGCACTATTGCTCTTGCTGCTACTATTGGGGGCACTATGTAGGGGCACTATGTTATGTCGGGGCATTGTGGGGAGGGACGATGTGGGGGCACTATGTGGGAGGGCACCATGTGGGGGCACTAGGTGGGGGGCACTGTGGGAGCACTATATTATGTGGAGGCACAGTGTGTGTGGGCACTATGTAGGAGCACTATGTGGGGTCACTATGTTATGTGCACTACGTTATGGGGGAGCACTATGTGGGGACACTAAATGGGAGTACCATGTGGGAGCACTGTGGGAGGGGGGACACTATGTGGGAGTACCATGTGGGAGCACTGTGTGGGGGCACTTTGTGGGAGCACTATGTGGGAGCATCATGTGGAGGCACTATGTGGGAGCACTCTGTTATATGGGGTAGGAGCACTATGAGGGAGCACCATGGGGGGGGGGGGCACCATGTGGGAACACTGTGGTGGGCTCTATGTGGGACACTATGTTATGTGGGGGCACTGAGTGTGGACACTATATGGGAACACTGTGGGGGGGGCACTATGTTATGTGCACTGTTATGTGTTGACACTATTTGGGGGCACTATGGGGGAGTACCATGTGGGGGTACCATGGGGGAGCAACATGTGGAGCCACTATGTTATGTGGGGGCACCGTGTAGGAGCACATGGGGGAGTACCATGTGGGGCACTAAGTGAGAGCACTGTGAGGGGGCACTATGCGGGGCCACTATGTTATGTGGGGGCACCATGCTATGTGTGGGCACTATTTGGGGGCACAATGGGGAAGTACCATTTGGGGGTCATAGCTCTAGCAGGAGATCGCAATGCTCTCTCATTGCTTTGAATGGAGCCGGCGTGGCTTCTACTCCCGCCCCATTGAAAGCAGTGGGATTAAGGGATTCCCCACAGGGATGCAAGGCTGTTTTCACATGAAACACCTCGCATCCAGGGCGCTCGCATGGACGGAGAGAGCGATATCGGGCTGTCACTCACAGCCTGATATCGCTCTCGCCATAACAGCGTGTGTCTCTTATAATGACGTCGGTCTCCAGTCATGTGACCGGCATCACGATGAGGAGAAGAGAGAGCAGTGCATCATGGAAACTACCCTGGCGGCACCATCTTTGAATGATTTTACAGGTCAGCTATACAAAGAGAAGATAATGAATAAAAAGGTGAACAGAATATCGTTTTTTATGTGTAGTGCTGCATTGTATGATGCTTTTACTTTACAGGGCATTAATGGGAAAAAATAAAATTCACTTTGGGCGGCGGGACAACCCCATTAAATTTCCTGGATGCCAAATCATTTTAGTGGTTTTCAAAGTTTTATAAGTTTACTCCAAACTAGTTGATGATGACGGTCTCTTACAAATACTAATACAGGCACACAGAAAACAGTGTAGACTTCAGGTGCTGAACAGTGAGATACCGCAAGGAAATCAAATCACAGGCTGGACTTGGATGCTGGCCTCTGCAGTATTATTTTACATCATCTCAACTGGTACATTATTTCCCTCATAATGTATAATAGGATATAGTCTTAGGGTTCCTGTACATATGAGATAAAAGTTAGCTGAACTTGCCAAATTTGGCAGGATTGGATGACTATCTAATATTCACGATGGACACCCAACTTTCCGCTGACAATAGATGCTGAGGGAAAGTAAGACCAGACATACTGATTATTTAAAGGATTTTCCAGGCAGTGCCGAAAATTCAGTGAGACCACAGCATGCAGTAACAAACTCTGGCCACTACACAGGGGCTCGGAGCAGCGGCTTCCACTCCAACCCCGATGTATCCCGGCACTGACAGCGAGCGCTGCCTAGAGAACCCCGTTATTTTTCTCTGTTCCCGCGAGAGATAAGTGGCTGCCGGTGAGTCCAGCAGACGTTTATTTACCTCTTCCCATTGAAAACACCTATATGCCTGACTGAGCGTGCATGTATAGATTGTAAGCTCTTAGGAGCATAAAACAAAAATTACATAATAAAAGAAAAACGTTTGGTGCCGTGTTAGCCAGAAGAATATAATGTTATTGTTCTTAGTTCCCATTAAAATGTATTACAGCTACAAGATTATTTTATGTCTCTTGCTGAGAACTATAACATCATGACATCACAAGGCACATGACAACAGAGATGGAATGTCACAGTTGGTGTAGAATGTGCAGAGTTCTAAACCTGAACTGTCTTGTGTCATTTCAGCTTGACGTCCTGCAGAAGACAAGTCCAGGTATGTGGCTCCTCTATACTGAGGCCTCGCTCACACATCCTGTAAAATGGGCACATCTGGGCGCTGTATGATAGTCTGTGCACTTTGGGGGCTATGTGAGGTGTGACCTGGCCTCACAGGGGTCTTGCCATCTGTAGAAACCACTTCTCTTACTAACAATCACGGGTTAGTCAGCGCTCACTAGGAGGCCCTCTATGGACACATGTGATATTGCACAGACCCCTCTGAAAAGAATGGGGGACTATGTAATACATGGTTGATCAGACTCATCCAGAGCACCAGCTGATCTTTGCAGCAGCTCTCTGCTCTGGTTTATAGGAGGGGGCTTTACAGTTGGGTCTTCCCCACATATGACATCCATAGACTCCATTAAAGTAAATGGCCATATGTACTCTACCTATGACGTCCCAATCAGTACAGATGAATAAACATCTTAACTTTAGTTATTTTACCTGGTAGGAGCAAAAAATAACGGCATTTCTAATGACATTATAAGGCACATGGCATACTAAACATAATGTCCCCTTCGGTACAGATAAATAAACATCTAAAATTAGCTTTAAAACACTTTATTCTTTATTTCACCTGGTATGAGCAAAAAATAGCAACGGCACTTCTCTTGACATCGTAAGGCACATGGCATCGTACTAAACATATGATGTCCCAACTGGTGCAGATGTATACACTTCTAAACTTAGTTTGACACACCTGATTCTTTGTTTCACCTGGTAGGAGCGTAAAATAGCAACGGCACTTCTCTTGACATCGTAAGGCACATGGCATCATAAGAAACATATGATGTCCACACTAGTGCAGATGTATACACTTCTAAACTTAGTTAAACGTACTTGATTCTTTATTTCACCTGATAGGAGCGTAAAATAGCAACGGCACTTGTCTTGACATCGTAAGGCACATGGCATCATACTAAACATATGATGTCCCAATTGGTGCAGATGTATACACTTCTTAACTTAGTTTGACACACATGATTTTTATTTCACCTGGTAGGAGCGTAAATTAGCAACGGCACTTCTCTTGACATCGTAAGGTACATGGCATCATACTAAACATATGATGTCCCAACTGGTGCAGATGTATACACTTCACTTCCAAACTTAGTTAAACATACTTAATTCTTTATTTCACCTGGTAGGAGCGTAAAATAGCAACGGCACTTCTCTGAACATCGTAAGGCATATGGCATCATACTAAACATATGATGTCCCAATTGGTGCAGATGTATACACTTCTAAACTTAGTTAAACCTACTTGATTCCTTATTTCACCTGATAGGAGCGTAAAATAGCAACGGCACTTCTCTTGACATCGTAAGGTACATGGCATCATACTAAACATATGATGTCCCAACTGGTGCAGATGTATACACTTCTTAACTAAGTTTGACACACATAATTCTTTATTTCACCTGGTAGGAGCGTAAAATAGCAACGGCACTTCTCTTGACCTCGTAAGGCACATGGCATCATACTAAACATATGATGTCCCAACTGGTGCAGATGTATACACTTCTAAACTTAGTTAAACCTACTTGATTCCTTATTTCACCTGGTAGAAGCGAAAAATAGCAACGGCACTTCTCTTGACATCGTAAGGCACATGGCATCATACCAAACATATGATGTCCCAATTGGTGCAGATGTGTACACTTCTAAACTTTGTTTGACACACCTGATTCCTTGTTTCACCTGGTAGGAGCGTAAAATAGCAACGGCACTTCTCTTGACATCGTAAGGCACATGGCATCATACTAAACATATGATGTCCCAACTGGTGCAGATGTATACACTTCTAAACTTACTTAAACCTACTTGATTCCTTATTTCATCTGGTAGGAGCATAAAATAGCAACGGCACTACTCTTGACATCGTAAGGCACATGGCATCATACTAAACATATGATGTCCACACTGGTGCAGATGTGTACACTTCTAAACTTAGTTAAACCTACTTGATTCCTTATTTCACCTGATAGGAGCATAAAATAGGAACGGCGCTTCTCTTGACATCGTAAGGCACATGGCATCATACTAAACATATGATGTCCCAATTGGTGCAGATGTATACACTTCACTTCTAAACTTAGTTAAACCTACTTGATTCCTTATTTCACCTGGTAGGAGCGTAAAATAGCAACGGCACCTCTCTTGACATCGTAAGGCACATGGCATCATACTAAACATATGATGTCCACACTGGTGCAGATGTATACACTTCTAAACTTAGTTTGACACACCTGATTCTTTATTTCACCTGGTAGGAGCGTAAAATAGCAGCGGCACTTCTCTTGACATCGTAAGGCACATGGCATCATACTAAACATATGATGTCCCAACTGGTGCAGATGTATACACTTCTAAACTTAGTTAAACCTACTTGATTCCTTATTTCACCTGATAGGAGCGTAAAATAGGAACGGCGCTTCTCTTGACATCGTAAGGCACATGGCATCATACTAAACATATGATGTCCCAATTGGTGCAGATGTATACACTTCACTTCTAAACTTAGTTAAACCTACTTGATTCCTTATTTCACCTGGTAGAAGCGAAAAATAGCAACGGCACTTCTCTTGACATCGTAAGGCACACGGCATCATACTAAACATATGATGTCCACACTGGTGCAGATGTATACACTTCTAAACTTAGTTAAACCTACTTAATTCTTTATTTCACCTGATAGGAGCGTAAAATAGCAACGGCACTACTCCTGACATCGTAAGGCACATGGCGTCATACTAAACATATGATGTCCCAACTGGTGCAGATGTGTACACTTCTAAACTTAGTTAAACCTACTTGATTCCTTATTTCATCTGGTAGGAGCGTAAAATAGCAACGGCACTTCTCTTGACATCGTAAGGCACATGGCATCATACTAAACATATGATGTCCCAACTGGTGCAGATGTATACACTTCACTTCTAAACTTAGTTAAACCTACTTAATTCTTTATTTCACCTGATAGGAGCGTAAAATAGCAACGGCATTTCTCTTGACATCGTAAGGCACATGGCATCATACTAAACATATGATGTCCCAACTGGTGCAGATGTATACACTTCTAAACTTAGTTTGACACACCTGATTCTTTATTTCACCTGGTAGGAGCGTAAAATAGCAACGGCACTTCTCTTGACCTCGTAAGGCACATGGCATCATACTAAACATATGATGTCCCAACTGGTGCAGATGTATACACTTCTAAACTTAGTTAAACCTACTTGATTCCTTATTTCACCTGGTAGAAGCGAAAAATAGCAACGGCACTTCTCTTGACATCGTAAGGCACATGGCATCATACCAAACATATGATGTCCCAATTGGTGCAGATGTGTACACTTCTAAACTTTGTTTGACACACCTGATTCCTTGTTTCACCTGGTAGGAGCGTAAAATAGCAACGGCACTTCTCTTGACATCGTAAGGCACATGGCATCATACTAAACATATGATGTCCCAACTGGTGTAGATGTGTACACTTCTAAACTTAGTTAAACCTACTTAATTCTTTATTTCACCTGATAGGAGCGTAAAATAGCAACGGCACTTCTCTTGACATCGTAAGGCACATGGCATCATACTAAACATATGATGTCCAATTGGTGCAGATGTATACACTTCTAAACTTAGTTAAACCTACTTGATTCCTTATTTCATCTGGTAGGAGCGTAAAATAGCAACGGCACTTCTCTTGACATCGTAAGGCACATGGCATCATACTAAACATATGATGTCCAATTGGTGCAGATGTATACACTTCTAAACTTAGTTAAACCTACTTGATTCCTTATTTCATCTGGTAGGAGCGTAAAATAGCAACGGCACTTCTCTTGACATCGTAAGGCACATGGCATCATACTAAACATATGATGTCCCAATTGGTGCAGATGTATACACTTCTAAACTTAGTTAAACCTACTTGATTCCTTATTTCACCTGGTAGGAGCGTAAAATAGCAACGGCACCTCTCTTGACATCGTAAGGCACATGGCATCATACTAAACATATGATGTCCAATTGGTGCAGATGTATACACTTCTAAACTTAGTTAAACCTACTTGATTCTTTATTTCACCTGGTAGGAGCGTAAAATAGCAGCGGCACTTCTCTTGACATCGTAAGGCACATCGCATCATACTAAACATATGATGTCCCAATTGGTGCAGATGTATACACTTCTAAACTTAGTTTGACACACCTGATTCTTTATTTCACCTGGTAGGAGCGTAAAATAGCAACGGCACTTCTCTTGGCATCGTAAGGCACATGGCATCATACTAAACATATGATGTCCCAAATGGTGCAGATGTATACACTTCTAAACTTAGTTAAACCTACTTGATTCCTTATTTCACCTGGTAGGAGCGTAAAATAGCAACGGCACTTCTCTTGACATCGTAAGGCACATGGCATCATACTAAACATATGATGTCCCAACTGGTGCAGATGTATACACTTCTAAACTTAGTTAAACCTACTTAGTTCTTTATTTCACCTGATAGGAGCGTAAAATAGCAACGACACTTCTCCTGACATCGTAAGGCACATGGCATCATACTAAACATATGATGTCCCAACTGGTGCAGATGTATACACTTCTAAACTTAGTTTGACACACCTGATTCTTTATTTCACCTGGTAGGAGCGTAAAATAGCAACGGCACTTCTCTTGACATCGTAAGGCACATGGCATCATACTAAACATATGATGTCCCAACTGGTGCAGATGTATATACTTCTAAACTTAGTTAAACCTACTTGATTCCTCATTTCACCTGGTAGGAGCGTAAAATAGCAACGGCACTTCTCTTGACATCGTAAGGCACATGGCATCATACTAAACATATGATGTCCCAATTGGTGCAGATGTATACAATTCACTTCTAAACTTAGTTAAACCTACTTAATTCTTTATTTCACCTGGTAGGAGCGTAAAATAGCAATGGCACTTCTCTTGACATCGTAAGGCACATGGCATCATACTAAACATATGATGTCCCAACTGGTGCAGATGTATATACTTCTAAACTTAGTTAAACCTACTTGATTCCTCATTTCACCTGGTAGGAGCGTAAAATAGCAACGGCACTTCTCTTGACATCGTAAGGCACATGGCATCATACTAAACATATGATGTCCCAACTGGTGCAGATGTGTACACTTCTAAACTTAGTTAAACCTACTTAATTCTATATTTCACCTGATAGGAGCGTAAAATAGCAACGGCATTTCTCTTGACATCGTAAGGCACAAGGCATCATACTAAACATATGATGTCCAATTGGTGCAGATGTATACACTTCTAAACTTAGTTAAACCTACTTGATTCCTTATTTCATCTGGTAGGAGCGTAAAATAGCAACGGCACTTCTCTGAACATCGTAAGGCACATGGCATCATACTAAACATATGATGTCCCAACTGGTGCAGATGTATACACTTCTAAACTTAGTTAAACCTACTTAATTCTTTATTTCACCTGATCGGAGCGTAAAATAGCAACGGCACTTCTCTTGACATCGTAAGGCCCATGGCATCATACTAAACATATGATGTCCCAACTGGTGCAGATGTATACACTTCTAAACTTAGTTAAACCTACTTGATTCCTTATTTCACCTGGTAGGAGCGTAAAATAGCAACGGCACTTCTCTTGACATCGTAAGGCACATGGCATCATACTAAACATATGACGTCCCAACTGGTGCAGATGTATACACTTCTAAACTTAGTTAAACCTACTTGATTCCTTATTTCACCTGGTAGGAGCGTAAAATAGCAACGGCACTTCTCTTGACATCGTAAGGCACATGGCATCATACTAAACATATGATGTCCCAACTGGTGCAGATGTATACACTTCTAAACTTAGTTTGACACACCTGATTCTTTATTTCACCTGGTAGGAGCGTAAAATAGCAACGGCACTTCTCTTGACATCGTAAGGCACATGGCATCATACTAAACATATGATGTCCCAACTGGTGCAGATGTATATACTTCTAAACTTAGTTAAACCTACTTAATTCTTTATTTCACCTGGTAGAAGCGAAAAATAGCAACGGCACTTCTCTTGACATCGTAAGGCACATGGCATCATTCTAAACATATGATGTCGAATTGGTGCAGATGTATACACTTCTAAACTTAGTTAAACCTACTTAATTCTTTATTTCACCTGATCGGAGCGTAAAATAGCAACGGCACTTCTCTTGACATCGTAAGGCACATGGCATCATACTAAACATATGATGTCCCAACTGGTGCAGATGTATACACTTCTAAACTTAGTTAAACCTACTTAATTCTTTATTTCACCTGATAGGAGCGTAAAATAGCAACGGCACTTCTTTTGACATCGTAAGGCACATGGCATCATACTAAACATATGATGTCCCAACTGCTGCAGATGTATACACTTCTTAACTTAGTTTGACACACATAATTCTTTATTTCACCTGATAGGAGCGTAAAATAGCAACGGCACTTCTTTTGACATCGTAAGGCCCATGGCATCATACTAAACATATGATGTCCCAACTGGTGCAGATGTATATACTTCTAAACTTAGTTAAACCTACTTGATTGCTTATTTCATCTGGTAGGAGCGTAAAATAGCAACGGCACTTCTCTTGACATCGTAAGGCACATGGCATCATACTAAACATATGATGTCCCAATTGGTGCAGATGTATACACTTCACTTCTAAACTTAGTTAAACCTACTTGATTCCTTATTTCACCTGGTAGGAGCGTAAAATAGCAACGGCACTTCTCTTGACATCGTAAGGCACATGGCATCATACTAAACATATGATGTCCCAACTGGTGCAGATGTATACACTTCTAAACTTAGTTAAACCTACTTGATTCCTTATTTCACCTAATAGGAGCGTAAAATAGGAACGGCACTTCTCTTGACATCGTAAGGCACATGGCATCATACTAAACATATGATGTCCCAACTGGTGCAGATGTATACACTTCACTTCTAAACTTAGTTAAACCTACTTAATTCTTTATTTCACCTGATAGGAGCGTAAAATAGCAACGGCATTTCTCTTGACATCGTAAGGCACATGGCATCATACTAAACATATGATGTCCCAACTGGTGCAGATGTATACACTTCTAAACTTAGTTTGACACACCTGATTCTTTATTTCACCTGGTAGGAGCGTAAAATAGCAACGGCACTTCTCTTGACCTCGTAAGGCACATGGCATCATACTAAACATATGATGTCCCAACTGGTGCAGATGTATACACTTCTAAACTTAGTTAAACCTACTTGATTCCTTATTTCACCTGGTAGAAGCGAAAAATAGCAACGGCACTTCTCTTGACATCGTAAGGCACATGGCATCATACCAAACATATGATGTCCCAATTGGTGCAGATGTGTACACTTCTAAACTTTGTTTGACACACCTGATTCCTTGTTTCACCTGGTAGGAGCGTAAAATAGCAACGGCACTTCTCTTGACATCGTAAGGCACATGGCATCATACTAAACATATGATGTCCCAACTGGTGTAGATGTGTACACTTCTAAACTTAGTTAAACCTACTTAATTCTTTATTTCACCTGATAGGAGCGTAAAATAGCAACGGCACTTCTCTTGACATCGTAAGGCACATGGCATCATACTAAACATATGATGTCCAATTGGTGCAGATGTATACACTTCTAAACTTAGTTAAACCTACTTGATTCCTTATTTCATCTGGTAGGAGCGTAAAATAGCAACGGCACTTCTCTTGACATCGTAAGGCACATGGCATCATACTAAACATATGATGTCCAATTGGTGCAGATGTATACACTTCTAAACTTAGTTAAACCTACTTGATTCCTTATTTCATCTGGTAGGAGCGTAAAATAGCAACGGCACTTCTCTTGACATCGTAAGGCACATGGCATCATACTAAACATATGATGTCCCAATTGGTGCAGATGTATACACTTCTAAACTTAGTTAAACCTACTTGATTCCTTATTTCACCTGGTAGGAGCGTAAAATAGCAACGGCACCTCTCTTGACATCGTAAGGCACATGGCATCATACTAAACATATGATGTCCAATTGGTGCAGATGTATACACTTCTAAACTTAGTTAAACCTACTTGATTCTTTATTTCACCTGGTAGGAGCGTAAAATAGCAGCGGCACTTCTCTTGACATCGTAAGGCACATCGCATCATACTAAACATATGATGTCCCAATTGGTGCAGATGTATACACTTCTAAACTTAGTTTGACACACCTGATTCTTTATTTCACCTGGTAGGAGCGTAAAATAGCAACGGCACTTCTCTTGGCATCGTAAGGCACATGGCATCATACTAAACATATGATGTCCCAAATGGTGCAGATGTATACACTTCTAAACTTAGTTAAACCTACTTGATTCCTTATTTCACCTGGTAGGAGCGTAAAATAGCAACGGCACTTCTCTTGACATCGTAAGGCACATGGCATCATACTAAACATATGATGTCCCAACTGGTGCAGATGTATACACTTCTAAACTTAGTTAAACCTACTTAGTTCTTTATTTCACCTGATAGGAGCGTAAAATAGCAACGACACTTCTCCTGACATCGTAAGGCACATGGCATCATACTAAACATATGATGTCCCAACTGGTGCAGATGTATACACTTCTAAACTTAGTTTGACACACCTGATTCTTTATTTCACCTGGTAGGAGCGTAAAATAGCAACGGCACTTCTCTTGACATCGTAAGGCACATGGCATCATACTAAACATATGATGTCCCAACTGGTGCAGATGTATATACTTCTAAACTTAGTTAAACCTACTTGATTCCTCATTTCACCTGGTAGGAGCGTAAAATAGCAACGGCACTTCTCTTGACATCGTAAGGCACATGGCATCATACTAAACATATGATGTCCCAATTGGTGCAGATGTATACAATTCACTTCTAAACTTAGTTAAACCTACTTAATTCTTTATTTCACCTGGTAGGAGCGTAAAATAGCAATGGCACTTCTCTTGACATCGTAAGGCACATGGCATCATACTAAACATATGATGTCCCAACTGGTGCAGATGTATATACTTCTAAACTTAGTTAAACCTACTTGATTCCTCATTTCACCTGGTAGGAGCGTAAAATAGCAACGGCACTTCTCTTGACATCGTAAGGCACATGGCATCATACTAAACATATGATGTCCCAACTGGTGCAGATGTGTACACTTCTAAACTTAGTTAAACCTACTTAATTCTATATTTCACCTGATAGGAGCGTAAAATAGCAACGGCATTTCTCTTGACATCGTAAGGCACAAGGCATCATACTAAACATATGATGTCCAATTGGTGCAGATGTATACACTTCTAAACTTAGTTAAACCTACTTGATTCCTTATTTCATCTGGTAGGAGCGTAAAATAGCAACGGCACTTCTCTGAACATCGTAAGGCACATGGCATCATACTAAACATATGATGTCCCAACTGGTGCAGATGTATACACTTCTAAACTTAGTTAAACCTACTTAATTCTTTATTTCACCTGATCGGAGCGTAAAATAGCAACGGCACTTCTCTTGACATCGTAAGGCCCATGGCATCATACTAAACATATGATGTCCCAACTGGTGCAGATGTATACACTTCTAAACTTAGTTAAACCTACTTGATTCCTTATTTCACCTGGTAGGAGCGTAAAATAGCAACGGCACTTCTCTTGACATCGTAAGGCACATGGCATCATACTAAACATATGACGTCCCAACTGGTGCAGATGTATACACTTCTAAACTTAGTTAAACCTACTTGATTCCTTATTTCACCTGGTAGGAGCGTAAAATAGCAACGGCACTTCTCTTGACATCGTAAGGCACATGGCATCATACTAAACATATGATGTCCCAACTGGTGCAGATGTATACACTTCTAAACTTAGTTTGACACACCTGATTCTTTATTTCACCTGGTAGGAGCGTAAAATAGCAACGGCACTTCTCTTGACATCGTAAGGCACATGGCATCATACTAAACATATGATGTCCCAACTGGTGCAGATGTATATACTTCTAAACTTAGTTAAACCTACTTAATTCTTTATTTCACCTGGTAGAAGCGAAAAATAGCAACGGCACTTCTCTTGACATCGTAAGGCACATGGCATCATTCTAAACATATGATGTCGAATTGGTGCAGATGTATACACTTCTAAACTTAGTTAAACCTACTTAATTCTTTATTTCACCTGATCGGAGCGTAAAATAGCAACGGCACTTCTCTTGACATCGTAAGGCACATGGCATCATACTAAACATATGATGTCCCAACTGGTGCAGATGTATACACTTCTAAACTTAGTTAAACCTACTTAATTCTTTATTTCACCTGATAGGAGCGTAAAATAGCAACGGCACTTCTTTTGACATCGTAAGGCACATGGCATCATACTAAACATATGATGTCCCAACTGCTGCAGATGTATACACTTCTTAACTTAGTTTGACACACATAATTCTTTATTTCACCTGATAGGAGCGTAAAATAGCAACGGCACTTCTTTTGACATCGTAAGGCCCATGGCATCATACTAAACATATGATGTCCCAACTGGTGCAGATGTATATACTTCTAAACTTAGTTAAACCTACTTGATTGCTTATTTCATCTGGTAGGAGCGTAAAATAGCAACGGCACTTCTCTTGACATCGTAAGGCACATGGCATCATACTAAACATATGATGTCCCAATTGGTGCAGATGTATACACTTCACTTCTAAACTTAGTTAAACCTACTTGATTCCTTATTTCACCTGGTAGGAGCGTAAAATAGCAACGGCACTTCTCTTGACATCGTAAGGCACATGGCATCATACTAAACATATGATGTCCCAACTGGTGCAGATGTATACACTTCTAAACTTAGTTAAACCTACTTGATTCCTTATTTCACCTAATAGGAGCGTAAAATAGGAACGGCACTTCTCTTGACATCGTAAGGCACATGGCATCATACTAAACATATGATGTCCCAACTGGTGCAGATGTATACACTTCTAAACTTAGTTAAACCTACATAATTCTTTATTTCACCTGATAGGAGCGTAAAATAGCAACGGCACTTCTCTTTACATCGTAAGGCACATGGCATCATACTAAACATATGATGTCCACACTGGTGCAGATGTATACACTTCCAAACTTAGTTTGACACACCTGATTCCTTATTTCACCTTATAGGAGCGTTAAATAGCAACGGCACTTCTCTTGACATCGTAAGGCACATGGCATCATACTAAACATATGATGTCCCAACTGGTGCAGATGTATACACTTCACTTCTAAACTTAGTTAAACCTACTTAATTCTTTATTTCACCTGATTGGAGCGTAAAATAGCAACGGCACTACTCTTGACATCGTAAGGCACATGGCATCATACTAAACATATGATGTCCCAACTGGTGCAGATGTATACACTTCATTTCTAAACTTAGTTAAACCTACTTAATTCTTTGTTTCACCTGGTAGGAGCGTAAAATAGCGACGGCACTTCTCTTAACATCGTAAGGCACATGGCATCATACTAAACATATGATGTCCCAACTGGTGCAGATGTATACACTTCTAAACTTAGTTAAACCTACTTGATTCCTTATTTCATCTGGTAGGAGCGTAAAATAGCAACAGCACTTCTCTTGACATCGTAAGGCACATGGCATCATACTAAACATATGATGTCCCAATTGGTGCAGATGTATACACTTCTTAACTTAGTTTGACACACCTGATTCTTTATTTCACCTGATAGGAGCGTAAAATAGCAACGGCACTTCTCTTAACATCGTAAGGCACATGGCATCATACTAAACATATGATGTCCCAATTGGTGCAGATGTATACACTTCTAAACTTAGTTAAACCTACTTGATTCCTTATTTCATCTGGTAGGAGCGTAAAATAGCAACGGCACTTCTCTTGACATCGTAAGGCACATGGCATCATACTAAACATATGATGTCCCAACTGGTGCAGATGTATACACTTCTAAACTTAGTTTGACACACCTGATTCTTTATTTCACCTGGTAGGAGCGTAAAATAGCAACGGCACTTCTCTTGACATCGTAAGGCACATGGCATCATACTAAACATATGATGTCCCAACTGGTGCAGATGTATACACTTCTAAACTTAGTTGACACACCTGATTCTTTATTCACCTGGTAGGAGCGTAAAATAGCAACGGCACTTCTCTTAACATCGTAAGGCACATGGCATCATACTAAACATATGATGTCCAATTGGTGTAGATGTATACACTTCTAAACTTAGTTAAACCTACTTAATTCTTTATTTCACCTGATAGGAGTGTAAAATAGCAACGGCACTTCTCTTGACATCGTAAGGCACATGATGGCATCATACTAAACATATGATGTCCCAACTGGTGCAGATGTATACACTTCTAAACTTAGTTTGACACACCTGATTCTTTATTTCACCTGATAGGAGCGTAAAATAGCAACGGCACTTCTCTTAACATCGTAAGGCACATGGCATCATACTAAACATATGATGTCCCAACTGGTGCAGATGTATACACTTCTAAACTTAGTTAAACCTACTTGATTCCTTATTTCATCTGGTAGGAGCGTAAAATAGCAACGGCACTTCTCTTGACATCGTAAGGCACATGGCATCATACTAAACATATGATGTCCCAACTGGTGCAGATGTATACACTTCTAAACTTAGGTAAAGCTACTTGATTCCTTATTTCCCCTGGTAGGAGCGTAAAATAGCAACGGCACTTCTCTTGACATCGTAAGGCACATGGCATCATACTAAACATATGATGTCCCAACTGGTGCAGATGTATACACTTCTAAACTTAGTTAAACCTACATAATTCTTTATTTCACCTGATAGGAGCGTAAAATAGCAACGGCACTTCTCTTGACATCGTAAGGCACATGGCATCATACTAAACATATGATTTCCCATTGGTGCAGATGTATACTCTTCTTAACTTAGTTTGACACACCTGATTCTTTATTTCCCCTGGTAGGAGCGTAAAAAAGCAACGGCACTTCTCTTGACATCGTAAGGCACATGGCATCATACTAAACATATGATGTCCCAACTGGTGCAGATGTATACACTTCTAAACTTAGTTAAACCTACTTGATTCCTTATTTCACCTGATAGGAGCGTAAAATCGCAACGGCACTTCTCTTGACATCGTAAGGCACATGGCATCATACTAAACATATGATGTCCACACTGGTGCAGATGTATACACTTCTTAACTTAGTTTGACACACATGATTCTTTATTTCACCTGGTAGGAGCGTAAAATAGCAGCGGCACTTCTCTTGACATCGTAAGGCACATGGCATCATACTAAACATATGATGTCCCAACTGGTGCAGATGTATACACTTCTAAACTTAGTTTGACACACTTGATTCTTTATTTCACCTGGTAGAAGTGTAAAATAGCAACGGCACTTCTCTTGACATCGTAAGGCACATGGCATCGTACTAAACATATGATGTCCCAATTGGTGCAGATGTATACACTTCTAAACTTAGTTAAACCTACATAATTCTTTATTTCACCTGATAGGAGCGTAAAATAGCAACGGCACTTCTCTTGACATCGTAAGGCACATGGCATCATACTAAACATATGATGTCCCAACTGGTGCAGATGTATACACTTCTAAACTTAGTTTGACACACCTGATTCTTTATTTCACCTGGTAGAAGTGTAAAATAGCAACGGCACTTCTCTTGACATCGTAAGGCACATGGCATCGTACTAAACATATGATGTCCCAATTGGTGCAGATGTATACACTTCTTAACTTAGTTTGACACACATGATTCTTTATTTCACCTGGTAGGAGCGTAAAATAGCAAAGGCACTTCTCTGAACATCGTAAGGCACATGGCATCATACTAAACATATGATGTCCACACTGGTGCAGATGTATACACTACTTAACTTAGTTTGACACACCTGATTCTTTATTTCACCTGGTAGAAGTGTAAAATAGCAACGGCACTTCTCTTGACATCGTAAGGCACATGGCATCATACTAAACATATGATGTCCAATTGGTGCAGATGTATACACTTCTAAACTTAGTTTGACACACCTGATTCTTTATTTCACCTGATAGGAGCGTAAAATAGCAACGGCACTTCTCTTAACATCGTAAGGCACATGGCATCATACTAAACATATGATGTCCCAACTGGTGCAGATGTATACACTTCTAAACTTAGTTAAACCTACTTGATTCTTTATTTCACCTGGTAGGAGCGTAAAATAGCAACGGCACTTCTCTTGACATCGTAAGGCACATGGCATCATACTAAACATATGATGTCCCAACTGGTGCAGATGTATACACTTCTAAACTTAGTTTGACACACCTGATTCTTTATTTCACCTGGTAGGAGCGTAAAATAGCAACGGCACTTCTCTTGACATCGTAAGGCACATGGCATCATACTAAACATATGATGTCCCAACTGGTGCAGATGTATACACTTCTAAACTTAGTTAAACGTACTTGATTCCTTATTTCACCTGGTAGGAGCGTAAAATAGCAACGGCACTTCTCTTGACATCGTAAGGCACATGGCATCATACTAAACATATGATGTCCCAATTGGTGCAGATGTGTACACTTCTAAACTTAGTTAAACCTACTTGATTCCTTATTTCCCCTGGTAGGAGCGTAAAATAGCAACGGCACTTCTCTTGACATCGTAAGGCACATGGCATCATACTAAACATATGATGTCCCAACTGGTGCAGATGTATACACTTCTAAACTTAGTTAGACCTACCTGATTCTTTATTTCACCTGGTAGGAGTGTAAAATAGCAACGGCACTTCTCTTGACATCGTAAGGCACATGGCATCGTACTAAACATATGATGTCCCAATTGGTGCAGATGTATACACTTCTTAACTTAGTTTGACACACATGATTCTTTATTTCACCTGGTAGGAGCGTAAAATAGCAAAGGCACTTCTCTTGACATCGTAAGGCACATGGCATCATACTAAACATATGATGTCCAATTGGTGCAGATGTATACACTTCTAAACTTAGTTTGACACACCTGATTCTTTATTTCACCTGATAGGAGCGTAAAATAGCAACGGCACTTCTCTTAACATCGTAAGGCACATGGCATCATACTAAACATATGATGTCCCAACTGGTGCAGATGTATACACTTCTAAACTTAGTTAAACCTACTTGATTCTTTATTTCACCTGGTAGGAGCGTAAAATAGCAACGGCACTTCTCTTGACATCGTAAGGCACATGGCATCATACTAAACATATGATGTCCCAACTGGTGCAGATGTATACACTTCAAAACTTAGTTTGACACACCTGATTCTTTATTTCACCTGATAGGAGCGTAAAATAGCAACGGCACTTCTCTTAACATCGTAAGGCACATGGCATCATACTAAACATATGATGTCCCAATTGGTGCAGATGTATACACTTCTAAACTTAGTTAAACCTACTTGATTCCTTATTTCATCTGGTAGGAGCGTAAAATAGCAACGGCACTTCTCTTGACATCGTAAGGCACATGGCATCATACTAAACATATGATGTCCCAACTGGTGCAGATGTATACACTTCTAAACTTAGTTTGACACACCTGATTCTTTATTTCACCTGGTAGGAGCGTAAAATAGCAACGGCACTTCTCTTGACATCGTAAGGCACATGGCATCATACTAAACATATGATGTCCCAACTGGTGCAGATGTATACACTTCTAAACTTAGTTGACACACCTGATTCTTTATTCACCTGGTAGGAGCGTAAAATAGCAACGGCACTTCTCTTAACATCGTAAGGCACATGGCATCATACTAAACATATGATGTCCAATTGGTGCAGATGTATACACTTCTAAACTTAGTTAAACCTACTTAATTCTTTATTTCACCTGATAGGAGTGTAAAATAGCAACGGCACTTCTCTTGACATCGTAAGGCACATGGCATCATACTAAACATATGATGTCCCAACTGGTGCAGATGTATACACTTCTAAACTTAGTTTGACACACCTGATTCTTTATTTCACCTGATAGGAGCGTAAAATAGCAACGGCACTTCTCTTAACATCGTAAGGCACATGGCATCATACTAAACATATGATGTCCCAACTGGTGCAGATGTATACACTTCTAAACTTAGTTAAACCTACTTGATTCCTTATTTCATCTGGTAGGAGCGTAAAATAGCAACGGCACTTCTCTTGACATCGTAAGGCACATGGCATCATACTAAACATATGATGTCCCAACTGGTGCAGATGTATACACTTCTAAACTTAGTTAAACCTACATAATTCTTTATTTCACCTGATAGGAGCGTAAAATAGCAACGGCACTTCTCTTGACATCGTAAGGCACATGGCATCATACTAAACATATGATTTCCCATTGGTGCAGATGTATACTCTTCTTAACTTAGTTTGACACACCTGATTCTTTATTTCCCCTGGTAGGAGCGTAAAAAAGCAACGGCACTTCTCTTGACATCGTAAGGCACATGGCATCATACTAAACATATGATGTCCCAACTGGTGCAGATGTATACACTTCTAAACTTAGTTAAACCTACTTGATTCCTTATTTCACCTGATAGGAGCGTAAAATCGCAACGGCACTTCTCTTGACATCGTAAGGCACATGGCATCATACTAAACATATGATGTCCACACTGGTGCAGATGTATACACTTCTTAACTTAGTTTGACACACATGATTCTTTATTTCACCTGGTAGGAGCGTAAAATAGGAGCGGCACTTCTCTTGACATCGTAAGGCACATGGCATCATACTAAACATATGATGTCCCAACTGGTGCAGATGTATACACTTCTAAACTTAGTTTGACACACTTGATTCTTTATTTCACCTGGTAGAAGTGTAAAATAGCAACGGCACTTCTCTTGACATCGTAAGGCACATGGCATCGTACTAAACATATGATGTCCCAATTGGTGCAGATGTATACACTTCTAAACTTAGTTAAACCTACATAATTCTTTATTTCACCTGATAGGAGCGTAAAATAGCAACGGCACTTCTCTTGACATCGTAAGGCACATGGCATCATACTAAACATATGATGTCCCAACTGGTGCAGATGTATACACTTCTAAACTTAGTTTGACACACCTGATTCTTTATTTCACCTGGTAGAAGTGTAAAATAGCAACGGCACTTCTCTTGACATCGTAAGGCACATGGCATCATACTAAGCATATGATGTCCCAACTAGTGCAGATGTATACACTTCTTAACTTAGTTTGACACACCTGATTCTTTATTTCACCTGGTAGGAGCGTAAAATAGCAACGGCACTTCTCTTGACATCGTAAGGCACATGGCATCATAC
The DNA here is from genome assembly GCF_035609145.1 of Eleutherodactylus coqui. Taxonomy (NCBI): domain Eukaryota; kingdom Metazoa; phylum Chordata; class Amphibia; order Anura; family Eleutherodactylidae; genus Eleutherodactylus; species Eleutherodactylus coqui. Next base: position 397,762,529 of record NC_089837.1, read on the forward strand.
TAAGCATATGATGTCCCAACTAGTGCAGATGTATACACTTCTTAACTTAGTTTGACACACATGATTCTTTATTTCACCTGGTAGGAGCGTAAAATAGCAAAGGCACTTCTCTTGACATCGTAAGGCACATGGCATCATACTAAACATATGATGTCCAATTGGTGCAGATGTATACACTTCTAAACTTAGTTTGACACACCTGATTCTTTATTTCACCTGATAGGAGCGTAAAATAGCAACGGCACTTCTCTTAACATCGTAAGGCACATGGCATCATACTAAACATATGATGTCCCAACTGGTGCAGATGTATACACTTCTAAACTTAGTTAAACCTACTTGATTCTTTATTTCACCTGGTAGGAGCGTAAAATAGCAACGGCACTTCTCTTGACATCGTAAGGCACATGGCATCATACTAAACATATGATGTCCCAACTGGTGCAGATGTATACACTTCTAAACTTAGTTTGACACACCTGATTCTTTATTTCACCTGGTAGGAGCGTAAAATAGCAACGGCACTTCTCTTGACATCGTAAGGCACATGGCATCATACTAAACATATGATGTCCCAACTGGTGCAGATGTATACACTTCTAAACTTAGTTAAACGTACTTGATTCCTTATTTCACCTGGTAGGAGCGTAAAATAGCAACGGCACTTCTCTTGACATCGTAAGGCACATGGCATCATACTAAACATATGATGTCCCAATTGGTGCAGATGTATACACTTCTAAACTTAGTTAAACCTACTTGATTCCTTATTTCCCCTGGTAGGAGCGTAAAATAGCAACGGCACTTCTCTTGACATCGTAAGGCACATGGCATCATACTAAACATATGATGTCCCAACTGGTGCAGATGTATACACTTCTAAACTTAGTTAGACCTACCTGATTCTTTATTTCACCTGGTAGGAGCGTAAAATAGCAACGGCACTTCTCTTGACATCGTAAGGCACATGGCATCATACTAAACATATGATGTCCCAACTGGTGCAGATGTATACACTTCTAAACTTAGTTTGACACACCTGATTCTTTATTTCACCTGGTAGGAGTGTAAAATAGCAACGGCACTTCTCTTGACATCGTAAGGCACATGGCATCGTACTAAACATATGATGTCCCAATTGGTGCAGATGTATACACTTCTTAACTTAGTTTGACACACATGATTCTTTATTTCACCTGGTAGGAGCGTAAAATAGCAAAGGCACTTCTCTTGACATCGTAAGGCACATGGCATCATACTAAACATATGATGTCCAATTGGTGCAGATGTATACACTTCTAAACTTAGTTTGACACACCTGATTCTTTATTTCACCTGATAGGAGCGTAAAATAGCAACGGCACTTCTCTTAACATCGTAAGGCACATGGCATCATACTAAACATATGATGTCCCAACTGGTGCAGATGTATACACTTCTAAACTTAGTTAAACCTACTTGATTCTTTATTTCACCTGGTAGGAGCGTAAAATAGCAACGGCACTTCTCTTGACATCGTAAGGCACATGGCATCATACTAAACATATGATGTCCCAACTGGTGCAGATGTATACACTTCAAAACTTAGTTTGACACACCTGATTCTTTATTTCACCTGGTAGGAGCGTAAAATAGCAACGGCACTTCTCTTGACATCGTAAGGCACATGGCATCATACTAAACATATGATGTCCCAACTGGTGCAGATGTATACACTTCTAAACTTAGTTAAACCTACATAATTCTTTATTTCACCTGATAGGAGCGTAAAATAGCAACGGCACTTCTCTTGACATCGTAGGGCACATGGCATCATACTAAACATATGATGTCCCAACTGGTGCAGATGTATACACTTCTAAACTTAGTTTGACACACCTGATTCTTTATTTCACCTGGTAGGAGCGTAAAATAGCAACGGCACTTCTCTTGACATCGTAAGGCACATGGCATCATACTAAACATATGATGTCCCAACTGGTGCAGATGTATACACTTCTAAACTTAGTTGACACACTTGATTCCTTATTTCACCTGGTAGGAGCGTAAAATAGCAACGGCACTTCTCTAAACATCATAAGGCACATGGCATCATACTAAACATATGATGTCCCAACTGGTGCAGATGTATACACTTCTAAACTTAGTTAAACCTACATAATTCTTTATTTCACCTGATAGGAGCGTAAAATAGCAACGGCACTTCTCTTGACATCGTAAGGCACATGGCAACATACTAAACATATGATGTCCCAACTGGTGCAGATGTATACACTTCTAAACTTAGTTTGACACACCTGATTCTTTATTTCACCTGGTAGGAGTGTAAAATAGCAACGGCACTTCTCTTGACATCGTAAGGCACATGGCATCGTACTAAACATATGATGTCCCAATTGGTGCAGATGTATACACTTCTTAACTTAGTTTGACACACATGATTCTTTATTTCACCTGGTAGGAGCGTAAAATAGCAAAGGCACTTCTCTTGACATCGTAAGGCACATGGCATCATACTAAACATATGATGTCCAATTGGTGCAGATGTATACACTTCTAAACTTAGTTTGACACACCTGATTCTTTATTTCACCTGATAGGAGCGTAAAATAGCAACGGCACTTCTCTTAACATCGTAAGGCACATGGCATCATACTAAACATATGATGTCCCAACTGGTGCAGATGTATACACTTCTAAACTTAGTTAAACCTACTTGATTCTTTATTTCACCTGGTAGGAGCGTAAAATAGCAACGGCACTTCTCTTGACATCGTAAGGCACATGGCATCATACTAAACATATGATGTCCCAACTGGTGCAGATGTATACACTTCTAAACTTAGTTTGACACACCTGATTCTTTATTTCACCTAGTAGGAGCGTAAAATAGCAACGGCACTTCTCTTGACATCGTAAGCCACATGGCATCATACTAAACATATGATGTCCCAACTGGTGCAGATGTATACACTTCTAAACTTAGTTTGACACACCTGATTCTTTATTTCACCTGGTAGGAGCGTAAAATAGCAACGGCACTTCTCTTGACATCGTAAGGCACATGGCATCATACTAAACATATGATGTCCCAACTGGTGCAGATGTATACACTTCTAAACTTAGTTAAACCTACATAATTCTTTATTTCACCTGATAGGAGCGTAAAATAGCAACGGCACTTCTCTTGACATCGTAAGGCACATGGCATCATACTAAACATATGATGTCCCAACTGGTGCAGATGTATACACTTCTAAACTTAGTTGACACACCTGATTCTTTATTTCACCTGGTAGGAGCGTAAAATAGCAACGGCACTTCTCTTAACATCGTAAGGCACATGGCATCATACTAAACATATGATGTCCCAACTGGTGCAGATGTATACACTTCTAAACTTAGTTTGACACACCTGATTCTTTATTTCACCTGGTAGGAGCGTAAAATAGCAACGGCACTTCTCTTGACATCGTAAGGCACATGGCATCATACTAAACTTATGATGTCCCAACTGGTGCAGATGTATACACTTCTTAACTTAGTTTGAAACACCTGATTCTTTATTTCACCTGGTAGGAGCGTAAAATAGCAACGGCACTTCTCTTGACATCGTAAGGCACATGGCATCATACTAAACATATGATGTCCCAACTGGTGCAGATGTATACACTTCTAAACTTAGTTGACACACCTGATTCTTTATTTCACCTGGTAGGAGCGTAAAATAGCAACGGCACTTCTCTTAACATCGTAAGGCACATGGCATCATACTAAACATATGATGTCCCAACTGGTGCAGATGTATACACTTCTAAACTTAGTTAAACCTACTTAATTCTTTATTTCACCTGATAGGAGCGTAAAATAGCAACGGCACTTCTCTTGACATCGTAAGGCACATGGCATCATACTAAACATATGATGTCCCAACTGGTGCAGATGTATACACGTCTAAACTTAGTTGAACCTACTTAATTCTTTATTTCACCTGGTAGGAGCGTAAAATAGCAACGGCACTTCTCTTGACATCGTAAGGCACATGGCATCATACTAAACATATGATGTCCCAACTGGTGCAGATGTATACACTTCTTAACTTAGTTTGACACACATAATTCTTTATTTCACCTGATAGGAGCGTAAAATAGCAACGGCACTTCTTTTGACATCGTAAGGCCCATGGCATCATACTAAACATATGATGTCCCAACTGGTGCAGATGTATATACTTCTAAACTTAGTTAAACCTACTTGATTGCTTATTTCATCTGGTAGGAGCGTAAAATAGCAACGGCACTTCTCTTGACATCGTAAGGCACATGGCATCATACTAAACATATGATGTCCCAATTGGTGCAGATGTATACACTTCACTTCTAAACTTAGTTAAACCTACTTGATTCCTTATTTCACCTGGTAGGAGCGTAAAATAGCAACGGCACTTCTCTTGACATCGTAAGGCACATGGCATCATACTAAACATATGATGTCCCAATTGGTGCAGATGTATACACTTCACTTCTAAACTTAGTTAAACCTACTTGATTCCTTATTTCACCTGGTAGGAGCGTAAAATAGCAACGGCACTTCTCTTGACATCGTAAGGCACATGGCATCATACTAAACATATGATGTCCCAACTGGTGCAGATGTATACCCTTCTAAACTTAGTTAAACCTACTTGATTCCTTATTTCACCTAATAGGAGCGTAAAATAGGAACGGCACTTCTCTTGACATCGTAAGGCACATGGCATCATACTAAACATATGATGTCCCAACTGGTGCAGATGTATACACTTCTAAACTTAGTTAAACCTACATAATTCTTTATTTCACCTGATAGGAGCGTAAAATAGCAACGGCACTTCTCTTTACATCGTAAGGCACATGGCATCATACTAAACATATGATGTCCACACTGGTGCAGATGTATACACTTCCAAACTTAGTTTGACACACCTGATTCCTTATTTCACCTTATAGGAGCGTTAAATAGCAACGGCACTTCTCTTGACATCGTAAGGCACATGGCATCATACTAAACATATGATGTCCCAACTGGTGCAGATGTATACACTTCACTTCTAAACTTAGTTAAACCTACTTAATTCTTTATTTCACCTGATTGGAGCGTAAAATAGCAACGGCACTACTCTTGACATCGTAAGGCACATGGCATCATACTAAACATATGATGTCCCAACTGGTGCAGATGTATACACTTCATTTCTAAACTTAGTTAAACCTACTTAATTCTTTGTTTCACCTGGTAGGAGCGTAAAATAGCGACGGCACTTCTCTTAACATCGTAAGGCACATGGCATCATACTAAACATATGATGTCCCAACTGGTGCAGATGTATACACTTCTAAACTTAGTTAAACCTACTTGATTCCTTATTTCACCTGATAGGAGCGTAAAATCGCAACGGCACTTCTCTTGACATCGTAAGGCACATGGCATCATACTAAACATATGATGTCCACACTGGTGCAGATGTATACACTTCTTAACTTAGTTTGACACACATGATTCTTTATTTCACCTGGTAGGAGCGTAAAATAGCAACGGCACTTCTCTTGACATCGTAAGGCACATGGCATCATACTAAACATATGATGTCCCAATTGGTGCAGATGTATACACTTCTTAACTTAGTTTGACACACCTGATTCTTTATTTCACCTGATAGGAGCGTAAAATAGCAACGGCACTTCTCTTAACATCGTAAGGCACATGGCATCATACTAAACATATGATGTCCCAATTGGTGCAGATGTATACACTTCTTAACTTAGTTTGACACACCTGATTCTTTATTTCACCTGATAGGAGCGTAAAATCGCAACGGCACTTCTCTTGACATCGTAAGGCACATGGCATCATACTAAACATATGATGTCCACACTGGTGCAGATGTATACACTTCTTAACTTAGTTTGACACACATGATTCTTTATTTCACCTGGTAGGAGCGTAAAATAGCAACGGCACTTCTCTAAACATCATAAGGCACATGGCATCATACTAAACATATGATGTCCCAACTGGTGCAGATGTATACACTTCTAAACTTAGTTAAACCTACATAATTCTTTATTTCACCTCATAGGAGCGTAAAATAGCAACGGCACTTCTCTTAACATCGTAAGGCACATGGCATCATACTAAACATATGATGTCCCAACTGGTGCAGATGTATACACTTCTAAACTTAGTTTGACACACCTGATTCTTTATTTCACCTGGTAGGAGTGTAAAATAGCAGCGGCACTTCTCTTGACATCGTAAGCCACATGGCATCATACTAAACATATGATGTCCCAACTGGTGCAGATGTATACACTTCTAAACTTAGTTTGACACACATGATTCTTTATTTCACCTGATAGGAGCGTAAAATAGCAACGGCACTTCTCTTAACATCGTAAGGCACATGGTATCATACTAAACATATGATGTCCAATTGGTGCAGATGTATACACTTCTAAACTTAGTTTGACACACCTGATTCTTTATTTCACCTGATAGGAGCGTAAAATAGCAACGGCACTTCTCTTAACATCGTAAGGCACATGGCATCATACTAAACATATGATGTCCACACTGGTGCAGATGTATACACTTCTAAACTTAGTTAAACCTACTTGATTCCTTATTTCATCTGGTAGGAGCGTAAAATAGCAACGGCACTTCTCTTGACATCGTAAGGCACATGGCATCATACTAAACATATGATGTCCCAACTGGTGCAGATGTATACACTTCACTTCTAAACTTAGTTAAACCTACTTGATTCCTTATTTCATCTGGTAGGAGCGTAAAATGGCAACGGCACTTCTCTTGACATCGTAAGGCACATGGCATCATACTAAACATATGATGTCCCAACTGGTGCAGATGTATACACTTCACTTCTAAACTTAGTTAAACCTACTTAATTCTTTATTTCACCTGATAGGAGCGTAAAATAGCAACGGCACTTCTCTTAACATCGTAAGGCACATGGCATCATACTAAACATATGATGTCCCAACTGGTGCAGATGTATACACTTCTAAACTTAGTTAAACCTACTTGATTCCTTATTTCATCTGGTAGGAGCGTAAAATAGCAACGGCACTTCTCTTGACATCGTAAGGCACATGGCATCATACTAAACATATGATGTCCCAACTGGTGCAGATGTATACACTTCTAAACTTAGCTTGACACACCTGATTCTTTATTTCACCTGGTAGGAGCGTAAAATAGCAACGGCACTTCTCTTGACATCGTAAGGCACATGGCATCATACTAAACATATGATGTCCCAACTGGTGCAGATGTATACACTTCTAAACTTAGTTAAACCTACATAATTCTTTATTTCACCTGATAGGAGCGTAAAATAGCAACGGCACTTCTCTTGACATCATAAGGCACATGGCATCATACTAAACATATGATGTCCCAACTGGTGCAGATGTATACACTTCTAAACTTAGTTTGACACACCTGATTCTTTATTTCACCTGGTAGGAGCGTAAAATAGCAACGGCACTTCTCTTGACATCGTAAGGCACATGGCATCATACTAAGCATATGATGTCCCAACTAGTGCAGATGTATACACTTCTTAACTTAGTTTGACACACCTGATTCTTTATTTCACCTGGTAGGAGCGTAAAATAGCAACGGCACTTCTCTTGACATCGTAAGGCACATGGCATCATACTAAACATATGATGTCCACACTGGTGCAGATGTATACACTTCTAAACTTAGTTAAACCTACTTAATACTTTATTTCACCTGATAGGAGCGTAAAATAGCAACGGCACTTCTCTTGACATCGTAAGGCACATGGCATCATACTAAACATATGATGTCCCAACTGGTGCAGATGTATACACTTCTAAACTTAGTTTGACACACCTGATTCTTTATTTCACCTGGTAGGAGCGTAAAATAGCAACGGCACTTCTCTTGACATCGTAAGGCACATGGCATCATACTAAACATATGATGTCCCAACTGGTGCAGATGTATACACTTCTAAACTTAGTTAAACCTACTTAATACTTTATTTCACCTGATAGGAGCGTAAAATAGCAACGGCACTTCTCTTGACATCGTAAGGCACATGGCATCATACTAAACATATGATGTCCCAACTGGTGCAGATGTATACACTTCTAAACTTAGTTTGACACACCTGATTCTTTATTTCACCTGGTAGGAGCGTAAAATAGCAACGGCACTTCTCTTGACATCGTAAGGCACATGGCATCATACTAAACATATGATGTCCCAACTGGTGCAGATGTATACACGTCTAAACTTAGTTGAACCTACTTAATTCTTTATTTCACCTGATAGGAGCGTAAAATAGCAACGGCACTTCTCTTGACATCGTAAGGCACATGGCATCATACTAAACATATGATGTCCCAACTGGTGCAGATGTATACACTTCTAAACTTAGTTAAACCTACTTGATTCCTTATTTCATCAAGTAGGAGCGTAAAATAGCAATGGCACTTCTCTTGACATCGTAAGGCACATGGCATCATACTAAGCATATGATGTCCCAACTTGTGCAGATGTATACACTTCTTAACTTAGTTTGACACACCTGATTCTTTATTTCACCTGATAGGAGCGTAAAATAGCAACGGCACTTCTCTTGACATCGTAAGGCACATGGCATCATACTAAGCATATGATGTCCCAACTGGTGCAGATGTATACACTTCTAAACTTAGTTTGACACCTGATTCCTTATTTCACCTGGTAGGAGCGTAAAAAAGCAACGGCACTTCTCTTAACATCGTATGGCACATGGCATCATACTAAACATATGATGTCCCAATTGGTGCAGATGTATACACTTCTAAACTTAGTTAAACCTACTTAATTCCTTATTTCACCTGGTAGGAGCGTAAAATAGCAACGGCACTTCTCTTGACATCGTAAGGCACATGTCATCATACTAAGCATATGATGTCCCAACTAGTGCAGATGTATACACTTCTTAACTTAGTTAAACCTATATAATTCTTTATTTCACCTGATAGGAGCGTAAAATAGCAGCGGCACTTCTCTTAACATCGTAAGGCACATGGCATCATACTAAACATATGATGTACCAACTGGTGCAGATGTATACACTTCTAAACTTAGTTAAACCTACTTGATTCCTTATTTCATCTGGTAGGAGCGTAAAATAGCAACGGCACTACTCTTGACATCGTAAGGCACATGGCATCATACTAAACATATGATGTCCCAACTGGTGCAGATGTATATACTTCTAAACTTAGTTAAACCTACTTGATTCCTTATTTCATCTGGTAGGAGCGTAAAATAGCAACGGCACTACTCTTGACATCGTAAGGCACATGGCATCATACTAAACATATGATGTCCCAACTGGTGCAGATGTATACACTTCTAAACTTAGTTAAACCTACTTGATTCCTTATTTCATCTGGTAGGAGCGTAAAATAGCAACGGCACTTCTCTTAACATCGTAAGGCACATGGCATCATACTAAACATATGATGTCCCAACTGGTGCAGATGTATACACTTCTAAACTTAGTTAAACCTACTTGATTCCTTATTTCATCTGGTAGGAGCGTAAAATAGCAACGGCACTTCTCTTGACATCGTAAGGCACATGATGGCATCATACTAAACATATGATGTCCCAACTGGTGCAGATGTATACACTTCTAAACTTAGGTAAAGCTACTTGATTCCTTATTTCCCCTGGTAGGAGCGTAAAATAGCAACGGCACTTCTCTTGACATCGTAAGGCACATGGCATCATACTAAGCATATGATGTCCCAACTAGTGCAGATGTATACACTTCTAAACTTAGTTTGACACACCTGATTCTTTATTTCACCTGGTAGGAGCGTAAAAAAAGCAACGGCACTTCTCTTGACATCGTAGGGCACATGGCAACATACTAAACATATGATGTCCCAACTGGTGCAGATGTATACACTTCTAAACTTAGTTAAACCTACTTAATTCTTTATTTCACCTGATAGGAGCGTAAAATAGCAACGGCACTTCTCTTGACATCGTAGGGCACATGGCAACATACTAAACATATGATGTCCCAACTGGTGCAGATTTATACACTTCTAAACTTAGCTTGACACACCTGATTCTTTATTTCACCTGGTAGGAGCGTAAAAAAGCAACGGCACTTCTCTTAACATTGTAAGGCACATGGCATCATGCTAAACATATGATGTCCCAACTGGTGCAGCTGTATACACTTCTAAACTTAGTTAAACGTACTTGATTCCTTATTTCACCTGGTAGGAGCGTAAAATAGCAACGGCACTTCTCTTGACATCGTAAGGCACATGGCATCATACTAAACATATGATGTCCCAAATGGTGCAGATGTATACACTTCTAAACTTAGTTAAACCTACTTGATTCCTTATTTCACCTGGTGGGAGCGTAAAATAGCAACGGCACTTCTCTTGACATCGTAAGGCACATGGCATCATACTAAACATATGATGTCCCAACTGGTGCAGATGTATACACTTCTAAACTTAGTTTGACACACCTGATTCTTTATTTCACCTGATAGGAGCGTAAAATAGCAACGGCACTTCTCTTGACATCGTAAGGCACATGGCATCATACTAAGCATATGATGTCCCAACTTGTGCAGATGTATACACTTCTTAACTTAGTTTGACACACCTGATTCTTTATTTCACCTGATAGGAGCGTAAAATAGCAACGGCACTTCTCTTGACATCGTAAGGCACATGGCATCATACTAAATATATGATGTCGCAACTGGTGCAGATGTATACACTACTAAACTTAGTTAAACCTACATAATTCTTTATTTCACCTGATAGGAGCGTAAAATAGCAACGGCACTTCTCTTGACATCGTAAGGCACATGGCATCATACTAAGCATATGATGTCCCAACTGGTGCAGATGTATACACTTCTAAACTTAGTTTGACACCTGATTCCTTATTTCACCTGGTAGGAGCGTAAAAAAGCAACGGCACTTCTCTTAACATCGTATGGCACATGGCATCATACTAAACATATGATGTCCCAATTGGTGCAGATGTATACACTTCTAAACTTAGTTAAACCTACTTAATTCCTTATTTCACCTGGTAGGAGCGTAAAATAGCAACGGCACTTCTCTTGACATCGTAAGGCACATGTCATCATACTAAGCATATGATGTCCCAACTAGTGCAGATGTATACACTTCTTAACTTAGTTAAACCTATATAATTCTTTATTTCACCTGATAGGAGCGTAAAATAGCAGCGGCACTTCTCTTAACATCGTAAGGCACATGGCATCATACTAAACATATGATGTACCAACTGGTGCAGATGTATACACTTCTAAACTTAGTTAAACCTACTTGATTCCTTATTTCATCTGGTAGGAGCGTAAAATAGCAACGGCACTACTCTTGACATCGTAAGGCACATGGCATCATACTAAACATATGATGTCCCAACTGGTGCAGATGTATATACTTCTAAACTTAGTTAAACCTACTTGATTCCTTATTTCATCTGGTAGGAGCGTAAAATAGCAACGGCACTACTCTTGACATCGTAAGGCACATGGCATCATACTAAACATATGATGTCCCAACTGGTGCAGATGTATACACTTCTAAACTTAGTTAAACCTACTTGATTCCTTATTTCATCTGGTAGGAGCGTAAAATAGCAACGGCACTTCTCTTAACATCGTAAGGCACATGGCATCATACTAAACATATGATGTCCCAACTGGTGCAGATGTATACACTTCTAAACTTAGTTAAACCTACTTGATTCCTTATTTCATCTGGTAGGAGCGTAAAATAGCAACGGCACTTCTCTTGACATCGTAAGGCACATGGCATCATACTAAACATATGATGTCCCAACTGGTGCAGATGTATACACTTCTAAACTTAGGTAAAGCTACTTGATTCCTTATTTCCCCTGGTAGGAGCGTAAAATAGCAACGGCACTTCTCTTGACATCGTAAGGCACATGGCATCATACTAAGCATATGATGTCCCAACTAGTGCAGATGTATACACTTCTAAACTTAGTTTGACACACCTGATTCTTTATTTCACCTGGTAGGAGCGTAAAAAAAGCAACGGCACTTCTCTTGACATCGTAGGGCACATGGCAACATACTAAACATATGATGTCCCAACTGGTGCAGATGTATACACTTCTAAACTTAGTTAAACCTACTTAATTCTTTATTTCACCTGATAGGAGCGTAAAATAGCAACGGCACTTCTCTTGACATCGTAGGGCACATGGCATCATACTAAACATATGATGTCCCAACTGGTGCAGATGTATACACTTCTAAACTTAGTTGACACACCTGATTCTTTATTCACCTGGTAGGAGCGTAAAATAGCAACGGCACTTCTCTTGACATCGTAAGGCACATGGCATCATACTAAACATATGATGTCGACACTGGTGCAGATGTATACACTTCTTAACTTAGTTTGACACACATGATTCTTTATTTCACCTGGTAGGAGCGTAAAATAGCAACGGCACTTCTTTAAACATCATAAGGCACATGGCATCATACTAAACATATGATGTCCCAACTGGTGCAGATGTATACACTTCTAAACTTAGTTAAACCTGCATAATTCTTTATTTCACCTGATAGGAGCGTAAAATAGCAACAGCACTTCTCTTGACATCGTAAGGCACATGGCATCATACTAAACATATGATGTCCCAACTGGTGCAGATGTATACACTTCTAAACTTAGTTGACACACCTGATTCTTTATTCACCTGGTAGGAGCGTAAAATAGCAACGGCACTTCTCTTAACATCGTAAGGCACATGGCATCATACTAAACATATGATGTCCAATTGGTGTAGATGTATACACTTCTAAACTTAGTTAAACCTACTTAATTCTTTATTTCACCTGATAGGAGTGTAAAATAGCAACGGCACTTCTCTTGACATCGTAAGGCACATGGCATCATACTAAACATATGATGTCCCAACTGGTGCAGATGTATACACTTCTAAACTTAGTTTGACACACCTGATTCTTTATTTCACCTGATAGGAGCGTAAAATAGCAACGGCACTTCTCTTAACATCGTAAGGCACATGGCATCATACTAAACATATGATGTCCCAACTGGTGCAGATGTATACACTTCTAAACTTAGTTAAACCTACTTGATTCCTTATTTCATCTGGTAGGAGCGTAAAATAGCAACGGCACTTCTCTTGACATCGTAAGGCACATGGCATCATACTAAACATATGATGTCCCAACTGGTGCAGATGTATACACTTCTAAACTTAGGTAAAGCTACTTGATTCCTTATTTCCCCTGGTAGGAGCGTAAAATAGCAACGGCACTTCTCTTGACATCGTAAGGCACATGGCATCATACTAAACATATGATGTCCCAACTGGTGCAGATGTATACACTTCTAAACTTAGTTAAACCTACATAATTCTTTATTTCACCTGATAGGAGCGTAAAATAGCAACGGCACTTCTCTTGACATCGTAAGGCACATGGCATCATACTAAACATATGATTTCCCATTGGTGCAGATGTATACTCTTCTTAACTTAGTTTGACACACCTGATTCTTTATTTCCCCTGGTAGGAGCGTAAAAAAGCAACGGCACTTCTCTTAACATTGTAAGGCACATGGCATCATGCTAAACATATGATGTCCCAACTGGTGCAGCTGTATACACTTCTAAACTTAGTTAAACGTACTTGATTCCTTATTTCACCTGGTAGGAGCGTAAAATAGCAACGGCACTTCTCTTGACATCGTAAGGCACATGGCATCATACTAAACATATGATGTCCCAAATGGTGCAGATGTATACACTTCTAAACTTAGTTAAACCTACTTGATTCCTTATTTCACCTGGTGGGAGCGTAAAATAGCAACGGCACTTCTCTTGACATCGTAAGGCACATGGCATCATACTAAACATATGATGTCCCAACTGGTGCAGATGTATACACTTCTAAACTTAGTTTGACACACCTGATTCTTTATTTCACCTGGTAGGAGCGTAAAATAGCAACGGCACTTCTCTTGACATCGTAAGGCACATGGCATCATACTAAACATATGATGTCCCAATTGGTGCAGATGTATACACTTCTAAACTTAGTTTTACACACCTGATTCTTTATTTCACCTGGTAGGAGCGTAAAATAGCAACGGCACTTCTCTTGACATCGTAAGGCACATGGCATCATACTAAACATATGATGTCCCAATTGGTGCAGATGTATACACTTCTAAACTTAGTTAAACCTACTTGATTCCTTATTTCACCTGGGAGGAGCGTAAAATAGCAACGGCACTTCTCTTGACATCGTAAGGCACATGGCATCATACTAAACATATGATGTCCCAATTGGTGCAGATGTATACACTTCTAAACTTAGTTTTACACACCTGATTCTTTATTTCACCTGGTAGGAGCGTAAAATAGCAACGGCACTTCTCTTGACATCGTAAGGCACATGGCATCATACTAAACATATGATGTCCCAATTGGTGCAGATGTATACACTACTAAACTTAGTTAAACCTACTTGATTCCTTATTTCACCTGGTAGGAGCGTAAAATAGCAACGGCACTTCTCTTGACATCGTAAGGCACATGGCATCATACTTAACATATGATGTCCCAATTGGTGCAGATGTATACACTTCTAAACTTAGTTTGACACACCTGATTCTTTATTTCACCTGGTAGGAGCGTAAAATAGCAACGACACTTCTCTTGACATCGTTAGGCACATGGCATCATACTAAACATATGATGTCCCAACTGGTGCAGATGTATACACTTCTAAACTTAGTTAAACCTACATAATTCTTTATTTCACCTGATAGGAGCGTAAAATAGCAACGGCACTTCTCTTGACATCGTTAGGCACATGGCATCATACTAAACATATGATGTCCACACTGGTGCAGATGTACACACTTCTAAACTTAGTTAAACCTACTTGATTCCTTACTTCACCTGGTAGGAGCGTAAAATAGCAACGGCACTTCTCTTGACATCGTAAGGCACATGGCATCATACTAAACATATGATGTACCAACTGGTGCAGATGTATACACTTCTAAACTTAGTTAAACCTACTTGATTCCTTATTTCATCTGGTAGGAGCGTAAAATAGCAACGGCACTACTCTTGACATCGTAAGGCACATGGCATCATACTAAACATATGATGTCCCAACTGGTGCAGATGTATATACTTCTAAACTTAGTTAAACCTACTTGATTCCTTATTTCATCTGGTAGTAGCGTAAAATAGCAACGGCACTACTCTTGACATCGTAAGGCACATGGCATCATACTAAACATATGATGTCCCAACTGGTGCAGATGTATACACTTCTAAACTTAGTTAAACCTACTTGATTCCTTATTTCATCTGGTAGGAGCGTAAAATAGCAACGGCACTTCTCTTAACATCGTAAGGCACATGGCATCATACTAAACATATGATGTCCCAACTGGTGCAGATGTATACACTTCTAAACTTAGTTAAACCTACTTGATTCCTTATTTCATCTGGTAGGAGCGTAAAATAGCAACGGCACTTCTCTTGACATCGTAAGGCACATGATGGCATCATACTAAACATATGATGTCCCAACTGGTGCAGATGTATACACTTCTAAACTTAGGTAAAGCTACTTGATTCCTTATTTCCCCTGGTAGGAGCGTAAAATAGCAACGGCACTTCTCTTGACATCGTAAGGCACATGGCATCATACTAAGCATATGATGTCCCAACTGGTGCAGATGTATACACTTCTAAACTTAGTTTGACACACCTGATTCTTTATTTCACCTGGTAGGAGCGTAAAAAAAGCAACGGCACTTCTCTTGACATCGTAGGGCACATGGCAACATACTAAACATATGATGTCCCAATTGGTGCAGATGTATACACTTCTAAACTTAGTTAAACCTACTTAATTCTTTATTTCACCTGATAGGAGCGTAAAATAGCAACGGCACTTCTCTTGACATCGTAGGGCACATGGCAACATACTAAACATATGATGTCCCAACTGGTGTAGATTTATACACTTCTAAACTTAGCTTGACACACCTGATTCTTTATTTCACCTGGTAGGAGCGTAAAATAGCAACGGCACTTCTCTTGACATCGTAAGGCACATGGCATCATACTAAACATATGATGTCCCAATTGGTGCAGATGTATACACTTCTAAACTTAGTTTGACACACCTGATTCTTTATTTCACCTGGTAGGAGCGTAAAAAAGCAACGGCACTTCTCTTAACATTGTAAGGCACATGGCATCATGCTAAACATATGATGTCCCAACTGGTGCAGCTGTATACACTTCTAAACTTAGTTAAACGTACTTGATTCCTTATTTCACCTGGTAGGAGCGTAAAATAGCAACGGCACTTCTCTTGACATCGTAAGGCACATGGCATCATACTAAACATATGATGTCCCAAATGGTGCAGATGTATACACTTCTAAACTTAGTTAAACCTACTTGATTCCTTATTTCACCTGGTGGGAGCGTAAAATAGCAACGGCACTTCTCTTGACATCGTAAGGCACATGGCATCATACTAAACATATGATGTCCCAACTGGTGCAGATGTATACACTTCTAAACTTAGTTTGACACACCTGATTCTTTATTTCACCTGGTAGGAGCGTAAAATAGCAACGGCACTTCTCTTGACATCGTAAGGCACATGGCATCATACTAAACATATGATGTCCACACTGGTGCAGATGTATACACTTCCAAACTTAGTTAAACCTACTTGATTCCTTATTTCACCTGGGAGGAGCGTAAAATAGCAACGGCACTTCTCTTGACATCGTAAGGCACATGGCATCATACTAAACATATGATGTCCCAATTGGTGCAGATGTATACACTTCTAAACTTAGTTTTACACACCTGATTCTTTATTTCACCTGGTAGGAGCGTAAAATAGCAACGGCACTTCTCTTGACATCGTAAGGCACATGGCATCATACTAAACATATGATGTCCCAATTGGTGCAGATGTATACACTACTAAACTTAGTTAAACCTACTTGATTCCTTATTTCACCTGGTAGGAGCGTAAAATAGCAACGGCACTTCTCTTGACATCGTAAGGCACATGGCATCATACTAAACATATGATGTCCCAATTGGTGCAGATGTATACACTTCTAAACTTAGTTTGACACACCTGATTCTTTATTTCACCTGGTAGGAGCGTAAAATAGCAACGACACTTCTCTTGACATCGTTAGGCACATGGCATCATACTAAACATATGATGTCCCAACTGGTGCAGATGTATACACTTCTAAACTTAGTTAAACCTACTTGATTCCTTATTTTACCTGGTGGGAGCGTAAAATAGCAACGGCACTTCTCTTGACATCGTAAGGCACATGGCATCATACTAAACATATGATGTCCCAATTGGTGCAGATGTATACACTTCTAAACTTAGTTTGACACACCTGATTCTTTATTTCACCTGGTAGGAGCGTAAAAAAGCAACGGCACTTCTCTTGACATCGTAAGGCACATGGCATCATACTAAACATATGATGTCCCAATTCGTGCAGATGTATACACTTCTAAACTTAGTTAAACCTACTTGATTCCTTATTTCACCTGGTAGGAGCGTAAAATAGCAACGGCACTTCTCTTGACATCGTGAGGCACATGGCATCATACTAAACATATGATGTCCCAACTGGTGCAGATATAAACACTTCTAAACTTAGCTTGACACACCTGATTCTTTATTTCACCTGGTAGGAGCGTAAAAAAGCTACGGCACTGCTCTTGACATCGTAAGGCACATGGCATCATACTAAACATATGATGTCCCAACTGGTGCAGATGTATACACTTCTAAACTTAGTTAAACCTACTTGATTCCTTATTTCACCTGGTAGGAGCGTAAAATAGCAACGGCACTTCTCTTGACATGGTAAGGCACATGGCATCATACTAAACATATGACGTCCACACTGGTGCAGATGTATACACTTCTAAACTTAGTTAAACCTACTTCATTCCTTATTTCACCTGGTAGGAGCGTAAAATAGCAACGGCACTTCTCTTAACATTTTAAGGCACATGGCATCATACTAAACATACGATGTCCCAACTGGTGCAGATATATACACTTCTAAACTTAGTTTGACACACCTGATTCTTTGTTTCACCTGGTAGGAGCGTAAAATAGCAACGGCACTTCTCTTGACATCGTAAGGCACATGGCATCATACTAAACATATGATGTCCCAACTGGTGCAGATGTATACACTTCTAAACTTAGTTAAACCTACTTGATTCCTTATTTCACCTGGTAGGAGCGTAAAATAGCAACGGCACTTCTCTTGACATGGTAAGGCACATGGCATCATACTAAACATATGATGTCCCAACTGGTGCAGATTTATACACTTCTTAACTTAGCTTGACACACCTGATTCTTTATTTCACCTGGTAGGAGTGTAAAATAGCAACGGCACTTCTCTTGACATCGTAAGGCACATGGCATCGTACTAAACATATGATGTCCCAACTGGTGCAGATGTATACACTTCTAAACTTAGTTTGACACACCTGATTCTTTATTTCACCTGGTAGGAGCGTAAAATAGCAACGGCACTTCTCTTAACATTGTAAGGCACATGGCATCATACTAAACATATGACGTCCCAATTGGTGCAGATGTATACACTTCTAAACTTAGTTTGACACACCTGATTCTTTATTTCACCTGGTAGGAGCGTAAAATAGCAACGGCACTTCTCTTGACATCGTAAGGCACATGGCATCATACTAAACATATGATGTCCCAATTGGTGCAGATGTATACACTTCTAAACTTAGTTAAACCTACTTGATTCCTTATTTCACCTGGTAGGAGCGTAAAATAGCAACGGCACTTCTCTTGACATCGTAAGGCACATGGCATCATACTAAACATATGATGTCCCAACTGGTGCAGATGTATACACTTCTAAACTTAGTTAAACCTACTTGATTCCTTATTTTACCTGGTGGGAGCGTAAAATAGCAACGGCACTTCTCTTGACATCGTAAGGCACATGGCATCATACTAAACATATGATGTCCCAATTGGTGCAGATGTATACACTTCTAAACTTAGTTTGACACACCTGATTCTTTATTTCACCTGGTAGGAGCGTAAAAAAGCAACGGCACTTCTCTTGACATCGTAAGGCACATGGCATCATACTAAACATATGATGTCCCAATTCGTGCAGATGTATACACTTCTAAACTTAGTTTGACACAACTGATTCTTTATTTCACCTGGTAGGAGCGTAAAATAGCAACGGCACTTCTCTTGACATCGTAAGGCACATGGCATCATACTAAACATATGATGTCCCAACTGGTGCAGATGTATACACTTCTAAACTTAGTTAAACCTACTTGATTCCTTATTTCACCTGGTAGGAGCGTAAAATAGCAACGGCACTTCTCTACACATCGTAAGGCACATGGCATCATACTAAACATATGATGTCCCAACTGGTGCAGATATAAACACTTCTAAACTTAGCTTGACACACCTGATTCTTTATTTCACCTGGTAGGAGCGTAAAAAAGCTACGGCACTGCTCTTGACATCGTAAGGCACATGGCATCATACTAAACATATGATGTCCCAACTGGTGCAGATGTATACACTTCTAAACTTAGTTAAACCTACTTGATTCCTTATTTCACCTGGTAGGAGCGTAAAATAGCAACGGCACTTCTCTTGACATTGTAAGGCACATGCCATCATACTAAACATATGATGTCCCAATTGGTGCAGATGTATACACTTCTAAACTTAGTTTGACACACCTGATTCTTTATTTCACCTGGTAGGAGCGTAAAAAAGCTACGGCACTGCTCTTGACATCGTAAGGCACATGGCATCATACTAAACATATGATGTCCCAACTGGTGCAGATGTATGCACTTCTAAACTTAGTTAAACCTACTTGATTCCTTATTTCACCTGGTAGGAGCGTAAAATAGCAACGGCACTTCTCTTGACATGGTAAGGCACATGGCATCATACTAAACATATGATGTCCACACTGGTGCAGATGTATACACTTCTAAACTTAGTTAAACCTACTTCATTCCTTATTTCACCTGGTAGGAGCGTAAAATAGCAACGGCACTTCTCTTAACATTTTAAGGCACATGGCATCATACTAAACATACGATGTCCCAACTGGTGCAGATATATACACTTCTAAACTTAGTTTGACACACCTGATTCCTTATTTCACCTTGTAGGAGCGTAAAAAAGCAACGGCACTTCTCTTGACATCGTAAGACACATGGCATCATACTAAACATATGATGTCCCAACTGGTGCAGATGTATACACTTCTAAACTTAGTTAAACCTACTTGATTCCTTATTTCACCTGGTAGGAGCGTAAAATAGCAACGGCACTTCTCTTGACATGGTAAGGCACATGGCATCATACTAAACATATGATGTCCCAACTGGTGCAGATTTATACACTTCTTAACTTAGCTTGACACACCTGATTCTTTATTTCACCTGGTAGGAGCGTAAAATAGCAACGGCACTTCTCTTAACATTGTAAGGCACATGGCATCATACTAAACATATGACGTCCCAATTGGTGCAGATGTATACACTTCTAAACTTAGTTTGACACACCTGATTCTTTATTTCACCTGGTAGGAGCGTAAAATAGCAACGGCACTCCTCTTAACATCGTACGGCACATGGCATCATACTAAACATATGATGTCCCAATTGGTGCAGATGTATACACTTCTAAACTTAGTTAAACCTACTTGATTCCTTATTTCACCTGGTAGGAGCGTAAAATAGCAACGGCACTTCTCTTGACATCGTAAGGCACATGGCATCATACTAAACATATGATGTCCCAACTGGTGCAGATGTATACACTTCTAAACTTAGTTAAACCTACTTGATTCCTTATTTCACCTGGTAGGAGCGTAAAATAGCAACGGCACTTCTCTTGACATTGTAAGGCACATGGCATCATACTAAACATATGATGTCCCAACTGGTGCAGATGTATACACTTCTAAACTTAGTTTGACACACCTGATTCTTTATTTCACCTGGTAGGAGCGTAAAATAGCAACGGCACTTCTCTTAACATTGTAAGGCACATGGCATCATACTAAACATATGACGTCCCAATTGGTGCAGATGTATACACTTCTAAACTTAGTTAAACCTACTTGATTCCTTATTTCACCTGGTAGGAGCGTAAAATAGCAACGGCACTTCTCTTAACATTGTAAGGCACATGGCATCATACTAAACATATGACGTCCCAATTGGTGCAGATGTATACACTTCTAAACTTAGTTTGACACACCTGATTCTTTATTTCACCTGGTAGGAGCGTAAAATAGCAACGGCACTCCTCTTAACATCGTACGGCACATGGCATCATACTAAACATATGATGTCCCAATTGGTGCAGATGTATACACTTCTAAACTTAGTTAAACCTACTTGATTCCTTATTTCACCTGGTAGGAGCGTAAAATAGCAACGGCACTTCTCTTGACATCGTAAGGCACATGGCATCATACTAAACATATGATGTCCCAACTGGTGCAGATGTATACACTTCTAAACTTAGTTAAACCTACTTGATTCCTTATTTCACCTGGTAGGAGCGTAAAATAGCAACGGCACTTCTCTTGACATTGTAAGGCACATGGCATCATACTAAACATATGATGTCCCAACTGGTGCAGATGTATACACTTCTAAACTTAGTTTGACACACCTGATTCTTTATTTCACCTGGTAGGAGCGTAAAATAGCAACGGCACTTCTCTTAACATTGTAAGGCACATGGCATCATACTAAACATATGACGTCCCAATTGGTGCAGATGTATACACTTCTAAACTTAGTTAAACCTACTTGATTCCTTATTTCACCTGGTAGGAGCGTAAAATAGCAACGGCACTTCTCTTGACATCGTAAGGCACATGGCATCATACTAAACATATGATGTCCCAACTGGTGCAGATGTATACACTTCTAAACTTAGTTAAACCTACTTGATTCCTTATTTTACCTGGTGGGAGCGTAAAATAGCAACGGCACTTCTCTTGACATCGTAAGGCACATGGCATCATACTAAACATATGATGTCCCAATTGGTGCAGATGTATACACTTCTAAACTTAGTTTGACACACCTGATTCTTTATTTCACCTGGTAGGAGCGTAAAAAAGCAACGGCACTTCTCTTGACATCGTAAGGCACATGGCATCATACTAAACATATGATGTCCCAATTCGTGCAGATGTATACACTTCTAAACTTAGTTAAACCTACTTGATTCCTTATTTCACCTGGTAGGAGCGTAAAATAGCAACGGCACTTCTCTTAACATTGTAAAGCACATGGCATCAAACTAAACATATGATGTCCCAACTGGTGCAGATGTATACACTTCTAAACTTAGTTAAACCTACTTGATTCCTTATTTCACCTGGTAGGAGCGTAAAATAGCAACGGCACTTCTCTTGACATTGTAAGGCACATGCCATCATACTAAACATATGATGTCCCAATTGGTGCAGATGTATACACTTCTAAACTTAGTTAAACCTACTTCATTCCTTATTTCACCTGGTAGGAGCGTAAAATAGCAACGGCACTTCTCTTAACATTTTAAGGCACATGGCATCATACTAAACATATGATGTCCCAACTGGTGCAGATTTATACACTTCTTAACTTAGCTTGACACACCTGATTCTTTATTTCACCTGGTAGGAGCGTAAAATAGCAACGGCACTTCTCTTGACATCGTAAGGCACATGGCATCATACTAAACATATGATGTCCCAACTGGTGCAGATGTATACACTTCTAAACTTAGTTTGACACACCTGATTCTTTATTTCACCTGGTAGGAGCGTAAAATAGCAATGGCACTCCTCTTAACATCGTACGGCACATGGCATCATACTAAACATATGATGTCCCAATTGGTGCAGATGTATACACTTCTAAACTTAGTTAAACCTACTTGATTCCTTATTTCACCTGGTAGGAGCGTAAAATAGCAACGGCACTTCTCTTGACATCGTAAGGCACATGGCATCATACTAAACATATAATGTCCCAATTGGTGCAGATGTATACACTTCTAAACTTAGTTAAACCTACTTGATTCCTTATTTCACCTGGTAGGAGCGTAAAATAGCAACGGCACTTCTCTTGACATCGTAAAGCACATGGCATCATACTAAACATATGATGTCCCAATTGGTGCAGATGTGTACACTTCTAAACTTAGTTAAACCTACTTGATTCCTTATTTCACCTGGTAGGAGCGTAAAATAGCAACGGCACTTCTCTTGACATCGTAAGGCACATGGCATCATACTAAACATATGATGTCCCAATTGGTGCAGATGTATACACTACTAAACTTAGTTAAACCTACTTGATTCCTTATTTCACCTGTTAGGAGCGTAAAATAGCAACGGCACTTCTCTTAACATTGTAAGGCAAATGGCATCATACTAAACATATGATGTCCCAACTGGTGCAGATGTGTACACTTCTAAACTTAGTTTGACACACCTGATTCTTTATTTCACCTGGTAGGAGCGAAAAATAGCAATGGCACTCCTCTTAACATCGTACGGCACATGGCATCATACTAAACATATGATGTCCCAACTGGTGCAGATGTATACACTTCTAAACTTAGTTAAACCTACTTCATTCCTTATTTCACCTGGTAGGAGCGTAAAATAGCAACGGCACTTCTCTTGACATCGTAAGGCACATGGCATCATACTAAACTTATGATGTCCCAACAGGTGCAGATTTATATACTTCTAAACTTAGCTTGACACACCTGATTCTTTATTTCACCTGGTAGGAGCGTAAAATAGCAACGGCACTTCTCTTAACATTGTAAGGCACATGGCATCATACTAAACATATGATGTCCCAATTGGTGCAGATGTATACACTTCTAAACTTAGTTTGACACACCTGATTCTTTATTTCACCTGGTAGGAGCGTAAAATAGCAACGGCACTTCTCTTGACATCGTAAGGCACATGGCATCATACTAAACATATGATGTCCCAACTGGTGCAGATATATACACTTCTAAACTTAGTTAAACCTACGTGATTCCTTATTTCACCTGATAGGAGCGTAAAATAGCAACGGCACTTCTCTTAAAATCGTAAGGCACATGGCATCATACTAAACATATGATGTCCCAATTGGTGCAGATGTATATACTTCTAAACTTAGTTTGACACACCTGATTCTTTATTTCACCTGGTAGGAGCGTAAAAAAGCAACGGCACTTCTCTTGACATCGTAAGGCACATGGCATCATACTAAACATATGATGTCCCAACTGGTGCAGATGTATACACTACTAAACTTGGTTAAACCTACTTGATTCCTTATTTCACCTGGTAGGAGCGTAAAATAGCAACGGCACTTCTCTTAACATTGTAAGGCACATGGCATCATACTAAACATATGATGTCCCAACTGGTGCAGATATATACACTTCTAAACTTAGTTAAACCTACTTGATTCCTTATTTCACCTGGTAGGAGCGTAAAATAGCAACGGCACTTCTCTTGACATCGTAAGGCACATGGCATCATACTAAACATATGATGTCCCAATTGGTGCAGATGTATACACTACTAAACTTAGTTAAACCTACTTGATTCCTTATTTCACCTGGTAGGAGCGTAAAATAGCAACGGCACTTCTCTTGACCTCGTAAGGCACATGGCATCATACTAAACATATGATGTCCCAACTGGTGCAGATGTATACACTTCTAAACTTAGTTAAACCTACTTGATTCCTTATTTCACCTGCTAGGAGCGTAAAATAGCAACGGCACTACTCTTAACATCGTAAGGCACATGGCATCATACTAAACATATGATGTCCCAACTGGTGCAGATGTATACACTTCTAAACTTAGTTAGACCTACCTGATTCTTTATTTCACCTGGTAGGAGCGTAAAATAGCAACGGCACTTCTCTTGACATCGTAAGGCACATGGCATCATACTAAACATATGATGTCCCAACTGGTGCAGATGTATACACTTCTAAACTTAGTTAGACCTACCTGATTCTTTATTTCACCTGGTAGGAGCGTAAAATAGCAACGGCACTTCTCTTGACATCGTAAGGCACATGGCATCATACTAAACATATGATGTCCCAACTGGTGCAGATGTATACACTTCTAAACTTAGTTAAACCTACTTGATTCCTTATTTCACCTGGTAGGAGCGTAAAATAGCAACGGCACTTCTCTTAACATCGTAAGGCACAAGGCATCATACTAAACATATGATGTCCACACTGGTGCAGATGTATAGACTTCTAAACTTAGTTAAACCTACTTGATTCCTTATTTCACCTGGTAGGAGCGTAAAATAGCAACGGCACTTCTCTTGACATCGTAAGGCACATGGCATCATATTAAACATATGATGTCCCAACTGGTGCAGATGTATACACTTCTAAACTTAGTTAAACCTACTTGATTCCTTATTTCACCTGGTAGGAGCGTAAAATAGCAACGGCACTTCTCTTGACATCGTAAGGCACATGGCATCATACTAAACATATGATGTCCCAACTGGTGCAGATGTATACACTACTAAACTTAGTTAAACCTACTTGATTCCTTATTTCACCTGGTAGGAGCGTAAAATAGCAACGGCACTTCTCTTAACATCGTAAGGCACATGGCATCATACTAAACATATGATGTCCCAACTGGTGCAGATGTATACACTTCTAAACTTAGTTAAACCTACTTCATTCCTTATTTCACCTGGTAGGAGCGTAAAATAGCAACGGCACTTCTCTTGACATCGTAAGGCACATGGCATCATACTAAACATATGATGTCCCAACTGGTGCAGATATATACACTTCTAAACTTAGTTAAACCTACGTGATTCCTTATTTCACCTGATAGGAGCGTAAAATAGCAACGGCACTTCTCTTAAAATCGTAAGGCACGTGGCATCATACTAAACTTATGATGTCCCAACTGGTGCAGATTTATATAGTTCTAAACTTAGCTTGACACACCTGATTCTTTATTTCACCTGGTAGGAGCGTAAAATAGCAACAGCACTTCTCTTAACATTGTAAGGCACATGGCATCATACTAAACATATGATGTCCCAATTGGTGCAGATGTATACACTTCTAAACTTAGTTTGACACACCTGATTCTTTTTTTCACCTGGTAGGAGCGTAAAATAGCAACGGCACTTCTCTTGACATCGTAAGGCACATGGCATCATACTAAACATATGATGTCCCAACTGGTGCAGATATATACACTTCTAAACTTAGTTAAACCTACGTGATTCCTTATTTCACCTGATAGGAGCGTAAAATAGCAACGGCACTTCTCTTAAAATCGTAAGGCACATGGCATCATACTAAACATATGATGTCCCAATTGGTGCAGATGTATATACTTCTAAACTTAGTTTGACACACCTGATTCTTTATTTCACCTGGTAGGAGCGTAAAAAAGCAACGGCACTTCTCTTGACATCGTAAGGCACATGGCATCATACTAAACATATGATGTCCCAATTGGTGCAGATGTATACACTACTAAACTTAGTTAAACCTACTTGATTCCTTATTTCACCTGGTAGGAGCGTAAAATAGCAACGGCACTTCTCTTAACATTGTAAGGCACATGGCATCATACTAAACATATGATGTCCCAACTGGTGCAGATGTATACACTTCTAAACTTAGTTTGACACACCTGATTCTTTATTTCACCTGGTAGGAGCGTAAAATACCAACGGCACTTCTCTTGACATCGTAAGGCACATGGCATCATACTAAACATATGATGTCCCAACTGGTGCAGATATATACACTTCTAAACTTAGTTAAACCTACTTGATTCCTTATTTCACCTGGTAGGAGCGTAAAATAGCAACGGCACTTCTCTTGACATCGTAAGGCACATGGCATCATACTAAACATATGATGTCCCAATTGGTGCAGATGTATACACTTCTAAACTTAGTTTGACACACCTGATTCTTTATTTCACCTGGTAGGAGCGTAAAATACCAACGGCACTTCTCTTGACATCGTAAGGCACATGGCATCATACTAAACATATGATGTCCCAACTGGTGCAGATACATACACTTCTAAACTTAGTTAAACCTACTTGATTCCTTATTTCACCTGGTAGGAGCGTAAAATAGCAACGGCACTTCTCTTGACATCGTAAGGCACATGGCATCATACTAAACATATGATGTCCCAATTGGTGCAGATGTATACACTACTAAACTTAGTTAAACCTACTTGATTCCTTATTTCACCTGGTAGGAGCGTAAAATAGCAACGGCACTTCTCTTGACCTCGTAAGGCACATGGCATCATACTAAACATATGATGTCCCAACTGGTGCAGATGTATACACTTCTAAACTTAGTTAAACCTACTTGATTCCTTAATTCACCTGGTAGGAGCGTAAAATAGCAACGGCACTTCTCTTGACCTCGTAAGGCACATGGCATCATACTAAACATATGATGTCCCAACTGGTGCAGATGTATACACTTCTAAACTTAGTTAAACCTACTTGATTCCTTATTTCACCTGCTAGGAGCGTAAAATAGCAACGGCACTACTCTTAACATCGTAAGGCACATGGCATCACACTAAACATATGATGTCCCAACTGGTGCAGATGTGTACACTTCTAAACTTAGTTAGACCTACCTGATTCTTTATTTCACCTGGTAGGAGCGTAAAATAGCAACGGCACTTCTCTTGACATCGTAAGGCACATGGCATCATACTAAACATATGATGTCCCAACTGGTGCAGATGTATACACTTCTAAACTTAGTTAAACCTACTTGATTCCTTATTTCACCTGGTAGGAGCGTAAAATAGCAACGGCACTTCTCTTGACATCGTAAGGCACATGGCATCATACTAAACATATGATGTCCCAACTGGTGCAGATGTATACACTTCTAAACTTAGTTAGACCTACCTGATTCTTTATTTCACCTGGTAGGAGCGTAAAATAGCAACGGCACTTCTCTTGACATTGTAAGGCACATGGCATCATACTAAACATATGATGTCCCAACTGGTGCAGATGTATACACTTCTAAACTTAGTTAAACCTACTTGATTCCTTATTTCACCTGGTAGGAGCGTAAAATAGCAACGGCACTTCTCTTGACATCGTAAGGCACATGGCATCATACTAAACATATGATGTCCCAACTGGTGCAGATGTGTACACTTCTAAACTTAGTTAGACCTACTTGATTCTTTATTTCACCTGGTAGGAGCGTAAAATAGCAACGGCACTTCTCTTGACATCGTAAGGCACATGGCATCATACTAAACATATGATGTCCCAATTGGTGCAGATGTATACACTTCTAAACTTAGTTAAACCTACTTGATTCCTTATTTCACCTGGTAGGAGCGTAAAATAGCAACGGCACTTCTCTTTACATTGTAAGGCACATGGCATCATACTAAACATATGATGTCCCAACTGGTGCAGATGTGTACACTTCTAAACTTAGTTTGACACACCTGATTCTTTATTTCACCTGGTAGGAGCGTAAAATAGCAACGGCACTTCTCTTAACATCGTAAGGCACATAGCATCATACTAAACATATGATGTCCCAACTGGTGCAGATGTATACACTTCTAAACTTAGTTAAACCTACTTGATTCCTTATTTCACCTGGTAGGAGCGTAAAATACCAATGGCACTTCTCTTGACATCGTAAGGCACATGGCATCATATTAAACATATGATGTCCCAACTGGTGCAGATGTATACACTTCTAAACTTAGTTAAACCTACTTGATTCCTTATTTCACCTGGTAGGAGCGTAAAATAGCAACGGCACTTCTCTTGACATCGTAAGGCACATGGCATCATACTAAACATATGATGTCCCAACTGGTGCAGATGTATACACTACTAAACTTAGTTAAACCTACTTGATTCCTTATTTCACCTGGTAGGAGCGTAAAATAGCAACGGCACTTCTCTTAACATCGTAAGGCACATGGCATCATACTAAACATATGATGTCCCAACTGGTGCAGATGTATACACTTCTAAACTTAGTTAAACTTACTTGATTCCTTATTTTACCTGGTAGGAGCGTAAAATAGCAACGGCACTTCTCTTGACATCGTAAGGCACATGATGGCATCATACTAAACATATGATGTCCCAACTGG
Source organism: Eleutherodactylus coqui (assembly GCF_035609145.1). NCBI lineage: Eukaryota > Metazoa > Chordata > Amphibia > Anura > Eleutherodactylidae > Eleutherodactylus > Eleutherodactylus coqui. Next base: position 397,791,977 of record NC_089837.1, read on the forward strand.
TGCAGATGTATACACTTCTAAACTTAGTTAAACGTACTTGATTCCTTATTTCACCTGGTAGGAGCGTAAAATAGCAACGGCACTTCTCTTGACATCGTAAGGCACATGGCATCATACTAAACATATGATGTCCCAACTGCTGCAGATGTATACACTTCTAAACTTAGTTAGACCTACCTGATTCTTTATTTCACCTGGTAGGAGCGTAAAATAGCAACGGCACTTCTCTTGACATCGTAAGGCACATGGCATCATACTAAACATATGATGTCCCAATTGGTGCAGATGTATACACTTCTAAACTTAGTTAAACCTACTTGATTCCTTATTTCACCTGGTAGAAGCGTAAAATAGCAACGGCACTTCTCTTGACATCGTAAGGCACATGGCATCATACTAAACATATGATGTCCCAACTGGTGCAGATGTATACACTTCTAAACTTAGTTAGACCTACTTGATTCCTTATTTCACCTGGTAGGAGCGTAAAATAGCAACGGCATTTCTCTTGACATCGTAAGGCACATGGCATCATACTAAACATATGATGTCCCAACTGGTGCAGATGTGTACACTTCTAAACTTAGTTAAACCTACTTGATTCCTTATTTCACCTGGTAGGAGCGTAAAATAGCAACGGCACTTCTCTTGACATCGTAAGGCACATGGCATCATACTAAACATATGATGTCCCAATTGGTGCAGATGTATACACTTCCAAACTTAGTTAAACCTACTTGATTCCTTATTTCACCTGGTAGGAGCGTAAAATAGCAACGGCACTTCTCTTTACATCGTAAGGCACATGGCATCATACTAAACATATGATGTCCCAACTGGTGCAGATGTGTACACTTCTAAACTTAGTTTGACACACCTGATTCTTTATTTCACCTGGTAGGAGCGTAAAATAGCAACGGCACTTCTCTTAACATCGTAAGGCACATGGCATCATACTAAACATATGATGTCCCAACTGGTGCAGATGTATACACTTCTAAACTTAGTTAAACCTACTTGATTCCTTATTTCACCTGGTAGGAGCGTAAAATAGCAACGGCACTTCTCTTGACATCGTAAGGCACATGATGGCATCATACTAAACATATGATGTCCCAACTGGTGCAGATGTATACACTTCTAAACTTAGTTAAACGTACTTGATTCCTTATTTCACCTGGTAGGAGCGTAAAATAGCAACGGCACTTCTCTTAACATCGTAAGGCACATGGCATCATACTAAACATATGATGTCCCAACTGGTGCAGATGTGTACACTTCTAAACTTAGTTAAACCTACTTGATTCCTTATTTCACCTGGTAGGAGCGTAAAATAGCAACGGCACTTCTCTTAACATCGTAAGGCACATGGCATCATACTAAACATATGATGTCCCAACTGGTGCAGATGTATACACTTCTAAACTTAGTTAAACTTACTTGATTCCTTATTTTACCTGGTAGGAGCGTAAAATAGCAACGGCACTTCTCTTGACATCGTAAGGCACATGATGGCATCATACTAAACATATGATGTCCCAACTGGTGCAGATGTATACACTTCTAAACTTAGTTAAACGTACTTGATTCCTTATTTCACCTGGTAGGAGCGTAAAATAGCAACGGCACTTCTCTTGACATCGTAAGGCACATGGCATCATACTAAACATATGATGTCCCAACTGCTGCAGATGTATACACTTCTAAACTTAGTTAGACCTACCTGATTCTTTATTTCACCTGGTAGGAGCGTAAAATAGCAACGGCACTTCTCTTGACATCGTAAGGCACATGGCATCATACTAAACATATGATGTCCCAATTGGTGCAGATGTATACACTTCTAAACTTAGTTAAACCTACTTGATTCCTTATTTCACCTGGTAGAAGCGTAAAATAGCAACGGCACTTCTCTTGACATCGTAAGGCACATGGCATCATACTAAACATATGATGTCCCAACTGGTGCAGATGTGTACACTTCTAAACTTAGTTAAACCTACTTGATTCCTTATTTCACCTGGTAGGAGCGTAAAATAGCAACGGCACTTCTCTTGACATCGTAAGGCACATGGCATCATACTAAACATATGATGTCCCAATTGGTGCAGATGTATACACTTCCAAACTTAGTTAAACCTACTTGATTCCTTATTTCACCTGGTAGGAGCGTAAAATAGCAACGGCACTTCTCTTTACATCGTAAGGCACATGGCATCATACTAAACATATGATGTCCCAACTGGTGCAGATGTGTACACTTCTAAACTTAGTTTGACACACCTGATTCTTTATTTCACCTGGTAGGAGCGTAAAATAGCAACGGCACTTCTCTTAACATCGTAAGGCACATGGCATCATACTAAACATATGATGTCCCAACTGGTGCAGATGTATACACTTCTAAACTTAGTTAAACCTACTTGATTCCTTATTTCACCTGGTAGGAGCGTAAAATAGCAACGGCACTTCTCTTGACATCGTAAGGCACATGATGGCATCATACTAAACATATGATGTCCCAACTGGTGCAGATGTATACACTTCTAAACTTAGTTAAACGTACTTGATTCCTTATTTCACCTGGTAGGAGCGTAAAATAGCAACGGCACTTCTCTTAACATCGTAAGGCACATGGCATCATACTAAACATATGATGTCCCAACTGGTGCAGATGTGTACACTTCTAAACTTAGTTAAACCTACTTGATTCCTTATTTCACCTGGTAGGAGCGTAAAATAGCAACGGCACTTCTCTTGACATCGTAAGGCACATGGCATCATACTAAACATATGATGTCCCAACTGGTGCAGATGTATACACTTCTAAACTTAGTTTGACACACCTGATTCTTTATTTCACCTGGTAGGAGCGTAAAATAGCAACGGCATTTCTCTTGACATCGTAAGGCACATGGCATCATACTAAACATATGATGTCCCAATTGGTGCAGATGTATACACTTCTAAACTTAGTTAAACCTACTTGATTCCTTATTTCACCTGGTAGGAGCGTAAAATAGCAACGGCACTACTCTTAACATCGTAAGGCACATGGCATCATACTAAACATATGATGTCCCAACTGGTGCAGATGTATACACTTCTAAACTTAGTTAGACCTACCTGATTCTTTATTTCACCTGGTAGGAGCGTAAAATAGCAACGGCACTTCTCTTGACATCGTAAGGCACATGGCATCATACTAAACATATGATGTCCCAACTGGTGCAGATGTATACACTTCTAAACTTGTTAAACCTACTTGATTCCTTATTTCACCTGGTAGGAGCGTAAAATAGCAACGGCACTTCTCTTGACATCGTAAGGCACATGGCATCATACTAAACATATGATGTCCCAACTGGTGCAGATGTATACACTTCTAAACTTAGTTTGACACACCTGATTCTTTATTTCACCTGGTAGGAGCGTAAAATAGCAACGGCACTTCTCTTAACATCGTAAGGCACATGGCATCATACTAAACATATGATGTCCCAACTGGTGCAGATGTATACACTTCTAAACTTAGTTAAACTTACTTGATTCCTTATTTTACCTGGTAGGAGCGTAAAATAGCAACGGCACTTCTCTTGACATCGTAAGGCACATGATGGCATCATACTAAACATATGATGTCCCAACTGGTGCAGATGTATACACTTCTAAACTTAGTTAAACGTACTTGATTCCTTATTTCACCTGGTAGGAGCGTAAAATAGCAACGGCACTTCTCTTGACATCGTAAGGCACATGGCATCATACTAAACATATGATGTCCCAATTGGTGCAGATGTGTACACTTCTAAACTTAGTTAAACCTACTTGATTCCTTATTTCACCTGGTAGGAGCGTAAAATAGCAACGGCACTTCTCTTGACATCGTAAGGCACATGGCATCATACTAAACATATGATGTCCCAACTGGTGCAGATGTATACACTTCTAAACTTAGTTAGACCTACCTGATTCTTTATTTCACCTGGTAGGAGCGTAAAATAGCAACGGCACTTCTCTTGACATCGTAAGGCACATGGCATCATACTAAACATATGATGTCCCAATTGGTGCAGATGTATACACTTCTAAACTTAGTTAAACCTACTTGATTCCTTATTTCACCTGGTAGAAGCGTAAAATAGCAACGGCACTTCTCTTATCATCGTAAGGCACATGGCATCATACTAAACATATGATGTCCCAACTGGTGCAGATTTATACACTTCTAAACTTAGTTAGACCTACTTGATTCCTTATTTCACCTGGTAGGAGCGTAAAATAGCAACGGCATTTCTCTTGACATCGTAAGGCACATGGCATCATACTAAACATATGATGTCCCAACTGGTGCAGATGTGTACACTTCTAAACTTAGTTAAACCTACTTGATTCCTTATTTCACCTGGTAGGAGCGTAAAATAGCAACGGCACTTCTCTTGACATCGTAAGGCACATGGCATCATACTAAACATATGATGTCCCAATTGGTGCAGATGTATACACTTCTAAACTTAGTTAAACCTACTTGATTCCTTATTTCACCTGGTAGGAGCGTAAAATAGCAACGGCACTTCTCTTTACATCGTAAGGCACATGGCATCATACTAAACATATGATGTCCCAACTGGTGCAGATGTGTACACTTCTAAACTTAGTTTAACACACCTGATTCTTTATTTCACCTGGTAGGAGCGTAAAATAGCAACGGCACTTCTCTTAACATCGTAAGGCACATGGCATCATACTAAACATATGATGTCCCAACTGGTGCAGATGTATACACTTCTAAACTTAGTTAAACCTACTTGATTCCTTATTTCACCTGGTAGGAGCGTAAAATAGCAACGGCACTTCTCTTGACATCGTAAGGCACATGATGGCATCATACTAAACATATGATGTCCCAACTGGTGCAGATGTATACACTTCTAAACTTAGTTAAACGTACTTGATTCCTTATTTCACCTGGTAGGAGCGTAAAATAGCAACGGCACTTCTCTTAACATCGTAAGGCACATGGCATCATACTAAACATATGATGTCCCAACTGGTGCAGATGTATACACTTCTAAACTTAGTTAGACCTACTTGATTCCTTATTTCACCTGGTAGGAGCGTAAAATAGCAACGGCATTTCCCTTTACATCGTAAGGCACATGGCATCATACTAAACATATGATGTCCCAACTGGTGCAGATGTGTACACTTCTAAACTTAGTTTGACACACCTGATTCTTTATTTCACCTGGTAGGAGCGTAAAATAGCAACGGCACTTCTCTTGACATCGTAAGGCACATGGCATCATACTAAACATATGATGTCCCAATTGGTGCAGATGTATACACTTCTAAACTTAGTTAAACCTACTTGATTCCTTATTTCACCTGGTAGGAGCGTAAAATAGCAACGGCACTACTCTTAACATCGTAAGGCACATGGCATCATACTAAACATATGATGTCCCAACTGGTGCAGATGTATACACTTCTAAACTTAGTTAAACCTACTTGATTCCTTATTTCACCTGGTAGGAGCGTAAAATAGCAACGGCACTTCTCTTGACATCGTAAGGCACATGGCATCATACTAAACATATGATGTCCCAACTGGTGCAGATGTATACACTTCTAAACTTAGTTAAACCTACTTGATTCTTTATTTCACCTGGTAGGAGCGTAAAATAGCAACGGCACTTCTCTTAACATCGTAAGGCACATGGCATCATACTAAACATATGATGTCCCAACTGGTGCAGATGTATACACTTCTAAACTTAGTTTGACACACCTGATTCTTTATTTCACCTGGTAGTAGCGTAAAATAGCAACGGCACTTCTCTTGACATCGTAAGGCACATGGCATCATACTAAACATATGATGTCCCAACTGGTGCAGATGTATACACTTCTAAACTTAGTTAAACCTACTTGATTCCTTATTTCACCTGGTAGGAGCGTAAAATAGCAACGGCACTTCTCTTGACATCGTAAGGCACATGGCATCATATTAAACATATGATGTCCCAACTGGTGCAGATGTATACACTTCTAAACTTAGTTAAACCTACTTGATTCCTTATTTCACCTGGTAGGAGCGTAAAATAGCAACGGCACTTCTCTTGACATCGTAAGGCACATGGCATCATACTAAACATATGATGTCCCAACTGGTGCAGATGTATACACTACTAAACTTAGTTAAACCTACTTGATTCCTTATTTCACCTGGTAGGAGCGTAAAATAGCAACGGCACTTCTCTTAACATCGTAAGGCACATGGCATCATACTAAACATATGATGTCCCAACTGGTGCAGATGTATACACTTCTAAACTTAGTTAAACGTACTTGATTCCTTATTTTACCTGGTAGGAGCGTAAAATAGCAACGGCACTTCTCTTGACATCGTAAGGCACATGATGGCATCATACTAAACATATGATGTCCCAACTGGTGCAGATGTATACACTTCTAAACTTAGTTTGACACACCTGATTCTTTATTTCACCTGGTAGGAGCGTAAAATAGCAACGGCACTTCTCTTGACATCGTAAGGCACATGGCATCATACTAAACATATGATGTCCCAATTGGTGCAGATGTATACACTTCTAAACTTAGTTAAACCTACTTGATTCCTTATTTCACCTGGTAGGAGCGTAAAATAGCAACGGCACTTCTCTTTACATCGTAAGGCACATGGCATCATACTAAACATATGATGTCCCAACTGGTGCAGATGTATACACTTCTAAACTTAGTTTGACACACCTGATTCTTTATTTCACCTGGTAGGAGCGTAAAATAGCAACGGCACTTCTCTTAACATCGTAAGGCACATAGCATCATACTAAACATATGATGTCCCAACTGGTGCAGATGTATACACTTCTAAACTTAGTTAAACCTACTTGATTCCTTATTTCACCTGGTAGGAGCGTAAAATAGCAATGGCTCTTCTCTTGACATCGTAAGGCACATGGCATCATACTAAACATATGATGTCCCAACTGGTGCAGATGTATACACTTCTAAACTTAGTTAAACCTACTTGATTCCTTATTTCACCTGGTAGGAGCGTAAAATAGCAACGGCACTTCTCTTGACATCGTAAGGCACATGGCATCATACTAAACATATGATGTCCCAACTGGTGCAGATGTATACACTACTAAACTTAGTTAAACCTACTTGATTCCTTATTTCACCTGGTAGGAGCGTAAAATAGCAACGGCACTTCTCTTGACATCGTAAGGCACATGATGGCATCATACTAAACATATGATGTCCCAACTGGTGCAGATGTATACACTTCTAAACTTAGTTAAACGTACTTGATTCCTTATTTCACCTGGTAGGAGCGTAAAATAGCAACGGCACTTCTCTTGACATCGTAAGGCACATGGCATCATACTAAACATATGATGTCCCAACTGGTGCAGATGTATACACTTCTAAACTTAGTTAGACCTACCTGATTCTTTATTTCACCTGGTAGGAGCGTAAAATAGCAACGGCACTTCTCTTGACATCGTAAGGCACATGGCATCATACTAAACATATGATGTCCCAATTGGTGCAGATGTATACACTTCTAAACTTAGTTAAACCTACTTGATTCCTTATTTCACCTGGTAGAAGCGTAAAATAGCAACGGCACTTCTCTTGACATCGTAAGGCACATGGCATCATACTAAACATATGATGTCCCAACTGGTGCAGATGTATACACTTCTAAACTTAGTTAGACCTACTTGATTCCTTATTTCACCTGGTAGGAGCGTAAAATAGCAACGGCATTTCTCTTGACATCGTAAGGCACATGGCATCATACTAAACATATGATGTCCCAACTGGTGCAGATGTATACACTTCTAAACTTAGTTAAACCTACTTGATTCCTCATTTCACCTGGTAGGAGCGTAAAATAGCAACGGCACTTCTCTTGACATCGTAAGGCACATGGCATCATACTAAACATATGATGTCCCAACTGGTGCAGATGTATACACTTCTAAACTTAGTTAAACCTACTTCATTCCTTATTTCACCTGGTAGGAGCGTAAAATAGCAACGGCACTTCTCTTGACATCGTAAAGCACATGGCATCATACTAAACATATGATGTCCCAACTGGTGCAGATTTATACACTTCTTAACTTAGCTTGACACACCTGATTCTTTATTTCAACTGGTAGGAGCGTAAAATAGCAACGGCACTTCTCTTAACATTGTAAGGCACATGGCATCATACTAAACATATGATGTCCCAACTGGTGCAGATGTATACACTTCTAAACTTAGTTTGACACACCTGATTCTTTATTTCACCTGGTAGGAGCGTAAAATAGCAACGGCACTTCTCTTGACATTTTAAGGCACATGGCATCATACTAAACATATGATGTCCCAAATGGTGCAGATGTATACACTTCTAAACTTAGTTTGACACACCTGATTCTTTATTTCACCTGGTAGGAGCGTAAAAAAGCAACGACACTTCTCTTGACATCGTAAGGCACATGGCATCATACTAAACATATGATGTCCCAATTGGTGCAGATGTATACACTACTAAACTTAGTTAAACCTACTTGATTCCTTATTTCACCTGGTAGGAACGTAAAATAGCAACGGCACTTCTCTTAACATTGTAAGGCACATGGCATCATACTAAACATATGATGTCCCAACTGGTGCAGATGTGTACACTTCTAAACTTAGTTTGACACACCTGATTCTTTATTTCACCTGGTAGGAGCGTAAAATAGCAACGGCACTTCTCTTAACATCGTAAGGCACAGGGCATCATACTAAACATATGATGTCCCAACTGGTGCAGATGTGTTCACTTCTAAACTTGGTTTGACACACCTGATTCTTTATTTCACATGGTAGGAGCGTAAAATAGCAACGGCACTTCTCTTGACATCGTAAGGCACATGGCATCATACTAAACATATGATGTCCCAACTGGTGCAGATGTATACACTTCTAAACTTAGTTAAACCTACGTGATTCCTTATTTCACCTGATAGGAGCGTAAAATAGCAACGGCACTTCTCTTAACATTGTAAGGCACATGGCATCATACTAAACATATGATGTCCCAACTGGTGCAGATGTATACACTTCTAAACTTAGTTTGACACACCTGATTCTTTATTTCACCTGGTAGGAGCGTAAAATACCAACGGCACTTCTCTTGACATCGTAAGGCACATGGCATCATACTAAACATATGATGTCCCAACTGGTGCAGATATATACACTTCTAAACTTAGTTAAACCTACTTGATTCCTTATTTCACCTGGTAGGAGCGTAAAATAGCAACGGCACTTCTCTTGACATCGTAAGGCACATGGCATCATACTAAACATATGATGTCCCAATTGGTGCAGATGTATACACTACTAAACTTAGTTAAACCTACTTGATTCCTTATTTCACCTGGTAGGAGCGTAAAATAGCAACGGCACTTCTCTTGACCTCGTAAGGCACATGGCATCATACTAAACATATGATGTCCCAACTGGTGCAGATGTATACACTTCTAAACTTAGTTAAACCTACTTGATTCCTTATTTCACCTGCTAGGAGCGTAAAATAGCAACGGCACTACTCTTAACATCGTAAGGCACATGGCATCATACTAAACATATGATGTCCCAACTGGTGCAGATGTATACACTTCTAAACTTAGTTAGACCTACCTGATTCTTTATTTCACCTGGTAGGAGCGTAAAATAGCAACGGCACTTCTCTTGACATCGTAAGGCACATGGCATCATACTAAACATATGATGTCCCAACTGGTGCAGATGTATACACTTCTAAACTTAGTTAAACCTACTTGATTCCTTATTTCACCTGGTAGGAGCGTAAAATAGCAACGGCACTTCTCTTGACATCGTAAGGCACATGGCATCATACTAAACATATGATGTCCCAACTGGTGCAGATGTATACACTTCTAAACTTAGTTAGACCTACCTGATTCTTTATTTCACCTGGTAGGAGCGTAAAATAGCAACGGCACTTCTCTTGACATCGTAAGGCACATGGCATCATACTAAACATATGATGTCCCAACTGGTGCAGATGTATACACTTCTAAACTTAGTTAAACCTACTTGATTCCTTATTTCACCTGGTAGGAGCGTAAAATAGCAACGGCACTTCTCTTGACATCGTAAGGCACAAGTCATCATACTAAACATATGATGTCCACACTGGTGCAGATGTATACACTTCTAAACTTAGTTTGACACACCTGATTCTTTATTTCACCTGGTAGGAGCGTAAAATAGCAACGGCACTTCTCTTGACATCGTAAGGCACATGGCATCATACTAAACATATGATGTCCCAACTGGTGCAGATGTATACACTTCTAAACTTAGTTAGACCCACTTGATTCCTTATTTCACCTGGTAGGAGCGTAAAATAGCAACGGCATTTCCCTTTACATCGTAAGGCACATGGCATCATACTAAACATATGATGTCCCAACTGGTGCAGATGTGTACACTTCTAAACTTAGTTAAACCTACTTGATTCCTTCTTTCACCTGGTAGGAGCGTAAAATAGCAACGGCACTACTCTTCACCTCGTAAGGCACATGGCATCATACTAAACATATGATGTCCCAACTGGTGCAGATGTATACACTTCTAAACTTAGTTAAACCTACTTGATTCCTTATTTCACCTGCTAGGAGCGTAAAATAGCAACGGCACTACTCTTAACATCGTAAGGCACATGGCATCATACTAAACATATGATGTCCCAACTGGTGCAGATGTATACACTTCTAAACTTAGTTAGACCTACCTGATTCTTTATTTCACCTGGTAGGAGCGTAAAATAGCAACGGCACTTCTCTTGACATCGTAAGGCACATGGCATCATACTAAACATATGATGTCCCAACTGGTGCAGATGTATACACTTCTAAACTTAGTTAAACCTACTTGATTCCTTATTTCACCTGGTAGGAGCGTAAAATAGCAACGGCACTTCTCTTGACATCGTAAGGCACATGGCATCATACTAAACATATGATGTCCCAACTGGTGCAGATGTATACACTTCTAAACTTCGTTAAACCTACTTGATTCATTATTTCACCTGGTAGGAGCGTAAAATAGCAACGGCACTTCTCTTGACATCGTAAGGCACATGGCATCATACTAAACATATGATGTCCCAACTGGTGCAGATGTATACACTTCTAAACTTAGTTAAACCTACTTGATTCTTTATTTCACCTGGTAGGAGCGTAAAATAGCAACGGCACTTCTCTTAACATCGTAAGGCACATGGCATCATACTAAACATATGATGTCCCAACTGGTGCAGATGTATACACTTCTAAACTTAGTTTGACACACCTGATTCTTTATTTCACCTGGTAGGAGCATAAAATAGCAACTGCACTTCTCTTGACATCGTAAGGCACATGGCATCATACTAAACATATGATGTCCCAACTGGTGCAGATGTATACACTTCTAAACTTAGTTAAACCTACTAGATTCCTTATTTCACCTTGTAGGAGCGTAAAATAGCAACGGCACTTCTCTTGACATCGTAAGGCACATGGCATCATACTAAACATATGATGTCCCAACTGGTGCAGATTTATACACTACTAAACTTAGTTAAACCTACTTGATTCCTTATTTCACCTGGTAGGAGCGTAAAATAGCAACGGCACTTCTCTTAACATCGTAAGGCACATGGCATCATACTAAACATATGATGTCCCAACTGGTGCAGATGTATACATTTCTAAACTTAGTTAAACGTACTTGATTCCTTATTTTACCTGGTAGGAGCGTAAAATAGCAACGGCACTTCTCTTGACATCGTAAGGCACATGATGGCATCATACTAAACATATGATGTCCCAACTGGTGCAGATGTATACACTTCTAAACTTAGTTTGACACACCTGATTCTTTATTTCACCTGGTAGGAGCGTAAAATAGCAACGGCACTTCTCTTGACATCGTAAGGCACATGGCATCAAACTAAACATATGATGTCACAATTGGTGCAGATGTGTACACTTCTAAACTTAGTTAAACCTACTTGATTCCTTATTTCACCTGGTAGGAGCGTAAAATAGCAACGGCACTTCTCTTGACATCGTAAGGCACAAGTCATCATACTAAACATATGATGTCCACACTGGTGCAGATGTATACACTTCTAAACTTAGTTTGACACACCTGATTCTTTATTTCACCTGGTAGGAGCGTAAAATAGCAACGGCACTTCTCTTGACATCGTAAGGCACATGGCATCATACTAAACATATGATGTCCCAACTGGTGCAGATGTATACACTTCTAAACTTAGTTAGACCTACTTGATTCCTTATTTCACCTGGTAGGAGCGTAAAATAGCAACGGCATTTCCCTTTACATCGTAAGGCACATGGCATCATACTAAACATATGATGTCCCAACTGGTGCAGATGTGTACACTTCTAAACTTAGTTAAACCTACTTGATTCCTTATTTCACCTGGTAGGAGCGTAAAATAGCAACGGCACTACTCTTCACCTCGTAAGGCACATGGCATCATACTAAACATATGATGTCCCAACTGGTGCAGATGTATACACTTCTAAACTTAGTTAAACCTACTTGATTCCTGTTTTCACCTGCTAGGAGCGTAAAATAGCAACGGCACTACTCTTAACATCGTAAGGCACATGGCATCATACTAAACATATGATGTCCCAACTGGTGCAGATGTATACACTTCTAAACTTAGTTAGACCTACCTGATTCTTTATTTCACCTGGTAGGAGCGTAAAATAGCAACGGCACTTCTCTTGACATCGTAAGGCACATGGCATCATACTAAACATATGATGTCCCAACTGGTGCAGATGTATACACTTCTAAACTTAGTTAAACCTACTTGATTCCTTATTTCACCTGGTAGGAGCGTAAAATAGCAACGGCACTTCTCTTGACATCGTAAGGCACATGGCATCATACTAAACATATGATGTCCCAACTGGTGCAGATGTATACACTTCTAAACTTAGTTAGACCTACCTGATTCTTTATTTCACCTGGTAGGAGCGTAAAATAGCAACGGCACTTCTCTTGACATCGTAAGGCACATGGCATCATACTAAACATATGATGTCCCAACTGGTGCAGATGTATACACTTCTAAACTTAGTTAAACCTACTTGATTCCTTATTTCACCTGGTAGGAGCGTAAAATAGCAACGGCACTTCTCTTGACATCGTAAGGCACATGGCATCATACTAAACATATGATGTCCCAACTGGTGCAGATGTATACACTACTAAACTTAGTTAAACCTACTTGATTCCTTATTTCACCTGGTAGGAGCGTAAAATAGCAACGGCACTTCTCTTAACATCGTAAGGCACATGGCATCATACTAAACATATGATGTCCCAACTGGTGCAGATGTATACATTTCTAAACTTAGTTAAACGTACTTGATTCCTTATTTTACCTGGTAGGAGCGTAAAATAGCAACGGCACTTCTCTTGACATCGTAAGGCACATGATGGCATCATACTAAACATATGATGTCCCAACTGGTGCAGATGTATACACTTCTAAACTTAGTTTGACACACCTGATTCTTTATTTCACCTGGTAGGAGCGTAAAATAGCAACGGCACTTCTCTTAACATCGTAAGGCACATAGCATCATACTAAACATATGATGTCCCAACTGGTGCAGATGTATACACTTCTAAACTTAGTTAAACCTACTTGATTCCTTATTTCACCTGGTAGGAGCGTAAAATAGCAATGGCACTTCTCTTGACATCGTAAGGCACATGGCATCATATTAAACATATGATGTCCCAACTGGTGCAGATGTATACACTTCTAAACTTAGTTAAACCTACTTGATTCCTTATTTCACCTGGTAGGAGCGTAAAATAGCAACGGCACTTCTCTTGACATCGTAAGGCACATGGCATCATACTAAACATATGATGTCCCAACTGGTGCAGATGTATACACTACTAAACTTAGTTAAACCTACTTGATTCCTTATTTCACCTGGTAGGAGCGTAAAATAGCAACGGCACTTCTCTTGACATCGTAAGGCACATGGCATCATACTAAACATATGATGTCCCAATTGGTGCAGATGTGTACACTTCTAAACTTAGTTAAACCTACTTGATTCCTTATTTCACCTGGTAGGAGCGTAAAATAGCAACGGCACTTCTCTTGACATCGTAAGGCACATGGCATCATACTAAACATATGATGTCCCAATTGGTGCAGATGTGTACACTTCTAAACTTAGTTAAACCTACTTGATTCCTTATTTCACCTGGTAGGAGCATAAAATAGCAACGGCACTTCTCTTGACATCGTACGGCACATGATGGCATCATACTAAACATATGATGTCCCAACTGGTGCAGATGTATACACTTCTAAACTTAGTTTGACACACCTGATTCTTTATTTCACCTGGTAGGAGCGTAAAATAGCAACGGCACTTCTCTTAACATCGTAAGGCACATAGCATCATACTAAACATATGATGTCCCAACTGGTGCAGATGTATACACTTCTAAACTTAGTTAAACCTACTTGATTCCTTATTTCACCTGGTAGGAGCGTAAAATAGCAACGGCACTTCTCTTGACATCGTAAGGCACATGGCATCATACTAAACATATGATGTCCCAACTGGTGCAGATGTATACACTTCTAAACTTAGTTAGACCTACTTGATTCCTTATTTCACCTGGTAGGAGCGTAAAATAGCAACGGCACTTCTCTTGACATCGTAAGGCACATGGCATCATACTAAACATATGATGTCCCAACTGGTGCAGATGTATACACTTCTAAACTTGTTAAACCTACTTGATTCCTTATTTCACCTGGTAGGAGCGTAAAATAGCAACGGCACTTCTCTTGACATCGTAAGGCACATGGCATCATACTAAACATATGATGTCCCAACTGGTGCAGATGTATACACTTCTAAACTTAGTTTGACACACCTGATTCTTTATTTCACCTGGTAGGAGCGTAAAATAGCAACGGCACTTCTCTTAACATCGTAAGGCACATGGCATCATACTAAACATATGATGTCCCAACTGGTGCAGATGTATACACTTCTAAACTTAGTTAAACTTACTTGATTCCTTATTTTACCTGGTAGGAGCGTAAAATAGCAACGGCACTTCTCTTGACATCGTAAGGCACATGATGGCATCATACTAAACATATGATGTCCCAACTGGTGCAGATGTATACACTTCTAAACTTAGTTAAACGTACTTGATTCCTTATTTCACCTGGTAGGAGCGTAAAATAGCAACGGCACTTCTCTTGACATCGTAAGGCACATGGCATCATACTAAACATATGATGTCCCAATTGGTGCAGATGTGTACACTTCTAAACTTAGTTAAACCTACTTGATTCCTTATTTCACCTGGTAGGAGCGTAAAATAGCAACGGCACTTCTCTTGACATCGTAAGGCACATGGCATCATACTAAACATATGATGTCCCAACTGGTGCAGATGTATACACTTCTAAACTTAGTTAGACCTACCTGATTCTTTATTTCACCTGGTAGGAGCGTAAAATAGCAACGGCACTTCTCTTGACATCGTAAGGCACATGGCATCATACTAAACATATGATGTCCCAATTGGTGCAGATGTATACACTTCTAAACTTAGTTAAACCTACTTGATTCCTTATTTCACCTGGTAGAAGCGTAAAATAGCAACGGCACTTCTCTTATCATCGTAAGGCACATGGCATCATACTAAACATATGATGTCCCAACTGGTGCAGATTTATACACTTCTAAACTTAGTTAGACCTACTTGATTCCTTATTTCACCTGGTAGGAGCGTAAAATAGCAACGGCATTTCTCTTGACATCGTAAGGCACATGGCATCATACTAAACATATGATGTCCCAACTGGTGCAGATGTATACACTTCTAAACTTAGTTAAACCTACTTGATTCCTTATTTCACCTGGTAGGAGCGTAAAATAGCAACGGCACTTCTCTTGACATCGTAAGGCACATGGCATCATACTAAACATATGATGTCCCAATTGGTGCAGATGTATACACTTCTAAACTTAGTTAAACCTACTTGATTCCTTATTTCACCTGGTAGGAGCGTAAAATAGCAACGGCACTTCTCTTTACATCGTAAGGCACATGGCATCATACTAAACATATGATGTCCCAACTGGTGCAGATGTGTACACTTCTAAACTTAGTTTAACACACCTGATTCTTTATTTCACCTGGTAGGAGCGTAAAATAGCAACGGCACTTCTCTTAACATCGTAAGGCACATGGCATCATACTAAACATATGATGTCCCAACTGGTGCAGATGTATACACTTCTAAACTTAGTTAAACCTACTTGATTCCTTATTTCACCTGGTAGGAGCGTAAAATAGCAACGGCACTTCTCTTGACATCGTAAGGCACATGATGGCATCATACTAAACATATGATGTCCCAACTGGTGCAGATGTATACACTTCTAAACTTAGTTAGACCTACCTGATTCTTTATTTCACCTGGTAGGAGCGTAAAATAGCAACGGCACTTCTCTTGACATCGTAAGGCACATGGCATCATACTAAACATATGATGTCCCAACTGGTGCAGATGTATACACTTCTAAACTTAGTTAAACCTACTTGATTCCTTATTTCACCTGGTAGGAGCGTAAAATAGCAACGGCACTTCTCTTGACATCGTAAGGCACAAGTCATCATACTAAACATATGATGTCCACACTGGTGCAGATGTATACACTTCTAAACTTAGTTTGACACACCTGATTCTTTATTTCACCTGGTAGGAGCGTAAAATAGCAACGGCACTTCTCTTGACATCGTAAGGCACATGGCATCATACTAAACATATGATGTCCCAACTGGTGCAGATGTATACACTTCTAAACTTAGTTAGACCCACTTGATTCCTTATTTCACCTGGTAGGAGCGTAAAATAGCAACGGCATTTCCCTTTACATCGTAAGGCACATGGCATCATACTAAACATATGATGTCCCAACTGGTGCAGATGTGTACACTTCTAAACTTAGTTAAACCTACTTGATTCCTTCTTTCACCTGGTAGGAGCGTAAAATAGCAACGGCACTACTCTTCACCTCGTAAGGCACATGGCATCATACTAAACATATGATGTCCCAACTGGTGCAGATGTATACACTTCTAAACTTAGTTAAACCTACTTGATTCCTTATTTCACCTGCTAGGAGCGTAAAATAGCAACGGCACTACTCTTAACATCGTAAGGCACATGGCATCATACTAAACATATGATGTCCCAACTGGTGCAGATGTATACACTTCTAAACTTAGTTAGACCTACCTGATTCTTTATTTCACCTGGTAGGAGCGTAAAATAGCAACGGCACTTCTCTTGACATCGTAAGGCACATGGCATCATACTAAACATATGATGTCCCAACTGGTGCAGATGTATACACTTCTAAACTTAGTTAAACCTACTTGATTCCTTATTTCACCTGGTAGGAGCGTAAAATAGCAACGGCACTTCTCTTGACATCGTAAGGCACATGGCATCATACTAAACATATGATGTCCCAACTGGTGCAGATGTATACACTTCTAAACTTCGTTAAACCTACTTGATTCATTATTTCACCTGGTAGGAGCGTAAAATAGCAACGGCACTTCTCTTGACATCGTAAGGCACATGGCATCATACTAAACATATGATGTCCCAACTGGTGCAGATGTATACACTTCTAAACTTAGTTAAACCTACTTGATTCTTTATTTCACCTGGTAGGAGCGTAAAATAGCAACGGCACTTCTCTTAACATCGTAAGGCACATGGCATCATACTAAACATATGATGTCCCAACTGGTGCAGATGTATACACTTCTAAACTTAGTTTGACACACCTGATTCTTTATTTCACCTGGTAGGAGCATAAAATAGCAACTGCACTTCTCTTGACATCGTAAGGCACATGGCATCATACTAAACATATGATGTCCCAACTGGTGCAGATGTATACACTTCTAAACTTAGTTAAACCTACTAGATTCCTTATTTCACCTTGTAGGAGCGTAAAATAGCAACGGCACTTCTCTTGACATCGTAAGGCACATGGCATCATACTAAACATATGATGTCCCAACTGGTGCAGATTTATACACTACTAAACTTAGTTAAACCTACTTGATTCCTTATTTCACCTGGTAGGAGCGTAAAATAGCAACGGCACTTCTCTTAACATCGTAAGGCACATGGCATCATACTAAACATATGATGTCCCAACTGGTGCAGATGTATACATTTCTAAACTTAGTTAAACGTACTTGATTCCTTATTTTACCTGGTAGGAGCGTAAAATAGCAACGGCACTTCTCTTGACATCGTAAGGCACATGATGGCATCATACTAAACATATGATGTCCCAACTGGTGCAGATGTATACACTTCTAAACTTAGTTTGACACACCTGATTCTTTATTTCACCTGGTAGGAGCGTAAAATAGCAACGGCACTTCTCTTGACATCGTAAGGCACATGGCATCAAACTAAACATATGATGTCACAATTGGTGCAGATGTATACACTTCTAAACTTAGTTAAACCTACTTGATTCCTTATTTCACCTGGTAGGAGCGTAAAATAGCAACGGCACTTCTCTTGACATCGTAAGGCACAAGTCATCATACTAAACATATGATGTCCACACTGGTGCAGATGTATACACTTCTAAACTTAGTTTGACACACCTGATTCTTTATTTCACCTGGTAGGAGCGTAAAATAGCAACGGCACTTCTCTTGACATCGTAAGGCACATGGCATCATACTAAACATATGATGTCCCAACTGGTGCAGATGTATACACTTCTAAACTTAGTTAGACCTACTTGATTCCTTATTTCACCTGGTAGGAGCGTAAAATAGCAACGGCATTTCCCTTTACATCGTAAGGCACATGGCATCATACTAAACATATGATGTCCCAACTGGTGCAGATGTGTACACTTCTAAACTTAGTTAAACCTACTTGATTCCTTATTTCACCTGGTAGGAGCGTAAAATAGCAACGGCACTACTCTTCACCTCGTAAGGCACATGGCATCATACTAAACATATGATGTCCCAACTGGTGCAGATGTATACACTTCTAAACTTAGTTAAACCTACTTGATTCCTGTTTTCACCTGCTAGGAGCGTAAAATAGCAACGGCACTACTCTTAACATCGTAAGGCACATGGCATCATACTAAACATATGATGTCCCAACTGGTGCAGATGTATACACTTCTAAACTTAGTTAGACCTACCTGATTCTTTATTTCACCTGGTAGGAGCGTAAAATAGCAACGGCACTTCTCTTGACATCGTAAGGCACATGGCATCATACTAAACATATGATGTCCCAACTGGTGCAGATGTATACACTTCTAAACTTAGTTAAACCTACTTGATTCCTTATTTCACCTGGTAGGAGCGTAAAATAGCAACGGCACTTCTCTTGACATCGTAAGGCACATGGCATCATACTAAACATATGATGTCCCAACTGGCGCAGATGTATACACTTCTAAACTTAGTTAGACCTACCTGATTCTTTATTTCACCTGGTAGGAGCGTAAAATAGCAACGGCACTTCTCTTGACATCGTAAGGCACATGGCATCATACTAAACATATGATGTCCCAACTGGTGCAGATGTATACACTTCTAAACTTAGTTAAACCTACTTGATTCCTTCTTTCACCTGGTAGGAGCGTAAAATAGCAACGGCACTTCTCTTGACATCGTAAGGCACATGGCATCATACTAAACATATGATGTCCCAACTGGTGCAGATGTATACACTACTAAACTTAGTTAAACCTACTTGATTCCTTATTTCACCTGGTAGGAGCGTAAAATAGCAACGGCACTTCTCTTAACATCGTAAGGCACATGGCATCATACTAAACATATGATGTCCCAACTGGTGCAGATGTATACATTTCTAAACTTAGTTAAACGTACTTGATTCCTTATTTTACCTGGTAGGAGCGTAAAATAGCAACGGCACTTCTCTTGACATCGTAAGGCACATGATGGCATCATACTAAACATATGATGTCCCAACTGGTGCAGATGTATACACTTCTAAACTTAGTTTGACACACCTGATTCTTTATTTCACCTGGTAGGAGCGTAAAATAGCAACGGCACTTCTCTTAACATCGTAAGGCACATAGCATCATACTAAACATATGATGTCCCAACTGGTGCAGATGTATACACTTCTAAACTTAGTTAAACCTACTTGATTCCTTATTTCACCTGGTAGGAGCGTAAAATAGCAATGGCACTTCTCTTGACATCGTAAGGCACATGGCATCATATTAAACATATGATGTCCCAACTGGTGCAGATGTATACACTTCTAAACTTAGTTAAACCTACTTGATTCCTTATTTCACCTGGTAGGAGCGTAAAATAGCAACGGCACTTCTCTTGACATCGTAAGGCACATGGCATCATACTAAACATATGATGTCCCAACTGGTGCAGATGTATACACTACTAAACTTAGTTAAACCTACTTGATTCCTTATTTCACCTGGTAGGAGCGTAAAATAGCAACGGCACTTCTCTTGACATCGTAAGGCACATGGCATCATACTAAACATATGATGTCCCAATTGGTGCAGATGTGTACACTTCTAAACTTAGTTAAACCTACTTGATTCCTTATTTCACCTGGTAGGAGCGTAAAATAGCAACGGCACTTCTCTTGACATCGTAAGGCACATGGCATCATACTAAACATATGATGTCCCAACTGGTGCAGATGTATACACTTCTAAACTTAGTTAGACCTACCTGATTCTTTATTTCACCTGGTAGGAGCGTAAAATAGCAACGGCACTTCTCTTGACATCGTAAGGCACATGGCATCATACTAAACATATGATGTCCCAATTGGTGCAGATGTATACACTTCTAAACTTAGTTAAACCTACTTGATTCCTTATTTCACCTGGTAGAAGCGTAAAATAGCAACGGCACTTCTCTTGACATCGTAAGGCACATGGCATCATACTAAACATATGATGTCCCAACTGGTGCAGATGTATACACTTCTAAACTTAGTTAGACCTACTTGATTCCTTATTTCACCTGGTAGGAGCGTAAAATAGCAACGGCATTTCTCTTGACATCGTAAGGCACATGGCATCATACTAAACATATGATGTCCCAACTGGTGCAGATGTGTACACTTCTAAACTTAGTTAAACCTACTTGATTCCTTATTTCACCTGGTAGGAGCATAAAATAGCAACGGCACTTCTCTTGACATCGTACGGCACATGATGGCATCATACTAAACATATGATGTCCCAACTGGTGCAGATGTATACACTTCTAAACTTAGTTTGACACACCTGATTCTTTATTTCACCTGGTAGGAGCGTAAAATAGCAACGGCACTTCTCTTAACATCGTAAGGCACATAGCATCATACTAAACATATGATGTCCCAACTGGTGCAGATGTATACACTTCTAAACTTAGTTAAACCTACTTGATTCCTTATTTCACCTGGTAGGAGCGTAAAATAGCAACGGCACTTCTCTTGACATCGTAAGGCACATGGCATCATACTAAACATATGATGTCCCAACTGGTGCAGATGTATACACTTCTAAACTTAGTTAGACCTACTTGATTCCTTATTTCACCTGGTAGGAGCGTAAAATAGCAACGGCACTTCTCTTGACATCGTAAGGCACATGGCATCATACTAAACATATGATGTCCCAACTGGTGCAGATGTATACACTTCTAAACTTGTTAAACCTACTTGATTCCTTATTTCACCTGGTAGGAGCGTAAAATAGCAACGGCACTTCTCTTGACATCGTAAGGCACATGGCATCATACTAAACATATGATGTCCCAATTGGTGCAGATGTATACACTTCTAAACTTAGTTAAACCTACTTGATTCCTTATTTCACCTGGTAGAAGCGTAAAATAGCAACGGCACTTCTCTTGACATCGTAAGGCACATGGCATCATACTAAACATATGATGTCCCAACTGGTGCAGATGTATACACTTCTAAACTTAGTTAGACCTACTTGATTCCTTATTTCACCTGGTAGGAGCGTAAAATAGCAACGGCATTTCTCTTGACATCGTAAGGCACATGGCATCATACTAAACATATGATGTCCCAACTGGTGCAGATGTGTACACTTCTAAACTTAGTTAAACCTACTTGATTCCTTATTTCACCTGGTAGGAGCATAAAATAGCAACGGCACTTCTCTTGACATCGTACGGCACATGATGGCATCATACTAAACATATGATGTCCCAACTGGTGCAGATGTATACACTTCTAAACTTAGTTTGACACACCTGATTCTTTATTTCACCTGGTAGGAGCGTAAAATAGCAACGGCACTTCTCTTAACATCGTAAGGCACATAGCATCATACTAAACATATGATGTCCCAACTGGTGCAGATGTATACACTTCTAAACTTAGTTAAACCTACTTGATTCCTTATTTCACCTGGTAGGAGCGTAAAATAGCAACGGCACTTCTCTTGACATCGTAAGGCACATGGCATCATACTAAACATATGATGTCCCAACTGGTGCAGATGTATACACTTCTAAACTTAGTTAGACCTACTTGATTCCTTATTTCACCTGGTAGGAGCGTAAAATAGCAACGGCACTTCTCTTGACATCGTAAGGCACATGGCATCATACTAAACATATGATGTCCCAACTGGTGCAGATGTATACACTTCTAAACTTGTTAAACCTACTTGATTCCTTATTTCACCTGGTAGGAGCGTAAAATAGCAACGGCACTTCTCTTGACATCGTAAGGCACATGGCATCATACTAAACATATGATGTCCCAACTGGTGCAGATGTATACACTTCTAAACTTAGTTTGACACACCTGATTCTTTATTTCACCTGGTAGGAGCGTAAAATAGCAACGGCACTTCTCTTAACATCGTAAGGCACATGGCATCATACTAAACATATGATGTCCCAACTGGTGCAGATGTATACACTTCTAAACTTAGTTAAACTTACTTGATTCCTTATTTTACCTGGTAGGAGCGTAAAATAGCAACGGCACTTCTC
The DNA here is from genome assembly GCF_035609145.1 of Eleutherodactylus coqui. Taxonomy (NCBI): domain Eukaryota; kingdom Metazoa; phylum Chordata; class Amphibia; order Anura; family Eleutherodactylidae; genus Eleutherodactylus; species Eleutherodactylus coqui. The sequence goes on from NC_089837.1 coordinate 397,815,209, forward strand.
TTGACATCGTAAGGCACATGATGGCATCATACTAAACATATGATGTCCCAACTGGTGCAGATGTATACACTTCTAAACTTAGTTAAACGTACTTGATTCCTTATTTCACCTGGTAGGAGCGTAAAATAGCAACGGCACTTCTCTTGACATCGTAAGGCACATGGCATCATACTAAACATATGATGTCCCAATTGGTGCAGATGTGTACACTTCTAAACTTAGTTAAACCTACTTGATTCCTTATTTCACCTGGTAGGAGCGTAAAATAGCAACGGCACTTCTCTTGACATCGTAAGGCACATGGCATCATACTAAACATATGATGTCCCAACTGGTGCAGATGTATACACTTCTAAACTTAGTTAGACCTACCTGATTCTTTATTTCACCTGGTAGGAGCGTAAAATAGCAACGGCACTTCTCTTGACATCGTAAGGCACATGGCATCATACTAAACATATGATGTCCCAATTGGTGCAGATGTATACACTTCTAAACTTAGTTAAACCTACTTGATTCCTTATTTCACCTGGTAGAAGCGTAAAATAGCAACGGCACTTCTCTTATCATCGTAAGGCACATGGCATCATACTAAACATATGATGTCCCAACTGGTGCAGATGTATACACTTCTAAACTTAGTTAGACCTACTTGATTCCTTATTTCACCTGGTAGAAGCGTAAAATAGCAACGGCACTTCTCTTATCATCGTAAGGCACATGGCATCATACTAAACATATGATGTCCCAACTGGTGCAGATTTATACACTTCTAAACTTAGTTAGACCTACTTGATTCCTTATTTCACCTGGTAGGAGCGTAAAATAGCAACGGCATTTCTCTTGACATCGTAAGGCACATGGCATCATACTAAACATATGATGTCCCAACTGGTGCAGATGTGTACACTTCTAAACTTAGTTAAACCTACTTGATTCCTTATTTCACCTGGTAGGAGCGTAAAATAGCAACGGCACTTCTCTTGACATCGTAAGGCACATGGCATCATACTAAACATATGATGTCCCAATTGGTGCAGATGTATACACTTCTAAACTTAGTTAAACCTACTTGATTCCTTATTTCACCTGGTAGGAGCGTAAAATAGCAACGGCACTTCTCTTTACATCGTAAGGCACATGGCATCATACTAAACATATGATGTCCCAACTGGTGCAGATGTGTACACTTCTAAACTTAGTTTAACACACCTGATTCTTTATTTCACCTGGTAGGAGCGTAAAATAGCAACGGCACTTCTCTTAACATCGTAAGGCACATGGCATCATACTAAACATATGATGTCCCAACTGGTGCAGATGTATACACTTCTAAACTTAGTTAAACCTACTTGATTCCTTATTTCACCTGGTAGGAGCGTAAAATAGCAACGGCACTTCTCTTGACATCGTAAGGCACATGATGGCATCATACTAAACATATGATGTCCCAACTGGTGCAGATGTATACACTTCTAAACTTAGTTAAACGTACTTGATTCCTTATTTCACCTGGTAGGAGCGTAAAATAGCAACGGCACTTCTCTTAACATCGTAAGGCACATGGCATCATACTAAACATATGATGTCCCAACTGGTGCAGATGTATACACTTCTAAACTTAGTTAGACCTACTTGATTCCTTATTTCACCTGGTAGGAGCGTAAAATAGCAACGGCATTTCCCTTTACATCGTAAGGCACATGGCATCATACTAAACATATGATGTCCCAACTGGTGCAGATGTGTACACTTCTAAACTTAGTTTGACACACCTGATTCTTTATTTCACCTGGTAGGAGCGTAAAATAGCAACGGCACTTCTCTTGACATCGTAAGGCACATGGCATCATACTAAACATATGATGTCCCAATTGGTGCAGATGTATACACTTCTAAACTTAGTTAAACCTACTTGATTCCTTATTTCACCTGGTAGGAGCGTAAAATAGCAACGGCACTACTCTTAACATCGTAAGGCACATGGCATCATACTAAACATATGATGTCCCAACTGGTGCAGATGTATACACTTCTAAACTTAGTTAAACCTACTTGATTCCTTATTTCACCTGGTAGGAGCGTAAAATAGCAACGGCACTTCTCTTGACATCGTAAGGCACATGGCATCATACTAAACATATGATGTCCCAACTGGTGCAGATGTATACACTTCTAAACTTAGTTAAACCTACTTGATTCTTTATTTCACCTGGTAGGAGCGTAAAATAGCAACGGCACTTCTCTTAACATCGTAAGGCACATGGCATCATACTAAACATATGATGTCCCAACTGGTGCAGATGTATACACTTCTAAACTTAGTTTGACACACCTGATTCTTTATTTCACCTGGTAGGAGCGTAAAATAGCAACGGCACTTCTCTTGACATCGTAAGGCACATGGCATCATACTAAACATATGATGTCCCAACTGGTGCAGATGTATACACTTCTAAACTTAGTTAAACCTACTTGATTCCTTATTTCACCTGGTAGGAGCGTAAAATAGCAACGGCACTTCTCTTGACATCGTAAGGCACATGGCATCATACTAAACATATGATGTCCCAACTGGTGCAGATGTATACACTTCTAAACTTAGTTAAACCTACTTGATTCTTTATTTCACCTGGTAGGAGCGTAAAATAGCAACGGCACTTCTCTTAACATCGTAAGGCACATGGCATCATACTAAACATATGATGTCCCAACTGGTGCAGATGTATACACTTCTAAATTTAGTTTGACACACCTGATTCTTTATTTCACCTGGTAGTAGCGTAAAATAGCAACGGCACTTCTCTTGACATCGTAAGGCACATGGCATCATACTAAACATATGATGTCCCAACTGGTGCAGATGTATACACTTCTAAACTTAGTTAAACCTACTTGATTCCTTATTTCACCTGGTAGGAGCGTAAAATAGCAACGGCACTTCTCTTGACATCGTAAGGCACATGGCATCATATTAAACATATGATGTCCCAACTGGTGCAGATGTATACACTTCTAAACTTAGTTAAACCTACTTGATTCCTTATTTCACCTGGTAGGAGCGTAAAATAGCAACGGCACTTCTCTTGACATCGTAAGGCACATGGCATCATACTAAACATATGATGTCCCAACTGGTGCAGATGTATACACTACTAAACTTAGTTAAACCTACTTGATTCCTTATTTCACCTGGTAGGAGCGTAAAATAGCAACGGCACTTCTCTTAACATCGTAAGGCACATGGCATCATACTAAACATATGATGTCCCAACTGGTGCAGATGTATACACTTCTAAACTTAGTTAAACGTACTTGATTCCTTATTTTACCTGGTAGGAGCGTAAAATAGCAACGGCACTTCTCTTGACATCGTAAGGCACATGATGGCATCATACTAAACATATGATGTCCCAACTGGTGCAGATGTATACACTTCTAAACTTAGTTTGACACACCTGATTCTTTATTTCACCTGGTAGGAGCGTAAAATAGCAACGGCACTTCTCTTGACATCGTAAGGCACATGGCATCATACTAAACATATGATGTCCCAATTGGTGCAGATGTATACACTTCTAAACTTAGTTAAACCTACTTGATTCCTTATTTCACCTGGTAGGAGCGTAAAATAGCAACGGCACTTCTCTTTACATCGTAAGGCACATGGCATCATACTAAACATATGATGTCCCAACTGGTGCAGATGTATACACTTCTAAACTTAGTTTGACACACCTGATTCTTTATTTCACCTGGTAGGAGCGTAAAATAGCAACGGCACTTCTCTTAACATCGTAAGGCACATAGCATCATACTAAAAATATGATGTCCCAACTGGTGCAGATGTATACACTTCTAAACTTAGTTAAACCTACTTGATTCCTTATTTCACCTGGTAGGAGCGTAAAATAGCAATGGCTCTTCTCTTGACATCGTAAGGCACATGGCATCATACTAAACATATGATGTCCCAACTGGTGCAGATGTATACACTTCTAAACTTAGTTAAACCTACTTGATTCCTTATTTCACCTGGTAGGAGCGTAAAATAGCAACGGCACTTCTCTTGACATCGTAAGGCACATGGCATCATACTAAACATATGATGTCCCAACTGGTGCAGATGTATACACTACTAAACTTAGTTAAACCTACTTGATTCCTTATTTCACCTGGTAGGAGCGTAAAATAGCAACGGCACTTCTCTTGACATCGTAAGGCACATGATGGCATCATACTAAACATATGATGTCCCAACTGGTGCAGATGTATACACTTCTAAACTTAGTTAAACGTACTTGATTCCTTATTTCACCTGGTAGGAGCGTAAAATAGCAACGGCACTTCTCTTGACATCGTAAGGCACATGGCATCATACTAAACATATGATGTCCCAACTGGTGCAGATGTATACACTTCTAAACTTAGTTAGACCTACCTGATTCTTTATTTCACCTGGTAGGAGCGTAAAATAGCAACGGCACTTCTCTTGACATCGTAAGGCACATGGCATCATACTAAACATATGATGTCCCAATTGGTGCAGATGTATACACTTCTAAACTTAGTTAAACCTACTTGATTCCTTATTTCACCTGGTAGAAGCGTAAAATAGCAACGGCACTTCTCTTGACATCGTAAGGCACATGGCATCATACTAAACATATGATGTCCCAACTGGTGCAGATGTATACACTTCTAAACTTAGTTAGACCTACTTGATTCCTTATTTCACCTGGTAGGAGCGTAAAATAGCAACGGCATTTCTCTTGACATCGTAAGGCACATGGCATCATACTAAACATATGATGTCCCAACTGGTGCAGATGTATACACTTCTAAACTTAGTTAAACCTACTTGATTCCTCATTTCACCTGGTAGGAGCGTAAAATAGCAACGGCACTTCTCTTGACATCGTAAGGCACATGGCATCATACTAAACATATGATGTCCCAACTGGTGCAGATGTATACACTTCTAAACTTAGTTAAACCTACTTCATTCCTTATTTCACCTGGTAGGAGCGTAAAATAGCAACGGCACTTCTCTTGACATCGTAAAGCACATGGCATCATACTAAACATATGATGTCCCAACTGGTGCAGATTTATACACTTCTTAACTTAGCTTGACACACCTGATTCTTTATTTCAACTGGTAGGAGCGTAAAATAGCAACGGCACTTCTCTTAACATTGTAAGGCACATGGCATCATACTAAACATATGATGTCCCAACTGGTGCAGATGTATACACTTCTAAACTTAGTTTGACACACCTGATTCTTTATTTCACCTGGTAGGAGCGTAAAATAGCAACGGCACTTCTCTTGACATTTTAAGGCACATGGCATCATACTAAACATATGATGTCCCAAATGGTGCAGATGTATACACTTCTAAACTTAGTTTGACACACCTGATTCTTTATTTCACCTGGTAGGAGCGTAAAAAAGCAACGACACTTCTCTTGACATCGTAAGGCACATGGCATCATACTAAACATATGATGTCCCAATTGGTGCAGATGTATACACTACTAAACTTAGTTAAACCTACTTGATTCCTTATTTCACCTGGTAGGAACGTAAAATAGCAACGGCACTTCTCTTAACATTGTAAGGCACATGGCATCATACTAAACATATGATGTCCCAACTGGTGCAGATGTGTACACTTCTAAACTTAGTTTGACACACCTGATTCTTTATTTCACCTGGTAGGAGCGTAAAATAGCAACGGCACTTCTCTTAACATCGTAAGGCACAGGGCATCATACTAAACATATGATGTCCCAACTGGTGCAGATGTGTTCACTTCTAAACTTGGTTTGACACACCTGATTCTTTATTTCACATGGTAGGAGCGTAAAATAGCAACGGCACTTCTCTTAACATCGTAAGGCACATGGCATCATACTAAACATATGATGTCCCAACTGGTGCAGATGTATACACTTCTAAACTTAGTTAAACCTACGTGATTCCTTATTTCACCTGATAGGAGCGTAAAATAGCAACGGCACTTCTCTTAACATTGTAAGGCACATGGCATCATACTAAACATATGATGTCCCAACTGGTGCAGATGTATACACTTCTAAACTTAGTTTGACACACCTGATTCTTTATTTCACCTGGTAGGAGCGTAAAATACCAACGGCACTTCTCTTGACATCGTAAGGCACATGGCATCATACTAAACATATGATGTCCCAACTGGTGCAGATATATACACTTCTAAACTTAGTTAAACCTACTTGATTCCTTATTTCACCTGGTAGGAGCGTAAAATAGCAACGGCACTTCTCTTGACATCGTAAGGCACATGGCATCATACTAAACATATGATGTCCCAATTGGTGCAGATGTATACACTACTAAACTTAGTTAAACCTACTTGATTCCTTATTTCACCTGGTAGGAGCGTAAAATAGCAACGGCACTTCTCTTGACATCGTAAGGCACATGGCATCATACTAAACATATGATGTCCCAACTGGTGCAGATGTATACACTTCTAAACTTAGTTAAACCTACTTGATTCCTTATTTCACCTGCTAGGAGCGTAAAATAGCAACGGCACTACTCTTAACATCGTAAGGCACATGGCATCATACTAAACATATGATGTCCCAACTGGTGCAGATGTATACACTTCTAAACTTAGTTAGACCTACCTGATTCTTTATTTCACCTGGTAGGAGCGTAAAATAGCAACGGCACTTCTCTTGACATCGTAAGGCACATGGCATCATACTAAACATATGATGTCCCAACTGGTGCAGATGTATACACTTCTAAACTTAGTTAAACCTACTTGATTCCTTATTTCACCTGGTAGGAGCGTAAAATAGCAACGGCACTTCTCTTGACATCGTAAGGCACATGGCATCATACTAAACATATGATGTCCCAACTGGTGCAGATGTATACACTTCTAAACTTAGTTAGACCTACCTGATTCTTTATTTCACCTGGTAGGAGCGTAAAATAGCAACGGCACTTCTCTTGACATCGTAAGGCACATGGCATCATACTAAACATATGATGTCCCAACTGGTGCAGATGTATACACTTCTAAACTTAGTTAAACCTACTTGATTCCTTATTTCACCTGGTAGGAGCGTAAAATAGCAACGGCACTTCTCTTGACATCGTAAGGCACAAGTCATCATACTAAACATATGATGTCCACACTGGTGCAGATGTATACACTTCTAAACTTAGTTTGACACACCTGATTCTTTATTTCACCTGGTAGGAGCGTAAAATAGCAACGGCACTTCTCTTGACATCGTAAGGCACATGGCATCATACTAAACATATGATGTCCCAACTGGTGCAGATGTATACACTTCTAAACTTAGTTAGACCTACTTGATTCCTTATTTCACCTGGTAGGAGCGTAAAATAGCAACGGCATTTCCCTTTACATCGTAAGGCACATGGCATCATACTAAACATATGATGTCCCAACTGGTGCAGATGTGTACACTTCTAAACTTAGTTAAACCTACTTGATTCCTTCTTTCACCTGGTAGGAGCGTAAAATAGCAACGGCACTACTCTTCACCTCGTAAGGCACATGGCATCATACTAAACATATGATGTCCCAACTGGTGCAGATGTATACACTTCTAAACTTAGTTAAACCTACTTGATTCCTTATTTCACCTGCTAGGAGCGTAAAATAGCAACGGCACTACTCTTAACATCGTAAGGCACATGGCATCATACTAAACATATGATGTCCCAACTGGTGCAGATGTATACACTTCTAAACTTAGTTAGACCTACCTGATTCTTTATTTCACCTGGTAGGAGCGTAAAATAGCAACGGCACTTCTCTTGACATCGTAAGGCACATGGCATCATACTAAACATATGATGTCCCAACTGGTGCAGATGTATACACTTCTAAACTTAGTTAAACCTACTTGATTCCTTATTTCACCTGGTAGGAGCGTAAAATAGCAACGGCACTTCTCTTGACATCGTAAGGCACATGGCATCATACTAAACATATGATGTCCCAACTGGTGCAGATGTATACACTTCTAAACTTCGTTAAACCTACTTGATTCATTATTTCACCTGGTAGGAGCGTAAAATAGCAACGGCACTTCTCTTGACATCGTAAGGCACATGGCATCATACTAAACATATGATGTCCCAACTGGTGCAGATGTATACACTTCTAAACTTAGTTAAACCTACTTGATTCTTTATTTCACCTGGTAGGAGCGTAAAATAGCAACGGCACTTCTCTTAACATCGTAAGGCACATGGCATCATACTAAACATATGATGTCCCAACTGGTGCAGATGTATACACTTCTAAACTTAGTTTGACACACCTGATTCTTTATTTCACCTGGTAGGAGCATAAAATAGCAACGGCACTTCTCTTGACATCGTAAGGCACATGGCATCATACTAAACATATGATGTCCCAACTGGTGCAGATGTATACACTTCTAAACTTAGTTAAACCTACTAGATTCCTTATTTCACCTTGTAGGAGCGTAAAATAGCAACGGCACTTCTCTTGACATCGTAAGGCACATGGCATCATACTAAACATATGATGTCCCAACTGGTGCAGATTTATACACTACTAAACTTAGTTAAACCTACTTGATTCCTTATTTCACCTGGTAGGAGCGTAAAATAGCAACGGCACTTCTCTTAACATCGTAAGGCACATGGCATCATACTAAACATATGATGTCCCAACTGGTGCAGATGTATACATTTCTAAACTTAGTTAAACGTACTTGATTCCTTATTTTACCTGGTAGGAGCGTAAAATAGCAACGGCACTTCTCTTGACATCGTAAGGCACATGATGGCATCATACTAAACATATGATGTCCCAACTGGTGCAGATGTATACACTTCTAAACTTAGTTTGACACACCTGATTCTTTATTTCACCTGGTAGGAGCGTAAAATAGCAACGGCACTTCTCTTGACATCGTAAGGCACATGGCATCAAACTAAACATATGATGTCACAATTGGTGCAGATGTATACACTTCTAAACTTAGTTAAACCTACTTGATTCCTTATTTCACCTGGTAGGAGCGTAAAATAGCAACGGCACTTCTCTTGACATCGTAAGGCACAAGTCATCATACTAAACATATGATGTCCACACTGGTGCAGATGTATACACTTCTAAACTTAGTTTGACACACCTGATTCTTTATTTCACCTGGTAGGAGCGTAAAATAGCAACGGCACTTCTCTTGACATCGTAAGGCACATGGCATCATACTAAACATATGATGTCCCAACTGGTGCAGATGTATACACTTCTAAACTTAGTTAGACCTACTTGATTCCTTATTTCACCTGGTAGGAGCGTAAAATAGCAACGGCATTTCCCTTTACATCGTAAGGCACATGGCATCATACTAAACATATGATGTCCCAACTGGTGCAGATGTGTACACTTCTAAACTTAGTTAAACCTACTTGATTCCTTATTTCACCTGGTAGGAGCGTAAAATAGCAACGGCACTACTCTTCACCTCGTAAGGCACATGGCATCATACTAAACATATGATGTCCCAACTGGTGCAGATGTATACACTTCTAAACTTAGTTAAACCTACTTGATTCCTGTTTTCACCTGCTAGGAGCGTAAAATAGCAACGGCACTACTCTTAACATCGTAAGGCACATGGCATCATACTAAACATATGATGTCCCAACTGGTGCAGATGTATACACTTCTAAACTTAGTTAGACCTACCTGATTCTTTATTTCACCTGGTAGGAGCGTAAAATAGCAACGGCACTTCTCTTGACATCGTAAGGCACATGGCATCATACTAAACATATGATGTCCCAACTGGTGCAGATGTATACACTTCTAAACTTAGTTAAACCTACTTGATTCCTTATTTCACCTGGTAGGAGCGTAAAATAGCAACGGCACTTCTCTTGACATCGTAAGGCACATGGCATCATACTAAACATATGATGTCCCAACTGGTGCAGATGTATACACTTCTAAACTTAGTTAGACCTACCTGATTCTTTATTTCACCTGGTAGGAGCGTAAAATAGCAACGGCACTTCTCTTGACATCGTAAGGCACATGGCATCATACTAAACATATGATGTCCCAACTGGTGCAGATGTATACACTTCTAAACTTAGTTAAACCTACTTGATTCCTTATTTCACCTGGTAGGAGCGTAAAATAGCAACGGCACTTCTCTTGACATCGTAAGGCACATGGCATCATACTAAACATATGATGTCCCAACTGGTGCAGATGTATACACTTCTAAACTTAGTTAAACCTACTTGATTCCTTATTTCACCTGGTAGGAGCGTAAAATAGCAACGGCACTTCTCTTGACATCGTAAGGCACATGGCATCATACTAAACATATGATGTCCCAACTGGTGCAGATGTATACACTACTAAACTTAGTTAAACCTACTTGATTCCTTATTTCACCTGGTAGGAGCGTAAAATAGCAACGGCACTTCTCTTAACATCGTAAGGCACATGGCATCATACTAAACATATGATGTCCCAACTGGTGCAGATGTATACATTTCTAAACTTAGTTAAACGTACTTGATTCCTTATTTTACCTGGTAGGAGCGTAAAATAGCAACGGCACTTCTCTTGACATCGTAAGGCACATGATGGCATCATACTAAACATATGATGTCCCAACTGGTGCAGATGTATACACTTCTAAACTTAGTTTGACACACCTGATTCTTTATTTCACCTGGTAGGAGCGTAAAATAGCAACGGCACTTCTCTTAACATCGTAAGGCACATAGCATCATACTAAACATATGATGTCCCAACTGGTGCAGATGTATACACTTCTAAACTTAGTTAAACCTACTTGATTCCTTATTTCACCTGGTAGGAGCGTAAAATAGCAATGGCACTTCTCTTGACATCGTAAGGCACATGGCATCATATTAAACATATGATGTCCCAACTGGTGCAGATGTATACACTTCTAAACTTAGTTAAACCTACTTGATTCCTTATTTCACCTGGTAGGAGCGTAAAATAGCAACGGCACTTCTCTTGACATCGTAAGGCACATGGCATCATACTAAACATATGATGTCCCAACTGGTGCAGATGTATACACTACTAAACTTAGTTAAACCTACTTGATTCCTTATTTCACCTGGTAGGAGCGTAAAATAGCAACGGCACTTCTCTTGACATCGTAAGGCACATGGCATCATACTAAACATATGATGTCCCAATTGGTGCAGATGTGTACACTTCTAAACTTAGTTAAACCTACTTGATTCCTTATTTCACCTGGTAGGAGCGTAAAATAGCAACGGCACTTCTCTTGACATCGTAAGGCACATGGCATCATACTAAACATATGATGTCCCAACTGGTGCAGATGTATACACTTCTAAACTTAGTTAGACCTACCTGATTCTTTATTTCACCTGGTAGGAGCGTAAAATAGCAACGGCACTTCTCTTGACATCGTAAGGCACATGGCATCATACTAAACATATGATGTCCCAATTGGTGCAGATGTATACACTTCTAAACTTAGTTAAACCTACTTGATTCCTTATTTCACCTGGTAGAAGCGTAAAATAGCAACGGCACTTCTCTTGACATCGTAAGGCACATGGCATCATACTAAACATATGATGTCCCAACTGGTGCAGATGTATACACTTCTAAACTTAGTTAGACCTACTTGATTCCTTATTTCACCTGGTAGGAGCGTAAAATAGCAACGGCATTTCTCTTGACATCGTAAGGCACATGGCATCATACTAAACATATGATGTCCCAACTGGTGCAGATGTGTACACTTCTAAACTTAGTTAAACCTACTTGATTCCTTATTTCACCTGGTAGGAGCATAAAATAGCAACGGCACTTCTCTTGACATCGTACGGCACATGATGGCATCATACTAAACATATGATGTCCCAACTGGTGCAGATGTATACACTTCTAAACTTAGTTTGACACACCTGATTCTTTATTTCACCTGGTAGGAGCGTAAAATAGCAACGGCACTTCTCTTAACATCGTAAGGCACATAGCATCATACTAAACATATGATGTCCCAACTGGTGCAGATGTATACACTTCTAAACTTAGTTAGACCTACCTGATTCTTTATTTCACCTGGTAGGAGCGTAAAATAGCAACGGCACTTCTCTTGACATCGTAAGGCACATGGCATCATACTAAACATATGATGTCCCAACTGGTGCAGATGTATACACTTCTAAACTTAGTTAAACCTACTTGATTCCTTATTTCACCTGGTAGGAGCGTAAAATAGCAACGGCACTTCTCTTGACATCGTAAGGCACAAGTCATCATACTAAACATATGATGTCCACACTGGTGCAGATGTATACACTTCTAAACTTAGTTTGACACACCTGATTCTTTATTTCACCTGGTAGGAGCGTAAAATAGCAACGGCACTTCTCTTGACATCGTAAGGCACATGGCATCATACTAAACATATGATGTCCCAACTGGTGCAGATGTATACACTTCTAAACTTAGTTAGACCTACTTGATTCCTTATTTCACCTGGTAGGAGCGTAAAATAGCAACGGCATTTCCCTTTACATCGTAAGGCACATGGCATCATACTAAACATATGATGTCCCAACTGGTGCAGATGTGTACACTTCTAAACTTAGTTAAACCTACTTGATTCCTTCTTTCACCTGGTAGGAGCGTAAAATAGCAACGGCACTACTCTTCACCTCGTAAGGCACATGGCATCATACTAAACATATGATGTCCCAACTGGTGCAGATGTATACACTTCTAAACTTAGTTAAACCTACTTGATTCCTTATTTCACCTGCTAGGAGCGTAAAATAGCAACGGCACTACTCTTAACATCGTAAGGCACATGGCATCATACTAAACATATGATGTCCCAACTGGTGCAGATGTATACACTTCTAAACTTAGTTAGACCTACCTGATTCTTTATTTCACCTGGTAGGAGCGTAAAATAGCAACGGCACTTCTCTTGACATCGTAAGGCACATGGCATCATACTAAACATATGATGTCCCAACTGGTGCAGATGTATACACTTCTAAACTTAGTTAAACCTACTTGATTCCTTATTTCACCTGGTAGGAGCGTAAAATAGCAACGGCACTTCTCTTGACATCGTAAGGCACATGGCATCATACTAAACATATGATGTCCCAACTGGTGCAGATGTATACACTTCTAAACTTCGTTAAACCTACTTGATTCATTATTTCACCTGGTAGGAGCGTAAAATAGCAACGGCACTTCTCTTGACATCGTAAGGCACATGGCATCATACTAAACATATGATGTCCCAACTGGTGCAGATGTATACACTTCTAAACTTAGTTAAACCTACTTGATTCTTTATTTCACCTGGTAGGAGCGTAAAATAGCAACGGCACTTCTCTTAACATCGTAAGGCACATGGCATCATACTAAACATATGATGTCCCAACTGGTGCAGATGTATACACTTCTAAACTTAGTTTGACACACCTGATTCTTTATTTCACCTGGTAGGAGCATAAAATAGCAACGGCACTTCTCTTGACATCGTAAGGCACATGGCATCATACTAAACATATGATGTCCCAACTGGTGCAGATGTATACACTTCTAAACTTAGTTAAACCTACTAGATTCCTTATTTCACCTTGTAGGAGCGTAAAATAGCAACGGCACTTCTCTTGACATCGTAAGGCACATGGCATCATACTAAACATATGATGTCCCAACTGGTGCAGATTTATACACTACTAAACTTAGTTAAACCTACTTGATTCCTTATTTCACCTGGTAGGAGCGTAAAATAGCAACGGCACTTCTCTTAACATCGTAAGGCACATGGCATCATACTAAACATATGATGTCCCAACTGGTGCAGATGTATACATTTCTAAACTTAGTTAAACGTACTTGATTCCTTATTTTACCTGGTAGGAGCGTAAAATAGCAACGGCACTTCTCTTGACATCGTAAGGCACATGATGGCATCATACTAAACATATGATGTCCCAACTGGTGCAGATGTATACACTTCTAAACTTAGTTTGACACACCTGATTCTTTATTTCACCTGGTAGGAGCGTAAAATAGCAACGGCACTTCTCTTGACATCGTAAGGCACATGGCATCAAACTAAACATATGATGTCACAATTGGTGCAGATGTATACACTTCTAAACTTAGTTAAACCTACTTGATTCCTTATTTCACCTGGTAGGAGCGTAAAATAGCAACGGCACTTCTCTTGACATCGTAAGGCACAAGTCATCATACTAAACATATGATGTCCACACTGGTGCAGATGTATACACTTCTAAACTTAGTTTGACACACCTGATTCTTTATTTCACCTGGTAGGAGCGTAAAATAGCAACGGCACTTCTCTTGACATCGTAAGGCACATGGCATCATACTAAACATATGATGTCCCAACTGGTGCAGATGTATACACTTCTAAACTTAGTTAGACCTACTTGATTCCTTATTTCACCTGGTAGGAGCGTAAAATAGCAACGGCATTTCCCTTTACATCGTAAGGCACATGGCATCATACTAAACATATGATGTCCCAACTGGTGCAGATGTGTACACTTCTAAACTTAGTTAAACCTACTTGATTCCTTATTTCACCTGGTAGGAGCGTAAAATAGCAACGGCACTACTCTTCACCTCGTAAGGCACATGGCATCATACTAAACATATGATGTCCCAACTGGTGCAGATGTATACACTTCTAAACTTAGTTAAACCTACTTGATTCCTGTTTTCACCTGCTAGGAGCGTAAAATAGCAACGGCACTACTCTTAACATCGTAAGGCACATGGCATCATACTAAACATATGATGTCCCAACTGGTGCAGATGTATACACTTCTAAACTTAGTTAGACCTACCTGATTCTTTATTTCACCTGGTAGGAGCGTAAAATAGCAACGGCACTTCTCTTGACATCGTAAGGCACATGGCATCATACTAAACATATGATGTCCCAACTGGTGCAGATGTATACACTTCTAAACTTAGTTAAACCTACTTGATTCCTTATTTCACCTGGTAGGAGCGTAAAATAGCAACGGCACTTCTCTTGACATCGTAAGGCACATGGCATCATACTAAACATATGATGTCCCAACTGGTGCAGATGTATACACTTCTAAACTTAGTTAGACCTACCTGATTCTTTATTTCACCTGGTAGGAGCGTAAAATAGCAACGGCACTTCTCTTGACATCGTAAGGCACATGGCATCATACTAAACATATGATGTCCCAACTGGTGCAGATGTATACACTTCTAAACTTAGTTAAACCTACTTGATTCCTTATTTCACCTGGTAGGAGCGTAAAATAGCAACGGCACTTCTCTTGACATCGTAAGGCACATGGCATCATACTAAACATATGATGTCCCAACTGGTGCAGATGTATACACTTCTAAACTTAGTTAAACCTACTTGATTCCTTATTTCACCTGGTAGGAGCGTAAAATAGCAACGGCACTTCTCTTGACATCGTAAGGCACATGGCATCATACTAAACATATGATGTCCCAACTGGTGCAGATGTATACACTACTAAACTTAGTTAAACCTACTTGATTCCTTATTTCACCTGGTAGGAGCGTAAAATAGCAACGGCACTTCTCTTAACATCGTAAGGCACATGGCATCATACTAAACATATGATGTCCCAACTGGTGCAGATGTATACATTTCTAAACTTAGTTAAACGTACTTGATTCCTTATTTTACCTGGTAGGAGCGTAAAATAGCAACGGCACTTCTCTTGACATCGTAAGGCACATGATGGCATCATACTAAACATATGATGTCCCAACTGGTGCAGATGTATACACTTCTAAACTTAGTTTGACACACCTGATTCTTTATTTCACCTGGTAGGAGCGTAAAATAGCAACGGCACTTCTCTTAACATCGTAAGGCACATAGCATCATACTAAACATATGATGTCCCAACTGGTGCAGATGTATACACTTCTAAACTTAGTTAAACCTACTTGATTCCTTATTTCACCTGGTAGGAGCGTAAAATAGCAATGGCACTTCTCTTGACATCGTAAGGCACATGGCATCATATTAAACATATGATGTCCCAACTGGTGCAGATGTATACACTTCTAAACTTAGTTAAACCTACTTGATTCCTTATTTCACCTGGTAGGAGCGTAAAATAGCAACGGCACTTCTCTTGACATCGTAAGGCACATGGCATCATACTAAACATATGATGTCCCAACTGGTGCAGATGTATACACTACTAAACTTAGTTAAACCTACTTGATTCCTTATTTCACCTGGTAGGAGCGTAAAATAGCAACGGCACTTCTCTTGACATCGTAAGGCACATGGCATCATACTAAACATATGATGTCCCAATTGGTGCAGATGTGTACACTTCTAAACTTAGTTAAACCTACTTGATTCCTTATTTCACCTGGTAGGAGCGTAAAATAGCAACGGCACTTCTCTTGACATCGTAAGGCACATGGCATCATACTAAACATATGATGTCCCAACTGGTGCAGATGTATACACTTCTAAACTTAGTTAGACCTACCTGATTCTTTATTTCACCTGGTAGGAGCGTAAAATAGCAACGGCACTTCTCTTGACATCGTAAGGCACATGGCATCATACTAAACATATGATGTCCCAATTGGTGCAGATGTATACACTTCTAAACTTAGTTAAACCTACTTGATTCCTTATTTCACCTGGTAGAAGCGTAAAATAGCAACGGCACTTCTCTTGACATCGTAAGGCACATGGCATCATACTAAACATATGATGTCCCAACTGGTGCAGATGTATACACTTCTAAACTTAGTTAGACCTACTTGATTCCTTATTTCACCTGGTAGGAGCGTAAAATAGCAACGGCATTTCTCTTGACATCGTAAGGCACATGGCATCATACTAAACATATGATGTCCCAACTGGTGCAGATGTGTACACTTCTAAACTTAGTTAAACCTACTTGATTCCTTATTTCACCTGGTAGGAGCATAAAATAGCAACGGCACTTCTCTTGACATCGTACGGCACATGATGGCATCATACTAAACATATGATGTCCCAACTGGTGCAGATGTATACACTTCTAAACTTAGTTTGACACACCTGATTCTTTATTTCACCTGGTAGGAGCGTAAAATAGCAACGGCACTTCTCTTAACATCGTAAGGCACATAGCATCATACTAAACATATGATGTCCCAACTGGTGCAGATGTATACACTTCTAAACTTTGTTAAACCTACTTGATTCCTTATTTCACCTGGTAGGAGCGTAAAATAGCAACGGCACTTCTCTTGACATCGTAAGGCACATGGCATCATACTAAACATATGATGTCCCAACTGGTGCAGATGTATACACTTCTAAACTTAGTTAGACCTACTTGATTCCTTATTTCACCTGGTAGGAGCGTAAAATAGCAACGGCACTTCTCTTGACATCGTAAGGCACATGGCATCATACTAAACATATGATGTCCCAACTGGTGCAGATGTATACACTTCTAAACTTGTTAAACCTACTTGATTCCTTATTTCACCTGGTAGGAGCGTAAAATAGCAACGGCACTTCTCTTGACATCGTAAGGCACATGGCATCATACTAAACATATGATGTCCCAACTGGTGCAGATGTATACACTTCTAAACTTAGTTTGACACACCTGATTCTTTATTTCACCTGGTAGGAGCGTAAAATAGCAACGGCACTTCTCTTAACATCGTAAGGCACATGGCATCATACTAAACATATGATGTCCCAACTGGTGCAGATGTATACACTTCTAAACTTAGTTAAACTTACTTGATTCCTTATTTTACCTGGTAGGAGCGTAAAATAGCAACGGCACTTCTCTTGACATCGTAAGGCACATGATGGCATCATACTAAACATATGATGTCCCAACTGGTGCAGATGTATACACTTCTAAACTTAGTTAAACGTACTTGATTCCTTATTTCACCTGGTAGGAGCGTAAAATAGCAACGGCACTTCTCTTGACATCGTAAGGCACATGGCATCATACTAAACATATGATGTCCCAATTGGTGCAGATGTGTACACTTCTAAACTTAGTTAAACCTACTTGATTCCTTATTTCACCTGGTAGGAGCGTAAAATAGCAACGGCACTTCTCTTGACATCGTAAGGCACATGGCATCATACTAAACATATGATGTCCCAATTGGTGCAGATGTATACACTTCTAAACTTAGTTAAACCTACTTGATTCCTTATTTCACCTGGTAGAAGCGTAAAATAGCAACGGCACTTCTCTTATCATCGTAAGGCACATGGCATCATACTAAACATATGATGTCCCAACTGGTGCAGATTTATACACTTCTAAACTTAGTTAGACCTACTTGATTCCTTATTTCACCTGGTAGGAGCGTAAAATAGCAACGGCATTTCTCTTGACATCGTAAGGCACATGGCATCATACTAAACATATGATGTCCCAACTGGTGCAGATGTGTACACTTCTAAACTTAGTTAAACCTACTTGATTCCTTATTTCACCTGGTAGGAGCGTAAAATAGCAACGGCACTTCTCTTGACATCGTAAGGCACATGGCATCATACTAAACATATGATGTCCCAATTGGTGCAGATGTATACACTTCTAAACTTAGTTAAACCTACTTGATTCCTTATTTCACCTGGTAGGAGCGTAAAATAGCAACGGCACTTCTCTTTACATCGTAAGGCACATGGCATCATACTAAACATATGATGTCCCAACTGGTGCAGATGTGTACACTTCTAAACTTAGTTTAACACACCTGATTCTTTATTTCACCTGGTAGGAGCGTAAAATAGCAACGGCACTTCTCTTAACATCGTAAGGCACATGGCATCATACTAAACATATGATGTCCCAACTGGTGCAGATGTATACACTTCTAAACTTAGTTAAACCTACTTGATTCCTTATTTCACCTGGTAGGAGCGTAAAATAGCAACGGCACTTCTCTTGACATCGTAAGGCACATGATGGCATCATACTAAACATATGATGTCCCAACTGGTGCAGATGTATACACTTCTAAACTTAGTTAAACGTACTTGATTCCTTATTTCACCTGGTAGGAGCGTAAAATAGCAACGGCACTTCTCTTAACATCGTAAGGCACATGGCATCATACTAAACATATGATGTCCCAACTGGTGCAGATGTATACACTTCTAAACTTAGTTAGACCTACTTGATTCCTTATTTCACCTGGTAGGAGCGTAAAATAGCAACGGCATTTCCCTTTACATCGTAAGGCACATGGCATCATACTAAACATATGATGTCCCAACTGGTGCAGATGTGTACACTTCTAAACTTAGTTTGACACACCTGATTCTTTATTTCACCTGGTAGGAGCGTAAAATAGCAACGGCACTTCTCTTGACATCGTAAGGCACATGGCATCATACTAAACATATGATGTCCCAATTGGTGCAGATGTATACACTTCTAAACTTAGTTAAACCTACTTGATTCCTTATTTCACCTGGTAGGAGCGTAAAATAGCAACGGCACTACTCTTAACATCGTAAGGCACATGGCATCATACTAAACATATGATGTCCCAACTGGTGCAGATGTATACACTTCTAAACTTAGTTAAACCTACTTGATTCCTTATTTCACCTGGTAGGAGCGTAAAATAGCAACGGCACTTCTCTTGACATCGTAAGGCACATGGCATCATACTAAACATATGATGTCCCAACTGGTGCAGATGTATACACTTCTAAACTTAGTTAAACCTACTTGATTCTTTATTTCACCTGGTAGGAGCGTAAAATAGCAACGGCACTTCTCTTAACATCGTAAGGCACATGGCATCATACTAAACATATGATGTCCCAACTGGTGCAGATGTATACACTTCTAAACTTAGTTTGACACACCTGATTCTTTATTTCACCTGGTAGTAGCGTAAAATAGCAACGGCACTTCTCTTGACATCGTAAGGCACATGGCATCATACTAAACATATGATGTCCCAACTGGTGCAGATGTATACACTTCTAAACTTAGTTAAACCTACTTGATTCCTTATTTCACCTGGTAGGAGCGTAAAATAGCAACGGCACTTCTCTTGACATCGTAAGGCACATGGCATCATATTAAACATATGATGTCCCAACTGGTGCAGATGTATACACTTCTAAACTTAGTTAAACCTACTTGATTCCTTATTTCACCTGGTAGGAGCGTAAAATAGCAACGGCACTTCTCTTGACATCGTAAGGCACATGGCATCATACTAAACATATGATGTCCCAACTGGTGCAGATGTATACACTACTAAACTTAGTTAAACCTACTTGATTCCTTATTTCACCTGGTAGGAGCGTAAAATAGCAACGGCACTTCTCTTAACATCGTAAGGCACATGGCATCATACTAAACATATGATGTCCCAACTGGTGCAGATGTATACACTTCTAAACTTAGTTAAACGTACTTGATTCCTTATTTTACCTGGTAGGAGCGTAAAATAGCAACGGCACTTCTCTTGACATCGTAAGGCACATGATGGCATCATACTAAACATATGATGTCCCAACTGGTGCAGATGTATACACTTCTAAACTTAGTTTGACACACCTGATTCTTTATTTCACCTGGTAGGAGCGTAAAATAGCAACGGCACTTCTCTTGACATCGTAAGGCACATGGCATCATACTAAACATATGATGTCCCAATTGGTGCAGATGTATACACTTCTAAACTTAGTTAAACCTACTTGATTCCTTATTTCACCTGGTAGGAGCGTAAAATAGCAACGGCACTTCTCTTTACATCGTAAGGCACATGGCATCATACTAAACATATGATGTCCCAACTGGTGCAGATGTATACACTTCTAAACTTAGTTTGACACACCTGATTCTTTATTTCACCTGGTAGGAGCGTAAAATAGCAACGGCACTTCTCTTAACATCGTAAGGCACATAGCATCATACTAAACATATGATGTCCCAACTGGTGCAGATGTATACACTTCTAAACTTAGTTAAACCTACTTGATTCCTTATTTCACCTGGTAGGAGCGTAAAATAGCAATGGCTCTTCTCTTGACATCGTAAGGCACATGGCATCATACTAAACATATGATGTCCCAACTGGTGCAGATGTATACACTTCTAAACTTAGTTAAACCTACTTGATTCCTTATTTCACCTGGTAGGAGCGTAAAATAGCAACGGCACTTCTCTTGACATCGTAAGGCACATGGCATCATACTAAACATATGATGTCCCAACTGGTGCAGATGTATACACTACTAAACTTAGTTAAACCTACTTGATTCCTTATTTCACCTGGTAGGAGCGTAAAATAGCAACGGCACTTCTCTTGACATCGTAAGGCACATGATGGCATCATACTAAACATATGATGTCCCAACTGGTGCAGATGTATACACTTCTAAACTTAGTTAAACGTACTTGATTCCTTATTTCACCTGGTAGGAGCGTAAAATAGCAACGGCACTTCTCTTGACATCGTAAGGCACATGGCATCATACTAAACATATGATGTCCCAACTGGTGCAGATGTATACACTTCTAAACTTAGTTAGACCTACCTGATTCTTTATTTCACCTGGTAGGAGCGTAAAATAGCAACGGCACTTCTCTTGACATCGTAAGGCACATGGCATCATACTAAACATATGATGTCCCAATTGGTGCAGATGTATACACTTCTAAACTTAGTTAAACCTACTTGATTCCTTATTTCACCTGGTAGAAGCGTAAAATAGCAACGGCACTTCTCTTGACATCGTAAGGCACATGGCATCATACTAAACATATGATGTCCCAACTGGTGCAGATGTATACACTTCTAAACTTAGTTAGACCTACTTGATTCCTTATTTCACCTGGTAGGAGCGTAAAATAGCAACGGCATTTCTCTTGACATCGTAAGGCACATGGCATCATACTAAACATATGATGTCCCAACTGGTGCAGATGTATACACTTCTAAACTTAGTTAAACCTACTTGATTCCTCATTTCACCTGGTAGGAGCGTAAAATAGCAACGGCACTTCTCTTGACATCGTAAGGCACATGGCATCATACTAAACATATGATGTCCCAACTGGTGCAGATGTATACACTTCTAAACTTAGTTAAACCTACTTCATTCCTTATTTCACCTGGTAGGAGCGTAAAATAGCAACGGCACTTCTCTTGACATCGTAAAGCACATGGCATCATACTAAACATATGATGTCCCAACTGGTGCAGATTTATACACTTCTTAACTTAGCTTGACACACCTGATTCTTTATTTCAACTGGTAGGAGCGTAAAATAGCAACGGCACTTCTCTTAACATTGTAAGGCACATGGCATCATACTAAACATATGATGTCCCAACTGGTGCAGATGTATACACTTCTAAACTTAGTTTGACACACCTGATTCTTTATTTCACCTGGTAGGAGCGTAAAATAGCAACGGCACTTCTCTTGACATTTTAAGGCACATGGCATCATACTAAACATATGATGTCCCAAATGGTGCAGATGTATACACTTCTAAACTTAGTTTGACACACCTGATTCTTTATTTCACCTGGTAGGAGCGTAAAAAAGCAACAACACTTCTCTTGACATCGTAAGGCACATGGCATCATACTAAACATATGATGTCCCAATTGGTGCAGATGTATACACTACTAAACTTAGTTAAACCTACTTGATTCCTTATTTCACCTGGTAGGAACGTAAAATAGCAACGGCACTTCTCTTAACATTGTAAGGCACATGGCATCATACTAAACATATGATGTCCCAACTGGTGCAGATGTGTACACTTCTAAACTTAGTTTGACACACCTGATTCTTTATTTCACCTGGTAGGAGCGTAAAATAGCAACGGCACTTCTCTTAACATCGTAAGGCACAGGGCATCATACTAAACATATGATGTCCCAACTGGTGCAGATGTGTTCACTTCTAAACTTGGTTTGACACACCTGATTCTTTATTTCACATGGTAGGAGCGTAAAATAGCAACGGCACTTCTCTTGACATCGTAAGGCACATGGCATCATACTAAACATATGATGTCCCAACTGGTGCAGATGTATACACTTCTAAACTTAGTTAAACCTACGTGATTCCTTATTTCACCTGATAGGAGCGTAAAATAGCAACGGCACTTCTCTTAACATTGTAAGGCACATGGCATCATACTAAACATATGATGTCCCAACTGGTGCAGATGTATACACTTCTAAACTTAGTTTGACACACCTGATTCTTTATTTCACCTGGTAGGAGCGTAAAATACCAACGGCACTTCTCTTGACATCGTAAGGCACATGGCATCATACTAAACATATGATGTCCCAACTGGTGCAGATATATACACTTCTAAACTTAGTTAAACCTACTTGATTCCTTATTTCACCTGGTAGGAGCGTAAAATAGCAACGGCACTTCTCTTGACATCGTAAGGCACATGGCATCATACTAAACATATGATGTCCCAATTGGTGCAGATGTATACACTACTAAACTTAGTTAAACCTACTTGATTCCTTATTTCACCTGGTAGGAGCGTAAAATAGCAACGGCACTTCTCTTGACCTCGTAAGGCACATGGCATCATACTAAACATATGATGTCCCAACTGGTGCAGATGTATACACTTCTAAACTTAGTTAAACCTACTTGATTCCTTATTTCACCTGCTAGGAGCGTAAAATAGCAACGGCACTACTCTTAACATCGTAAGGCACATGGCATCATACTAAACATATGATGTCCCAACTGGTGCAGATGTATACACTTCTAAACTTAGTTAGACCTACCTGATTCTTTATTTCACCTGGTAGGAGCGTAAAATAGCAACGGCACTTCTCTTGACATCGTAAGGCACATGGCATCATACTAAACATATGATGTCCCAACTGGTGCAGATGTATACACTTCTAAACTTAGTTAAACCTACTTGATTCCTTATTTCACCTGGTAGGAGCGTAAAATAGCAACGGCACTTCTCTTGACATCGTAAGGCACATGGCATCATACTAAACATATGATGTCCCAACTGGTGCAGATGTATACACTTCTAAACTTAGTTAGACCTACCTGATTCTTTATTTCACCTGGTAGGAGCGTAAAATAGCAACGGCACTTCTCTTGACATCGTAAGGCACATGGCATCATACTAAACATATGATGTCCCAACTGGTGCAGATGTATACACTTCTAAACTTAGTTAAACCTACTTGATTCCTTATTTCACCTGGTAGGAGCGTAAAATAGCAACGGCACTTCTCTTGACATCGTAAGGCACAAGTCATCATACTAAACATATGATGTCCACACTGGTGCAGATGTATACACTTCTAAACTTAGTTTGACACACCTGATTCTTTATTTCACCTGGTAGGAGCGTAAAATAGCAACGGCACTTCTCTTGACATCGTAAGGCACATGGCATCATACTAAACATATGATGTCCCAACTGGTGCAGATGTATACACTTCTAAACTTAGTTAGACCTACTTGATTCCTTATTTCACCTGGTAGGAGCGTAAAATAGCAACGGCATTTCCCTTTACATCGTAAGGCACATGGCATCATACTAAACATATGATGTCCCAACTGGTGCAGATGTGTACACTTCTAAACTTAGTTAAACCTACTTGATTCCTTATTTCACCTGGTAGGAGCGTAAAATAGCAACGGCACTACTCTTCACCTCGTAAGGCACATGGCATCATACTAAACATATGATGTCCCAACTGGTGCAGATGTATACACTTCTAAACTTAGTTAAACCTACTTGATTCCTTATTTCACCTGCTAGGAGCGTAAAATAGCAACGGCACTACTCTTAACATCGTAAGGCACATGGCATCATACTAAACATATGATGTCCCAACTGGTGCAGATGTATACACTTCTAAACTTAGTTAGACCTACCTGATTCCTTATTTCACCTGGTAGGAGCGTAAAATAGCAACGGCACTTCTCTTGACATCGTAAGGCACATGGCATCATACTAAACATATGATGTCCCAACTGGTGCAGATGTATACACTTCTAAACTTAGTTAAACCTACTTGATTCCTTATTTCACCTGGTAGGAGCGTAAAATAGCAACGGCACTTCTCTTGACATCGTAAGGCACATGGCATCATACTAAACATATGATGTCCCAACTGGTGCAGATGTATACACTTCTAAACTTCGTTAAACCTACTTGATTCATTATTTCACCTGGTAGGAGCGTAAAATAGCAACGGCACTTCTCTTGACATCGTAAGGCACATGGCATCATACTAAACATATGATGTCCCAACTGGTGCAGATGTATACACTTCTAAACTTAGTTAAACCTACTTGATTCTTTATTTCACCTGGTAGGAGCGTAAAATAGCAACGGCACTTCTCTTAACATCGTAAGGCACATGGCATCATACTAAACATATGATGTCCCAACTGGTGCAGATGTATACACTTCTAAACTTAGTTTGACACACCTGATTCTTTATTTCACCTGGTAGGAGCATAAAATAGCAACGGCACTTCTCTTGACATCGTAAGGCACATGGCATCATACTAAACATATGATGTCCCAACTGGTGCAGATGTATACACTTCTAAACTTAGTTAAACCTACTAGATTCCTTATTTCACCTTGTAGGAGCGTAAAATAGCAACGGCACTTCTCTTGACATCGTAAGGCACATGGCATCATACTAAACATATGATGTCCCAACTGGTGCAGATTTATACACTACTAAACTTAGTTAAACCTACTTGATTCCTTATTTCACCTGGTAGGAGCGTAAAATAGCAACGGCACTTCTCTTAACATCGTAAGGCACATGGCATCATACTAAACATATGATGTCCCAACTGGTGCAGATGTATACATTTCTAAACTTAGTTAAACGTACTTGATTCCTTATTTTACCTGGTAGGAGCGTAAAATAGCAACGGCACTTCTCTTGACATCGTAAGGCACATGATGGCATCATACTAAACATATGATGTCCCAACTGGTGCAGATGTATACACTTCTAAACTTAGTTTGACACACCTGATTCTTTATTTCACCTGGTAGGAGCGTAAAATAGCAACGGCACTTCTCTTGACATCGTAAGGCACATGGCATCAAACTAAACATATGATGTCACAATTGGTGCAGATGTATACACTTCTAAACTTAGTTAAACCTACTTGATTCCTTATTTCACCTGGTAGGAGCGTAAAATAGCAACGGCACTTCTCTTGACATCGTAAGGCACAAGTCATCATACTAAACATATGATGTCCACACTGGTGCAGATGTATACACTTCTAAACTTAGTTTGACACACCTGATTCTTTATTTCACCTGGTAGGAGCGTAAAATAGCAACGGCACTTCTCTTGACATCGTAAGGCACATGGCATCATACTAAACATATGATGTCCCAACTGGTGCAGATGTATACACTTCTAAACTTAGTTAGACCTACTTGATTCCTTATTTCACCTGGTAGGAGCGTAAAATAGCAACGGCATTTCCCTTTACATCGTAAGGCACATGGCATCATACTAAACATATGATGTCCCAACTGGTGCAGATGTGTACACTTCTAAACTTAGTTAAACCTACTTGATTCCTTATTTCACCTGGTAGGAGCGTAAAATAGCAACGGCACTACTCTTCACCTCGTAAGGCACATGGCATCATACTAAACATATGATGTCCCAACTGGTGCAGATGTATACACTTCTAAACTTAGTTAAACCTACTTGATTCCTTATTTCACCTGCTAGGAGCGTAAAATAGCAACGGCACTACTCTTAACATCGTAAGGCACATGGCATCATACTAAACATATGATGTCCCAACTGGTGCAGATGTATACACTTCTAAACTTAGTTAGACCTACCTGATTCTTTATTTCACCTGGTAGGAGCGTAAAATAGCAACGGCACTTCTCTTGACATCGTAAGGCACATGGCATCATACTAAACATATGATGTCCCAACTGGTGCAGATGTATACACTTCTAAACTTAGTTAAACCTACTTGATTCCTTATTTCACCTGGTAGGAGCGTAAAATAGCAACGGCACTTCTCTTGACATCGTAAGGCACATGGCATCATACTAAACATATGATGTCCCAACTGGTGCAGATGTATACACTTCTAAACTTAGTTAGACCTACCTGATTCTTTATTTCACCTGGTAGGAGCGTAAAATAGCAACGGCACTTCTCTTGACATCGTAAGGCACATGGCATCATACTAAACATATGATGTCCCAACTGGTGCAGATGTATACACTTCTAAACTTAGTTAAACCTACTTGATTCCTTATTTCACCTGGTAGGAGCGTAAAATAGCAACGGCACTTCTCTTGACATCGTAAGGCACATGGCATCATACTAAACATATGATGTCCCAACTGGTGCAGATGTATACACTTCTAAACTTAGTTAAACCTACTTGATTCCTTATTTCACCTGGTAGGAGCGTAAAATAGCAACGGCACTTCTCTTGACATCGTAAGGCACATGGCATCATACTAAACATATGATGTCCCAACTGGTGCAGATGTATACACTACTAAACTTAGTTAAACCTACTTGATTCCTTATTTCACCTGGTAGGAGCGTAAAATAGCAACGGCACTTCTCTTAACATCGTAAGGCACATGGCATCATACTAAACATATGATGTCCCAACTGGTGCAGATGTATACATTTCTAAACTTAGTTAAACGTACTTGATTCCTTATTTTACCTGGTAGGAGCGTAAAATAGCAACGGCACTTCTCTTGACATCGTAAGGCACATGATGGCATCATACTAAACATATGATGTCCCAACTGGTGCAGATGTATACACTTCTAAACTTAGTTTGACACACCTGATTCTTTATTTCACCTGGTAGGAGCGTAAAATAGCAACGGCACTTCTCTTAACATCGTAAGGCACATAGCATCATACTAAACATATGATGTCCCAACTGGTGCAGATGTATACACTTCTAAACTTAGTTAAACCTACTTGATTCCTTATTTCACCTGGTAGGAGCGTAAAATAGCAATGGCACTTCTCTTGACATCGTAAGGCACATGGCATCATATTAAACATATGATGTCCCAACTGGTGCAGATGTATACACTTCTAAACTTAGTTAAACCTACTTGATTCCTTATTTCACCTGGTAGGAGCGTAAAATAGCAACGGCACTTCTCTTGACATCGTAAGGCACATGGCATCATACTAAACATATGATGTCCCAACTGGTGCAGATGTATACACTACTAAACTTAGTTAAACCTACTTGATTCCTTATTTCACCTGGTAGGAGCGTAAAATAGCAACGGCACTTCTCTTGACATCGTAAGGCACATGGCATCATACTAAACATATGATGTCCCAATTGGTGCAGATGTGTACACTTCTAAACTTAGTTAAACCTACTTGATTCCTTATTTCACCTGGTAGGAGCGTAAAATAGCAACGGCACTTCTTTTGACATCGTAAGGCACATGGCATCATACTAAACATATGATGTCCCAACTGGTGCAGATGTATACACTTCTAAACTTAGTTAGACCTACCTGATTCTTTATTTCACCTGGTAGGAGCGTAAAATAGCAACGGCACTTCTCTTGACATCGTAAGGCACATGGCATCATACTAAACATATGATGTCCCAATTGGTGCAGATGTATACACTTCTAAACTTAGTTAAACCTACTTGATTCCTTATTTCACCTGGTAGAAGCGTAAAATAGCAACGGCACTTCTCTTGACATCGTAAGGCACATGGCATCATACTAAACATATGATGTCCCAACTGGTGCAGATGTATACACTTCTAAACTTAGTTAGACCTACTTGATTCCTTATTTCACCTGGTAGGAGCGTAAAATAGCAACGGCATTTCTCTTGACATCGTAAGGCACATGGCATCATACTAAACATATGATGTCCCAACTGGTGCAGATGTGTACACTTCTAAACTTAGTTAAACCTACTTGATTCCTTATTTCACCTGGTAGGAGCGTAAAATAGCAATGGCACTTCTCTTGACATCGTAAGGCACATGATGGCATCATACTAAACATATGATGTCCCAACTGGTGCAGATGTATACACTTCTAAACTTAGTTTGACACACCTGATTCTTTATTTCACCTGGTAGGAGCGTAAAATAGCAACGGCACTTCTCTTAACATCGTAAGGCACATAGCATCATACTAAACATATGATGTCCCAACTGGTGCAGATGTATACACTTCTAAACTTAGTTAAACCTACTTGATTCCTTATTTCACCTGGTAGGAGCGTAAAATAGCAACGGCACTTCTCTTGACATCGTAAGGCACATGGCATCATACTAAACATATGATGTCCCAACTGGTGCAGATGTATACACTTCTAAACTTAGTTAGACCTACTTGATTCCTTATTTCACCTGGTAGGAGCGTAAAATAGCAACGGCATTTCCCTTTACATCGTAAGGCACATGGCATCATACTAAACATATGATGTCCCAACTGGTGCAGATGTGTACACTTCTAAACTTAGTTAAACCTACTTGATTCCTTATTTCACCTGGTAGGAGCGTAAAATAGCAACGGCACTACTCTTAACATCGTAAGGCACATGGCATCATACTAAACATATGATGTCCCAACTGGTGCAGATGTATACACTTCTAAACTTAGTTAGACCTACCTGATTCTTTATTTCACCTGGTAGGAGCGTAAAATAGCAACGGCACTTCTCTTGACATCGTAAGGCACCTGGCATCATACTAAACATATGATGTCCCAACTGGTGCAGATGTATACACTTCTAAACTTAGTTAAACCTACTTGATTCCTTATTTCACCTGGTAGGAGCGTAAAATAGCAATGGCACTTCTCTTGACATCGTAAGGCACATGGCATCATATTAAACATATGATGTCCCAACTGGTGCAGATGTATACACTTCTAAACTTAGTTAAACCTACTTGATTCCTTATTTCACCTGGTAGGAGCGTAAAATAGCAACGGCACTACTCTTGACCTCGTAAGGCACATGGCATCATACTAAACATATGATGTCCCAACTGGTGCAGATGTATACACTACTAAACTTAGTTAAACCTACTTGATTCCTTATTTTACCTGGTAGGAGCGTAAAATAGCAACGGCACTTCTCTTGACATCGTAAGGCACATGATGGCATCATACTAAACATATGATGTCCCAACTGGTGCAGATGTATACACTTCTAAACTTAGTTAAACGTACTTGATTCCTTATTTCACCTGGTAGGAGCGTAAAATAGCAACGGCACTTCTCTTGACATCGTAAGGCACATGGCATCATACTAAACATATGATGTCCCAATTGGTGCAGATGTGTACACTTCTAAACTTAGTTAAACCTACTTGATTCCTTATTTCACCTGGTAGGAGCGTAAAATAGCAACGGCACTTCTCTTGACATCGTAAGGCACATGGCATCATACTAAACATATGATGTCCCAACTGGTGCAGATGTGTACACTTCTAAACTTAGTTAAACCTACGTGATTCCTTATTTCACCTGGTAGGAGCGTAAAAAAGCAACGGCACTTCTCTTGGCATCGTAAGGCACATGGCATCATATTAAACATATGATGTCCCAACTGGTGCAGATGTATACACTTCTAAACTTAGTTTGACACACCTGATTCTTTATTTCACCTGGTAGGAGCGAAAAATAGCAACGGCATTTTTCTTAACATCGTAAGGCACATGGCATCATACTAAACATATGATGTCCCAACTGGTGCAGATGTATACACTTCTAAACTTAGTTAAACCTACGTGATTCCTTATTTCACCTGGTAGGAGCGTAAAAAAGCAACGGCACTTCTCTTGGCATCGTAAGGCACATGGCATCATATTAAACATATGATGTCCCAACTGGTGCAGATGTATACACTTCTAAACTTAGTTTGACACACCAGATTATTTATTTCATCTGGTAGGAGCGTAAAATAGCAACGGCACTTCTCTTGACATCATAAGGCACATGGCATCATACTAAACATCTGATGTCCACACTGGTGCAGCTTTATACACTTCTTAACTTAGCTTGACACACCTGATTCTTTATTTCACAGGTAGGAGCGTAAAATAGCAACGGCACTTCTCTTGGCATCGTAAGGCACATGGCATTATATTAAACATATGATGTCCCAACTGGTGCAGATGTATACACTTCTAAACTTAGTTAAACCTACTTGATTCCTTATTTCACCTGGTAGGAGCGTAAAATAGCAACGGCACTTCTCTTGACATCGTAAGGCACATGGCATCATACTAAACATACGATGTCCCAACTGGTGCAGATGTGTACACTTCTAAACTTAGTTTGACACACCTGATTCTTTATTTCACCTGGTAGGAGCGTAGAATAGCAACGGCACTTCTCTTAACATCGTAAGGCACATGGCATCATACTAAACATATGATGTCCCAAATGGTGCAGATGTGTACACTTCTAAACTTAGTTAAATGTACTTGATTCCTTATTTCACCTGGTAGGAGCGTAAAAAAGCAACGGCACTTCTCTTGACATCGTAAGGCACATGGCATCATACTAAACATATGATGTCCCAACTGGTGCAGATGTATACACTACTAAACTTAGTTAAACCTACTTGATTCCTTATTTCAGCTGGTAGAAGCGAAAAATAGCAACGGCACTTCTCTTAACATCGTAAGGCACATGGCATCATACTAAACATATGATGTCCCAACTGGTGCAGATGTATACACTTCTAAACTTAGTTAAACGTACTTGATTCCTTATTTCACCTGGTAGGAGCGTAAAATAGCAACGGCACTTCTCTTGACATCGTAAGGCTCATGGCATCATACTAAACATATGATGTCCCAATTGGTGCAGATGTATACACTTCTTAAAGGGGTGGTCTCGCGAAACCAAGTGGGGGTATACACTTCCGTATGGCCATATTAATGCACTTTGTAATGTACATCGTGCATTAAATATGAGCCATACAGAAGTTATTCCACTTACCTGCTCCGTTGCTAGCGTCCTCGTCTCCATGGTTCCGTCTAAATTCGCTGGCAGCTTGCTTTTTTAGACGCGCTTGCGCAGTCCGGTCTTCTCCATTCAGCACGAGCCGCTTCAGTGTGCTCCCCGCTACAGCTCTTCTGCGCATGCGCAGACGAGCTGTCACTGCTCGGGAGCGCGCTGAAGCGGCCATTCTGCACCATCCTCTGTTAGAGGAAGGTGCAGAAACTGGAGCTGCCCAGCGGAGAAGCCCAGCCCAGCCCAGCAGCCCCGAGAAGCCTCCCAGGTAAGTGATGGGTCGGGGGGCTGCCGCTGCGCCGGGCTGCGCCGGGGGGGCTGTCGCTGCGCCGGGGGGGCTGTCGCTGCGCCGGGGGGGGCTGTCGCTGCGGCGGGGGGGCTGTCGCTGCGCCGGGGGGGCTGTCGCTAGGCCGGGGGGGGGCTGCCGCTGTGATGGGGGGGCTGTCGCTAGGCCGGGGGGGGCTGCCGCTGCGCCGGGCTGCGCCGGGGGGGCTGTAGCTAGGCCGGGGGGGGCTGCCGCTGTGATGGGGGGGCTGTCGCTAGGCCGGGGGGGGGCTGCCGCTGCGCCGGGCTGCGCCGGGGGGGCTGTCGCTAGGCCGGGGGGGGCTGCCGCTAGGCCGGGGGAACTAGCGCTGGGCTCCGGAACCTAGCGCTGGGCTCCGGGGCCTTCACCTGGGCTGAGGGTCTAGCGCTGGGGAGCCGGGGGCTAGCGCCGGTTACCTGCTGTCTGGTCGGCGGCTGCGGGGCGTCTGGTCGGCGGCTGCGATGCGTCCGGTTGCCATGGAGACACAGCTGGCGGCGTCTCGGGAGCGCGCACGTCGGGCTGCAGCGAGCGACGGGGAAAGAGCCGGCGGCCATCTTGAGGAAACTTTTATAAGTTGCTGAAACGCTGGAACGGTAAGTACGAACCAGCTAGAAATGTCATTTACAGGGGGGCTTTGTAATGTATGTTTAATGGGGGGGACTGGGCAAAAAAAAAAATTAACTGCTTCCTCGAGACATCTCCTTTAACTTAGTTTGACACACCTGATTCTTTATTTCACCTGGTAGGAGCGTAAAATAGCAACGACACTTCTCTTAACATCGTAAGGCACATGGCATCATACTAAACATATGATGTCCCAACTGGTGCAGATGTATACACTTCTAAACTTAGTTTGACACACCTGATTCTTTATTTCACCTGGTAGGAGCGTAAAATAGCAACGACACTTCTCTTGACATCGTAAGGCACATGGCATCATACTAAACATATGATGTCCCAACTGGTGCAGATGTATACACTTCTAAACTTAGTTAAACCTACTTGATTCCTTATTTCACCTGGTAGGAGCGTAAAATAGCAACGGCACTTCTCTTAACATCGTAAGGCACATGGCATCATACTAAACATATGATGTCCCAATTGGTGCAGAGATGTATACACTTCTAAACTTGTTAAACCTACTTGATTCCTTCTTTCCCCTGTTGGAGCGTAAAATAGCAACGGCACTTCTCTTGACATCGTAAGGCACATGGCATCATACTAAACATATGATGTCCACACTCGTGCAGATGTATACACTTCTAAACTTAGTTAAACCTACTTGATTCCTTATTTCACCTGGTAGGAGTGTAAAATAGCAACGGCACTTCTCTTGACATCGTAAGGCACATGGCATCATACTAAACATATGATGTCCCAATTGGTGCAGATATATACACTTCTAAACTTAACCACTTTTGACACACTTGATTCTTTCTTTCACTGGTCTGTCCACAGTTCATTCCCCTCATCCCATTAAATACTGATGGCAACTTGAATATCAGTATATCTGGTATTCTACTTGATTGTAAGCTCTTAGAATCAGAGTTTCTACTGTATATTAGACTGTAAGCAGGTTGTATACTATGTCACTTTCTTTCCAGGTGCTCCTTTACTTAGCATATAATTATATACAGGTATCCAGCAATATGCAGCAGGACAGATTAGATCCAGGGTGATGTCCGATCGCCACATCTGGGGTCAGGAAGGAATTTTTTTTCCCCCTGAGGTAGAACTCTCCGGGGGTTTTCTTTGCCTTCCTCTGGATCTTGGAGTCTGGTGGCTCTTATCTCAGAACAATGGTGAGAACTGGCGCAGCATGTTCCGTTGTGTCCACTGAGCTGACCTAAGAGTCACTGTGATCCTTGTGTTCTTTATTTAAGGGCCGGTAATATTTTATTACAATGTTGCTTATTGCTATTCCAATAAAGACATTAAAAACATATACAGTGTGGTGTTTGGTTTTTGTACAGACGTCTGACACAGCGACCATGAAAAGAGTGTTTGCTGCCGCTCAATATTCTAAAACTTTCTACATATAATAAAGTGTATCACCTGCTAAACAGACAGCGGTAGCTGTTGCAGGAACGGGACCATGGTGGATGCCATAGACAGCAAGCTGAAAACATATAATTCCATCCATTGGGATATCACAATGTCAAGTGGAGTCTACTTTACAAGTTTTATGGAGTTCAAACTGTGTGCTGGGGGTACTAACCTTGTGTGTCTTCAAGTCTACACAACATACTACCTGAAAGAAGACTGAAGGCTAGGACAGAAGGAGCAACTGAGTTCTGAAGGCACTGGGGTCTTGTATTAAACATAAGAATCAGACTTAAGGCCCATTTAGACACAACAATTATCGCTTAAATTTTGCTCAAAAGCCATCTTTTGAGTGATAATTGTTGTGTCTAAATGCGCTGCTATTGTGCACTGTTCGTGCACTATTCGTTCATCGCTGATTTCTAGCAAGCTAGAAATCAATGATGACTCTTATCAGCACCGCACTCTGATTTTCTCAGCTGGTGGCGCTGATAGCATTCTTTCAGCTGGTATCCCGCTGGTACTTCCCAGAAGGATACCAGCTGAAAGCTCCGAGAACAAAGGTTTCTTGGAGCTATCAGCTCAGCCGGAGACCGCTGATAACTGCGAGAATAAAGCAGCTTTTTGCATAAACAAAACAGCTGCTTTTCTCTGAGTTATCTGCGGTGTCCCGCTCCACCTGCATTTAACTCTTTTAGTAGCTAATTAGCTACTTAAGAGTTATGCAAAGATGAGCGATCAAAACTGTCACTCAAGCTGATGTTGAACGATTATCTTTCAGTCTAAATGCACTTTAACAAAATGTCATTTACAGAGGGCCTATGATGAAAGTGGGAGGGAAGTCACACTCATTAATGTCCAGTGTTAGCAGACAGTGGCCCAAATCTACTAAGACTGTCAGTCTAAGGCCCTCAGCACACTAATGTATTTTGTGATATATGTTGTCGGTGTTAATCTGCAGACAGCCCCCACCAGGGGCGTAACTAAAGGCTCAGGGGCCCTGATGCAATAGGTGAGCTGGGGCCCCCCTCTATCTGTATCTGTACCCGTACCCATACCTAAACCATGCTGCAAAGAGACATAACTTGAAGCTTCTGGGCCCCAGTGCAAAACTTGTAACAGGGCCCCCAACTATAATGCTTTATTTATAGTACTGGGCTCCCTATATGGAGAAGAGAGGCCTTATGGGCCCCCTAAGGCTCCTGGGCCCGGGTGCAACCGCATCCCCTGCACCCTCTATAGTTACGCCCCTGCCCCAGACCCATTATATGCCTATGAAGACATGAACATTGGCATTTTTTCACGTCGACTGATGGTCTACATGAATAAACTCATGAATAAACTCATAGTATGTCTTATTCATGTCAGCTTCATGGAGGGGAACTAGGCCATGTCAATGCATGCCAATGTGCTGTGTAAAGCGGACAACACATGGACTGCGTCCACCTCTCGGATATAACTTGCACTCATGGCTACTGTGCCAGATGCCCCAGTAAAAGTAATAGTTGGAGTGATTTGCACCAAATTTAATACGAGATGCCCATATCTTAATAAATATGGTAAATTTGGTGCTTTCTAAGGATATGTTCACATGGAGTGGAAGAGGTGCCAATTTACCACAGCGGAAAATCCACATCAAATTCCTCTGCAAAAACCATGTCAAAATCTGCATTAAATGGCTGGAGATGACACAGATTTTGATTCAAATTTGCACAAATATCTGCTCTGTGTGAACAAACCTGAAGGCCACACTTGCTGTGTGTCTGAGTTGTGTCCGGGAGGCTTGAATGCAACTATATTGGCACCATGGACACCTTTCCGTTAGCTGTCCAATATATGGATGGTCCGCACATTGACTTGCATTTACGTGTCCTAATTGCAGTCTTTCAAGAGCTTCTCCTACTTGTCCATTCCATAGGAGGAGTTTACATGAAGTTGTTGGAAAACAACAACTGCACTAACTGGCAAGCCAATCAAATCAGTTGCTCAGTGATATATGATGATGAGGTAATGGCACAAGGAACTACTTTCAGGTAATTTTTAGTTG
This sequence comes from Eleutherodactylus coqui, assembly GCF_035609145.1. NCBI lineage: Eukaryota > Metazoa > Chordata > Amphibia > Anura > Eleutherodactylidae > Eleutherodactylus > Eleutherodactylus coqui. Next base: position 397,851,779 of record NC_089837.1, read on the forward strand.
GCATTTTCTTTGGACAAGCAGAATTTATGGAGGGGACTTGTTATTTGCATAGTGCAGTGCGTCTTCAGGTAATTTGTTTTTACTCTTTTTAGTGACCCCAGAGGCATGGAAGGATGAGTCACCCTTGAGCTGGCTACCTGAACCATGTGGATTCAGGTAGCGCTTAGGGCCATATACTGCTGCCTTAACACTCTGCACCCTAAGGTCAAATTTCCTCTATTACTACCATATACACAGAGCTGAGGTTTAGCAAAGTAGTTAGGAAGGTGAGATTACAGATTAGCCATTGTCTTACCTGCTCAAGATTTTGGCAATTTTTTAACCTCATTAACATACCCGTTAAGCACACAGTCTGAGGTAAGACAAATATAAAACACAAGTTTATTTACTCTTTAGTATATGTAAGTAAAATAGTTAATTAACATATAGGCATTGAGATCACATGGGTAACAAAGTTAAGCATCAATACGTCACCGGATATTGTAGCATCACTCCGCAATCGGGGGATCTCCAGGTACGATTGTCAAGAGGATCCGGGAGTACGCCGGTACGTCTAACGGCCACAAGATGAGTCCCGACTCTTCCCTGAAGATCACTGCTATTTATGCCGTTCTTACACTACGTGGCATATCTGCTTCTGCGCAGTTATGGGTATATACGTCATTCTAATATGGCTATTCAGGTTCTAGACATGCGTAGTAGATGATTGGCAACACAATATATTGAATATTTTGTCCATGAAGTTATCACATCTGTGTTATATTATGAGTCATTCTTGCTGTCTTACCATATATGTCGATAATATTCTGCATTGAGCAGAATATTCAGACAGGTCATTAGTTCATTGAAGTTCTGGTTAACTCATACGGCAACTAGTTATTTGATTACACAATCATCCAGTTCAATCGTATCCCATACGTGTCACAATCGGTCCTTAATCATTCACTATTTGCCGTATGATACCATTAAAACTTTTGGTTTTCTACAGAATACCTTATATGCCATGAAACAATTCCATAGCGATAAAAGTATTACAACTATGGCCAATACCAAAACAGGATGTATTAGCCAATTAAGAGTGGTTTGTGCAGATGATGAATAACCCATAAAGATGTCATACCAATGGTGTGACGTGGCATCAGCAATAGCCGATCCCATCTTTACAATTTTGCCAGCTATTACAGTAGTACTTACAATATGCGTTGCCAAAGATCTATTAAGCAATTTAATATGTTGCTGTACTTCTTCTGTGTCTTCTAACAACTTTTTGAATTTGGTCAAATTTAGATCCCAATTTGACACATTTAAAGGCAGTGGTTGCCAATTGACAGCCACTGTCTTGTCTTGTTCGGGTAATAACACAAAGGTCTCATTTTCCCAAACAAGTGCAGATACGTTTCGCAAGCATCCTGAAAATGGGACAACCATCCCAGGTACAACAGGATGATTACTTGCCAAACATACCTCCTGTGGGGCTATTTCAACCATCATCTTAAAAGTGAGTGGCAGCACAGTCCATTCACATACATTGATCGTATTTTGTAATAAGCATGGTTCATAAACAGCCGATTGGACCTTGCATATGGTCCCTTCTAATGTATCATCACACAATGATAAATCATGAGTTCTATTTTGGTCATCAATGTAAATCCCGTTAAATCTAGGTACCCAGAAATGCATATCTTCTGGAACACCTATAAGTAAGGGGAGAACTACAAACTTACACATCACATTCTTTTTAGTAACATTGTATATGAATATGGTCCCTTTACATAATATATCATTGCAAACCATTTTCTGCGCCTCCAACTGTATCCAATCAGTCTCAGTTATAGTCTGATTGAACACGGTCCTCCACACCTGCTCATTGCCAGTCATGAGCATAGTTTGAAGTGTGTTCTTTTGTTGTTGCTGATAAATGGTCTGCAAGGTACATATTGACCAATTAACATAGTTAGATATGTTAGAATTTATTTCATATGAAAACCTATTAGATGCATCTTGGAAATCAAGCATTATTGTGTCCACATCCGTTTGCATACTAAAGGGCTGCCATATAGTGGGCATCCAGTTAGCCTGCAATGTGAGCACATCTTTAATACCACTTCCCGCGTTATGCATTCGATTAGCTAAAGTCTCTATATCAAAACCATTAATAGTCCCAGAAAGCGCTCCGTAGCCTCCGAGTAAGGTATCATACCAAGCTCGACGGGAACGCTTGGTAGGACAAGTCCTTGAGGGTGGAAACTGCACGGAGGCTTGTATAACAGTCTTTTGAGCATCTCGTCCCACCATGCGACAGGTGGATGGAACCCTTTTTATATGTCCAGGATCTATTTTAGAAGCATTAATGTTCACGAATACCAGGAACTGGCCCCACATGGCCCGATTCTCGATCTCCGTTGCATTCCCACACGTAATTACTTCTGTCTCATTTAAGGGAAATGAAAACTGCACTCCCGTATTTGTACAATTCTGAACATATTGTATCACCAGGGAGTAATTGAGATATGGCAACTCTTTTGGTCTCTGACAGCAGGACACTTTCACAAGTGACGTAATGTTTATTTGTCCCGTTGCCTTATGCAGTGCATATGAAGGACGGTAGGTCGAACTTATATGCGATAATGGATTTCCACTCCAGATAGTCCCATCAAAGGTAATATTCACGATATAACATTTCTGGTTGGCTTCACAAGTGAAGTTGTCTTGCTTCCTGGTTCGGGTTGAATTCCTCCAGCCCCACGAATAATCATTCCTTCCGGTGTCATTGACGCGGATCCCTGGCGTCCACGCATCACCTACTGCGAACACCGAACACATGACGCCAAGGATTCCAAAAATGATTATGTGATTCTAGAGAAGGCAAGGAAACAAGCATTATTCCCGCAAATAGCACTTTTCTTGTGGGACATATTCCCATTTCTCTACTCCGGGTCGCATAATAAGCAAAGTTCGATCTTTCCCCACAGCAATAACCTCTGCCGGGGAGGGCGGTCCTTGGTGATTCTGAACCCATATTTTGGCCCCTACATTAGTAACATCAGTTGAGCCAAAACCTTTATCTCCTCTTACAGTAAGTTCAGTGGGGGCCACCCCTTCTTCCACTTGTGTCAGATACACTGGTATTAATAGCAGCTGTGCCATGCGCTCCTTTTTCCCTATTATCAGAGGATCTGTTCCTAAATTTATCATGATTACTTTAATTTCCCCCTGATAATCTGCATCTATGACTCCGCCTAGGACTACTGCACTTCTCAGAGCAAAACTTGATCTAGTGGCTATCTGCCCGAAGTGATTCTCCGGGATCTTGCATCCTATCCCTGTGGGAATAGTACTCACCTTTCCCGGGGCTATCACCACCGTATCAAGAGCATATAGATCCAACCCTGCAGCGGCAGGAGTGGCTCTATAAGGTGCCTGCGCATCTGGATTAATTTTCCAGTATAAGATTGTCTCTACCTTAGCTACATCTATACTGAGATTGGGTGTTAGCATGCGCATTAAGGGTGTCATAGAATCAGTGATGGGCCTGTTGTTGATAATCTGTAAAGCAGCAGTCAGATTATCTCTCCATTGACCATATTTGTCGGTCTCAGTGAGCTTCTTCAGGGTAGATTTTAATAACCCATTCATTCGTTCCACCAGGCCCGCGGCCTGTGGATAGTAGGGCATATGATATACCCATTCTATGTTGTTTTTACTGGCATACTCTTTTACCTGATTTCCGGTAAAATGTGAACCATTGTCTGTCTGGATCTGCAGGGGAGTCCCATAATACTGGGTAATAACTTCCAGAGTACGTAAAGTACTCCATTGTGTTGCTGTTTTACATGGGAATCCCACCATCAGACCTGAGAATGTATCTACTGCTGTACAAATATACTTACATCCTCTGCTCTCAGGGAGGGGCCCTACAAAATCCATCTGCCAAATCTGCGCTGGCAACTGGCCTCTCCCTATGTGTCCCATTACTGTATGAGGCACTTCTCGTTTTTGCACATGTTGACATACTGGACATTGCGCGATTACTTGTTTGATCATGTCCACTGTCAAAGGGATACCTCTTTCTTGTGCCCACCTGTAAGTGGCCTTCTCTCCCAAGTGTCCACTTTTTTGGTGAGCCCAAACAGCTGTACCTTGAAGCCATGCTTCCTTTTCCTTGTCAGGTTCTTGTATGGCAACAGAAATCGATGCTGCCGCATCTGCTTGAGAATTAAATAAACGTTCCAATGAGTCAAGAGGGACATGAGCATCAACATGAAACACTGTACTTTTGGTACTCCTAATGAATTCCTCTATGTCTTGCCAAAGCTCTTTCCCCCACAATTCCTTACCATGAATGTTCCAGTCGTTCTTCTTCCATCCCATGATCCAAGTGGCCAAACCATTGGCAACTGACCATGAGTCCGTATACAAATGACATTCTTGCCCTTGTTCCTGCTTCAGAGCTAAGAATACTGCACAAAGTTCTGCATATTGACTACTCTTACCTTCTCCTTCCATGACCAACGTCTTGTCTAATTTTGGATTAAAGGCTACACTTTTCCATCTACGTCTTCCACTGATATACTTGGCCGAACCATCCGTGAACCAAGCATGCTCTTTTTGGGAGTCTGTCAACTCAGAGTAAGGTATTCCCCACTTTACTGGGGATTCCTCCATTTGCGCTACTGGTGTAACCTGACCATCTGGAGGGATATCAGCTATCTTTTCATGCAGGGCAGCTATCCCTCCTTCACCTTTTTTCGCTCTTTCCGAGATGTACCATTTCCACTTAATGATACTCTGCTCCTGGGCATGTCCTATCCGATTGGACTTTGGATTAGATAATACCCAACTCATGATGGGTATTTGCGGCCTTAGAAGGACTATGTGTCCTGTCGTCAATTGTTCAGTATCCACCAGGGCCCAATAACATGCCAACAGCTGTTGCTCCAGTGGAGTGTATTTTTCTCCTGCATCTGGTAATTTCCGATTCCAGAAGCCTAGTGGCACTCTTTTGCCCCCTTGCTTCTGCCACAATGACCAGTTTGCATACATATGCTGAACTGATACATGAAGTTCTATCTCACCATCTTGTAAAGGCCATAAATCTACAGCCTGTTGTATGGCTTCTTTTACTGCCTCAAATGCAACCTGTTGCTCTTCTCCCCACGTGAACTCGTACTTCTTGCGAGTCACCTTGTAAAGAGGAGCAAGAAGCTGCCCCAGATGCGGAATGTGTTGTCTCCAGAATCCAAACAATCCTATGTAGGATTGTGTTTCCTTCTTGTCTTTCGGAGTGGGAAAATTTAAGATTTTCTGCCTTGCCTTAGGGAGAATCTCCCTATGGCCCTTATTCCATTGAATTCCTAAGAATTTCACCGTCTGAGAGGGGCCCTGCACCTTGCTATCATTTATTTCCCATCCTTTTTCTCGCAGATGATGTAACAATCCGTCCAATTGTTTCTTTACAGATTGTTCATCCGGTCCCTGAATCATTATATCATCGATATAATGTGAAAACTGCATTTCTGATGGTAAATCAAACTCATCCAAATGTTCTGCCACCGTCCGGTGACAGATGGTTGGACTATGTATCCAACCTTGTGGCAATCGAGTGAACGTATATTGACGTCCTTGCCACGTAAAGGCAAACTGATCTTGTGCCTTTTCTTCTATTGGAATTGTGAAGAACGCTTGTGCGATATCAATCACAGCGTACCATTGTCCACTGTGACTTTGGATCTGCTCCACAATTGTAATGGTGTCTGGGACAGCTGCCGTCAAGGGAGGTGTTTGTTTATTCAACTCCCTGTAATCGACAGTCATCCTCCAAGACCCATCACTCTTCTTCACAGGCCATACCGGATTGTTCCATGCTGTGGTTGCAGGCCTCACAACCCCAGCATCGACCAAATCCTTAATGGTTTCTCCTATTTCCTTGTGACCTCCAGGAATTCTGTATTGCTTCATAGCAACCAGTTTTCCTGCAGGAGGGATGTGTACGGGTGGCATTTTGACCTTTCCCACCGTAACTGGACAAGCTTTTATCCCTATTTTCCTTACGCCAAAGGCAAACTTACCATCTTCGAGGTGTAGTGTCAATCCTTTCAGAATATCTATGCCAATGATATATTCCGGAATAGGTACTACTAACACCGTGTATTTACGTAAGGGCAAATTGCCCAATTTCAAAGTTACCTGTGTCTGTACTCCTTCGGTAACTTTTCCTCCCAATCCTGAAATATTAACTTTTGGACCTTTAAACTTTTTGGGATTTCCATAAATCAGAGTAGCCTCCGCCCCTGTATCTACTAAAGCTGGGACCCTTTGGACATTACCCCCTTTCCAATGTATGGCTAGCGGGACGTAGGGTCTGTCATCCCGCCTAACCCAGACAGGGGCTTGGCTTGCTACCTATGCGGAATCAGAATCTGATTCCTCCAGGAGCGGAGCAGATGGCTTCAAATGGTCCTGCACTTGGGTAGCTACCATTGCAGCCATCTCCTTCCATGGATAGATCTTTTGAAAGTCCTCCCATTCTAATTTCTTAGGTTCTAAATTAGTGACCTGCTTCTCTCTCTTTTTAGAAGCTTTTGGGGCCACTGAATCTTCCCTTTTATCCACCTTTTTGTTGGATAATACCTTCTGTTTATAAAGACGCCACAAATCACCTGTATCTTTTCCATCAATGGCGTCCTTGGAGACTCCAGCTTTCAGGAGAGCCTGAAACATATCTCTACGAGATACCCTTGGCACTCCTGAATCACCAGTCCCCTGGGAACTAGGATTCCTAGACCTATCACGATCTGTTCGCTTTTCCTCTCTATCCCAGTTTCCCATATCTTGCAATTCCCGCATTCTAGCCACGACCGCAGACATTGGCTCATTAGTCATGGATAGAAGTAGGGTCATCATCACGGCTTTATAAGCCGAAGGTGCAGTCTTAATTAAACGATTTCTAACTCCTGCTGTCAGCCGAGTCTCCAAATAATCTTCCATATGCTCGATGATAATTAATGAGACCCTCATAGCTTCCTCCTTCAACCTTTCAATGCCATCCCTGATAGTGTACCAAGGTTTGTCATTGATTGGAATGTCTGCCTCTGTTGGGAATTTATTAAGAAACCCATTGGTTACTATATTAAACAGGGAAATAGCACTTTCTCCTTGATGATTAGGAAAATATTCTCTAAAATTTCTACTGATTACTGGATCTCTAGTTAGAGTAACAAATCTCATTGCATCTTTTGGATCCAACATTACCCCAGTCGCCCCGTGCTCAAATAGACGGACCAACCATGGTATGTCAGATTCCCCAGGCCTTTGCCTAAATCTACTCAGTATATCATCAACTTCTGACTGAGAAAAATCCTCTAGGGTAAGCCTGGTGCGCCTATGTGGCACCAATTCTTCTTGCACCAACAGTCTCCCATCGGCATCGTACATATAGTTTCCCTGATCGTCATACCTGGGCAACCTTTGCCCATCATGACCTACGATAGGCTGGGTATCGGGTCCATATTCAGTAGTTTCCTTCCTTCTGCTAATGGGCTGGGCACGTTTTAAAGCAGGTGGATCAATTATTGGATTGGGTGGGTCTTCCCAATCCCCCTTATGCCAGTCCTCCTCCCCCGAAGAAGATGAGGAATCCCATAAGTCTCCATCCCACTTATCTGGGTCCCAGTTCACAGAAGCAGAAGCTATAGCTTTCGATACCTTTCGCTTATCAACTTTACCTTTACGCCCCTTATATTTATTCTGAGCAACTTTTACAACAGCCTTTTCTGCAATATTCTGGTAATGTTCTATTTTTTCCTTTATCAGCCTTTGGTTACATTCCAACACCACTCTCTTTCCTTCAGATTCTACTAACTTTTGTTCCGTCTGATTAAGTTTTCTTATTAGTTGGGACTTCTTCTTATGGATATTCCTATAGGCTGAGGCCAATACCCAATTTCTCCTACCCAACTGAACTGCGTCACCTGCCTTGGCAGGGGTCTCCTCGAGTACCTTAACGACATCGAGGGGCTCTGAATCTTTTAGCTTACTATCCCATGATTCTGCAAGCCCACTATGCATCAACTCCTGAGCTAATATATCATAGGGACCCTCGGACCAGCCGGGGATGTCTATTTTCTGAACGATTTTAGTTTTATCTTTCTTGGTTCTTTTTCTAAACATATTGTTGTCTTATTGGCAAAATGCCAATTGGTGAAACTTTTTGCGCAGAGTTCCCCCTTACAGAACTCACAAAATTTTGGCAACTTGCCAATTGGTGAAACTTTGCACAGAGGTCCCCTTTACTGCGAGAAACCACCCTGCAAATTGGCACCAATTTCCCAAGTCCTGTCTCAAAGTTACAGAACTCCGAAAGTTTTGGCAACGTGCCAATTTGGTGAAACTCTGCACAGAGTTCCCCTTTACAAAATTTTGGCAACGTGCCAATCTGGTGAAACTTTGCACAGAGGTCCCCTTTACGGCGAGGCACCACCCTGCAAACTGGCACCGATTTCCCGAGTCCTGCCTCAAAGTTACAGAACTCCGAAAATTTTGGCAACGTGCCAATTTGGTGAAACTCTGCACAGAGTTCCCCTTTACAAAATTTTGGCAACGTGCCAATCTGGTGAAACTTTGCACAGAGGTCCCCTTTACGGCGAGGCACCACCCTGCAAACTGGCACCGATTTCCCGAGTCCTGCCTCAAAGTTACAGAACTCCGAAAATTTTGGCAACGTGCCAATTGGTGAAATTTTGCACAGAGGTCCCGCTTATTGCTAGACACAACCGTGCAAACTGGCACCAATCTCCCAAGTCCTGCTTCAAAGTTACAGAACTTATAATATTTTGGCAGTATGCCAATGGGTTCAACAAGGACTACTTACTGCAACTATCAATTTGTATTTACTATTGTTACTCTATCACTTATCAAAGCAAAGTTATAACCATTTGAACCCCTTGGCAATGGGCCAAAAATCTAATATGGCGACAGCAACCCCCCCGTGCACTGAGAAGCACTGTCACAATACCAAATTATACAGTAATATAACCTTACCAAAGACAACAATATCCTGCCAGACTACGCCAATTTATGTCTTACCTGCTCAAGATTTTGGCAATTTTTTAACCTCATTAACATACCCGTTAAGCACACAGTCTGAGGTAAGACAAATATAAAACACAAGTTTATTTACTCTTTAGTATATGTAAGTAAAATAGTTAATTAACATATAGGCATTGAGATCACATGGGTAACAAAGTTAAGCATCAATACGTCACCGGATATTGTAGCATCACTCCGCAATCGGGGGATCTCCAGGTACGATTGTCAAGAGGATCCGGGAGTACGCCGGTACGTCTAACGGCCACAAGATGAGTCCCGACTCTTCCCTGAAGATCACTGCTATTTATGCCGTTCTTACACTACGTGGCATATCTGCTTCTGCGCAGTTATGGGTATATACGTCATTCTAATATGGCTATTCAGGTTCTAGACATGCGTAGTAGATGATTGGCAACACAATATATTGAATATTTTGTCCATGAAGTTATCACATCTGTGTTATATTATGAGTCATTCTTGCTGTCTTACCATATATGTCGATAATATTCTGCATTGAGCAGAATATTCAGACAGGTCATTAGTTCATTGAAGTTCTGGTTAACTCATACGGCAACTAGTTATTTGATTACACAATCATCCAGTTCAATCGTATCCCATACGTGTCACAGCCATAAGTAAAAAAAAAGTTGGGTATAGTAGAGTAGAGCAAAATGTGATTGTTCGTAGTACAGGTGCATTCACATGGGTGACAGCAAGTCCTGTCTGACATTCTTGGGCGGGATTCACATTATTGTACAGTACATGGACACCCCCTCCATCTGCCGTACAATGCACGAGATTCACACGAAAATAGAACATGCTACGACCTTTATGTCTCAGCATCGCTGCAAAAGAAAAATCGCCCACTGCAAGTTTTGTGCATTGCCTATGTGAATGCACCCTTAGAGAAACAAAGTAATCTTGTAAATATGACAACTTTTAATGGCTAACAAAAAGAGATGATGTTACAGTAAGCTTTCAAATCTATTTAGGATTGTTCATCAGGCCCTAATACGATATGTCTGAAGAAGCTGGATGGTCGTATTGACGAATTGCCCGCCATCTGGGCAGTTCTGACAAAAACTGTTAAGAGGTGTTGGGACCAGTGGCTATGTGAGGGCATGTACACATTGGGACCAGGCTCAGGATACCCTCGACAGACCATCGTTCGACAAGCAAGATCGGCTCCAACTGTTTCATAGTGCGCACTTGGCTGAAGGACATTTTATCTCACAGTGCCCATTACGTGTACTGCCTTTGACACCCACTCACCATCACCTCCTTTTGCAGTGGTGTCGTGAATAACAAAACTGGACTGCTATGAAATGGAACGGAGTTTTCTTCAGCAACAAATTTAGGTTTACTCTGGAAACTGAAGACAGCCATGCTTGTGTCTGAAGACCAAGGGGTGATCATCTCAATCCTGCCCGTGCCGACGCCGCTCACCACTACAGCGATTACCAGCTGGGGTGCCGCAGCTCCCTGCTGGTAATAGCGCTGTTACCGCTGATCCCGGCGCACACTGATGTCAGTGTACAGCCAGGATCCTCCTCCCCTGAGTCCCCTGCTCTTCAGTTCTGCAGGAGAAGACTCGGGGAGGAAGAGTGCCGGGCTACACACTGATGTCAGTGTGCATCCGGGCTCAGCGTGAGCAGAGGGGGAGCGGCGCTGACAGCAAGAAAGAGGTAAGTATATGGGTTGGGGGGGAACTAATATTACTGTGGGGGGGGGCTTATTATTACTATGGGGGGCTTATTACTACTGAGGGGCGCTTATTACTGAGGGGGGCCTATTATTGAGGAGGGGCTTATTACTATTACTGAGGGGGCTTATTATTACTGAGGGGGGCTTATTACTGAGGAGGCTTATTACTATTACTGAGGGGGGTTATTATTATTACTAAGGTGGGCTTATTTTATTACTATGGGGGGCTTATTATTATTACTGAGGGGGGTTAATGTTGCTATGGGGGTATTACTACTGAGGGGGTTAATATTACTAATTGGGCCATTGTGGGGGTCGTTATTTTTACTGGGGCCACTATCAGGGTTACTATTAGGGCTCATTCACACGGGTGTAATTGTATTTCGGTCACACAAATACGCTGCGTATTTGCGCAATTGAAAATCGCTTATGCCTTTATATTTGCGTATGTACAGTAAAAAAGAACGTAGATGGGCCCATTGAAATGGTGCGCGAATATGCAGTGAATACATAGGTTTTCTGAGCATTCAACATGTATTTGGGCCCATTCACTTCAATCGCCTATTGGGGTGCGTAGTACGCTCCAAAAAAGGTCATGCTGTGTGAAAATATACATCATATACATCATGTGAATGAACTCAGTGAAATCAATGGCTTCTATTCACTGCATATTATGTACACAAATACGCTTGTGTGAACAGGCCCTTACTGTACTGTCTTAGGCCCCCTGTCCATGGGCGGAAATTCCGCAGCGGGATTTCCCGCAGAATTTTCGCCCATGGAAGCTGCCATAGGATTGCGTTAAAAAACGCAATCCTATGCAGACGGCCGCGGTTTGTCAACGCAAAATCTCGGAAAACAAAGCGCAGCATGCTCTATTACTCTGCGGGGCTAGCAGAGGCCCGCACAGAAATGTCACTCCTCGGCCACTGGCTCCGCTCTGCGAATGCGCCGGCTGGCCGGCAGCCGGAACATTCGCAGAGCCAGAGCCGCAGGAGCAGGTGAGTGTTGCGCTGGTCCCTGCAGGGGCTCTGGTCGGGATCCGACCCAGCCGTTTGCAGACGGCCTTACAATCGGCACTTTGAAGGTCACCATAAGCCTGATGTGGCCCTCGGTGAAAATGAGTTTGACACCCCTGGTCTAGGGGGCCATCGCATACGATAGTTGGTCACCCCTGTAGTAGTATGAGGGACAATAACAGCTCAGTAATATGTTCAGGACATCCTGCAGCCACATGTGTTCCTCTCCTGGCGGCTTCCAATAGGCATTTTCCAGCAAGATAATGCTCGGTCGCACACACAAGGGTCACAGGAAAGCTTCCACAACATTGCCACACTTCCGTGGCCTGCCCGGTCACCAGATTTACCACCAATAGAACATGTATAGTATGAAATGGGATGCAAACTTCAAAAGCTTACGAGTTTGTATGATCTAGAGGCTCAGTTACAGCAAATGTGGACCGATATGCCGAAGGATACCATACGGACCTGGATGCCTCCATGCTTACACATATCATATCTTGTGTCCAAGCTAGAGGGGGTACAACAGGGTGCTAGAGCCTCCATGCCCACCCGTATCGCATCTTGTATCCAAGCTAGAGGTGGTACAACAGAGTACTAAGCCTCCATGCCCACACATATCACATCTTACATCTGAGCTAGAGGCAGCCCAACAGGGTACTAGAGCCTCCATACCCACCCATATCACATCTTGTATCCAAGTTAGAGGTGGCCCAACAGAATACTAATGCTTCCATGTTTGCCCGCATCACATCTTGCATCGAAGCTAAAGGCAGCCCAACAGGGTACAAGAGCCTCCATGAATGCCCGTATCGCATCTTGTATCCAAGCTAGATGCGGCCCAACAGGGTACTAGAGCCTCCCTTCAAGACATCAGTTTTGCTCTGATACCGTAATCACTTTCTTATATCAACGGTACAATCACACATAAAAAGTTTCATTTGGTTCTGACAACTTCTTCTAGGAGCTTTTTTTTTACAATGAGTGTAAGAGGATATAACTTCGCCAGCATCTCCAGACATTTTATAAATTGGATCCGAGATTCTAAACACTATTCAGACTTTGATCTAGAATCTAGCATCTGTGCTCCGTGGAACTTAAAATGGTTTTACATGTCCCCTTAAAACTGATGCCACATAAGATTAAGCACTTGATTCTACTCCATGACACATCTTCCTCTGTGGAACCATCCTGACTTTCCGCAAAGCGGAGAAAACAAATTAGGGAGCACATAGTCAGCCAACTCTTGCATGAGACAGAGGTTAGGTGGTTAATAGAGATGAGCGAGCGTACTTGTCCGAGCTTGATGCTCGTTCGAGTATTAGGGTGTTCGAGATGCTCGTTACTCGAGACGAGCACCACGCGATGTTCGAGTTACTTTCACTTTCATCTCTGAGACATTTGCGCGCTTTTCTGGCCAATAGAAAGACAGGGAAGGCATTACAACTTCCTCCTGTGACGTTCCAGCCCTATACCACCCCCTGCAGTGAGTGGCTGGGGAGATCAGGTGTCACCTGAGTGTTAAAATCTGCCCCGCCCGCGGCTCGCCACAGATGCATTCTGACAGAGATCAGGGAAAGTGCTGCTGCTGCTGCTGCTGCTGCTATAGGGAGAGTGTTAGGTGTTATTTTAGGCTTCAAGAGCCCCAACGGTCCTTCTTAGGGCCACATCTGACCGTGTGCAGTACTGTTGAGGCTGCTATTAGCAGTGTTGCACAATTATTTTTTTTTGTATATCGAGCGTGCAGACCATTGCGTCCTCAGTCTGCAGTCATTGTACAGAGTATAGGGGCAGTACTGGTGAGGCAGGGACAGTGGGAAAGGTGAAAGACATATACTGTCTATATAGGCAGTGGGCTTTTAAAAAAAATTGGGGAAAAATACTATATTTGGACTGCCTGTGACCGTCTTCAGTGTACTGCGTGTCTGCTGGGGTTAGTAGTCCTAATTAATACGCAGCTAAGCGTTACAGGAGGCTTGCGCAAAATTGTTTCCTGGCTCTGCTGTCTCCGTTACATCACCGCCGTCATAGCGCCAGAGGGAAACAGTATACATATATACGCTGCATACGCTGTCTGACACCCGACAGTCACAGACACATAGACAGTCTGCAGTCATTTTACAGAGTATACGGGCAGTACTGGTGAGGCAGGGACTGTGGTACAGGGAAAGAGATATACTGTCTATATAGGCAGTGGGCTTTTTCAAAAAAATTGGGGAAAAATACTATATTTGCGCTGCCTGTGAGCGTCTTCAGTTTACTGCATGTCTGCTGGGAGTAGTAGTCATAATTAATACCCAGCTAAGCGTTACAGCAGGCTTGCGCAAAATTGTTTCCTGGCTCTGCTGTCTCCGTTACATCACCGCCGTCATAGCGCCAGAGGGAAACAGTATACATATATACGCTGCATACGCTGTCTGACACCCGACAGTCACAGACACATAGACAGTCTGCAGTCATTTTACAGAGTATAGGGGCAGTACTGGTGAGGCAGGGACAGTGGTACAGGGAAAGAGATATACTGTCTATATAGGCAGTGGGCTTTTTCAAAAAAATTGGGGGAAAATACTATATTTGGGCTGCCTGTGACCGTCTTCAGTGCACTGCATGTCTGCTGGGAGTAGTAGTCATAATTAATACCCAGCTAAGCGTTACAGCAGGCTTGCGCAAAATTGTTTCCTGGCTCTGCTGTGCCCGTTACATCACCGCCGTCATAGCGCCAGAGGGAAACAGTATACATAATATACACTGCATACAGTATCTGTGTAGTGTTTCAGCTCACCATTTAAAAAAATTGAAGCAAAATACTTAAAGGGGTTGTCTCACGCCGAAACGGGTTTTTTTTTTATTCAATAGGCCCCCCGTTCGGCGCGAGACAAACGCGATGCATGTGTTAAAAAAAAAAAACGGGTAGTATTTACCCGAATCCCCGCGCTGCGGCAACTTCTTCCTTCTTCTTACTTACCTTAGTAAGATGGCCGCCGGGATCTTCACTGTGCGGTCCATTGCCGATTCCAGCCTCCTGATTGGCTGGAATCGGCACACGTGACGGGGTGGAGCTACGAGGAGCAGCTCTCCGGCACGAGCGGCCCCATTCAGAAAAGAGAAGACCGCACAGCGCAAGCGCGTCTAAAATAGCCAGAAGAGGCGATTTTAGACGGATCCATGGAGACGAGGACGCCAGCAACGGAGCAGGTAAGTGAATAACTTCTGTATGGCTCATATTTAATGCACGATGTATATTACAAAGTGCATTAATATGGCCATACAGAAGTGTATACCCCCACTTGGTTTCGCGAGACCACCCCTTTAATCAAAACCACCATTATATCTTCACATATATTCACTAACCCAAATATCTTCATATTAATAATCACCAAAACTATCCATATTTATTACTAATAGAGATGAGCGAGCACCAAAATGCTCGGGTGCTCGTTACTCGAGACGAACTTTTCGCGATGCTCGAGGGTTCGTTTCGAGTAACGAACCCCATTGAAGTCAATGGGCGACCCGAGCATTTTTCTAGATCGCCAATGCTCGCTAAGGTTTTCATTTGTGAAAATCTGGGCAATTCAAGAAAGTGATGGGAACGACACAGAAACGGATAGGGCAGGCGAGGGGCTACATGTTGGGCTGCATCTCAAGCTCCCAGGTCCCACTATTAAGCCACAATAGCGGCAAGAGTGGGCCCCCCCCTCCCAACAATTTTTACTTCTGAAAAACCCTCATTAGCAAGGCATACCTTAGCTAAGCCCCACACTACCTCCAACAAAGCACAATCACTGCCTGCATGACACTCCGCTGCCACTTCTCCTGGGTTACATGCTGCCCAACCCCCCCCCTCGCACGACCCTGTGTCCGCAGCGCACACCAAAGTGTCCCTGCGCAGCCTTCAGCTGCCCTCATGCCACACGCTGGCCTCATAGCCACACCACCCTCATGTCTATTTATAAGTGCGTCTGCCATGAGGAGGAACCGCAGGCACACACTGCAGAGGGTTGGTACGCCCAGGCAGCGACCCTCTTTAAAAGGGGCGGGGCAATAGCCCACAATGCTGTACAGAAGCAATGAGAAATTCAATCCTGTGCCACCTCCATCAGGAGCTGCACACGTGGGCATAGCAATGGGGAACTCATGTGCCACACACTATTCATTCTGTCAAGGTGTCTGCATGCCCCGTCAGACCGGGGTTTTTTATAAATAGTAACAGGCAGGTACAACTCCGCAATGGGAATTCTGTGTGCACCCACAGCATGGGTGGCTCCCTGGAACCCACCAGCTGTACATAAATGTATCCCATTGCAGTGCCCTGGACAGCAGAGCTAACATCAGATTAAATGCAGGTGGGCTTCAGCCCACACTGCATGCCCCAGTCAGACTGTTTTTTTTTTATAAGTACACACAGGCAGGTACAACTCGCTATTGTGAAGTCCGTGTGGACCGACAGCATGGGTGGCTCCCTGGAACCCACCGGCGGTACATAAATAAATCTCATTGCAGTGCCCAGCACAGCTGAGGTAACGTCAGGTTTAATGCAGGTGCGCCTCATAGAGCCTGGCCAACATGTGGAGCGTAGAGTTCCACCGTGTGGGCACGTCGCACAGCAGTCGGTGCACTGGCAGATGAAACCGATGTTGCAGGGTGCGCAGGGTGGCAGCGTCCGTGTGGGACTTGCGGAAATGTGCGCAGAGCCGGCGCACCTTTCCGAGCAGGTCTGACAAGCGTGGGTAGCTTTTCAGAAAGCGCTGAACCACCAAATTAAAGACGTGGGCCAGGCATGGCACGTGCGTGAGGCTGCCGAGCTGCAGAGCCGCCACCAGGTTACGGCCGTTGTCACACACAACCATGCCCGGTTGGAGGCTCAGCGGCGCAAGCCAGCGGTCGGTCTGCTCTGTCAGACCCTGCAGCAGTTCGTGGGCCGCGTGCCTCTTCTCTTCTAAGCTGAGTAGTTTCAGCACGGCCTGCTGACACTTGCCCACCGCTGTGCTGCCACGCCGCGCGACACCGACTGCTGGTGACGTGCTGCTGCTGACACATCTTGATTGCGAGACAGAGGTTGCGTAGGAGGAGGAGGAGGAGGGTGGTTTAGTGGAGGAAGCATACACCGCCGCAGATACCACCACCGAGCTGGGGCCCGCAATTCTGGGGGTGGGTAGGACGTGAGCGGTCCCAGGCTCTGACTCTGTCCCAGCCTCCACTAAATTCACCCAATGTGCAGTCAGGGAGATATAGTGGCCCTGTCCGCCTGTGCTTGTCCACGTGTCCGTTGTTAAGTGGACCTTGGCAGTAACCGCGTTGGTGAGGTCGCGTACAATGTTGCGGGAGACGTGGTCGTGCAGGGCTGGGACGGCACATCGGGAAAAGTAGTGGCGACTGGGAACTGAGTAGCGCAGGGCCGCCGCCATATACCTTTGAAAGCCTCCGTTTGCACAACCCTATACGGCAGCATCTCCAGGCTGATAAATTTGGCTATGTGCACGTTTAACGCTTGAGCGTGCGGGTGCGTGGCAGCGTACTTGCGCTCCAACACTTGCACTAGCGACGGCTGGACGGTGCGCTGAGAGACATTGTTGGATTGGGCCGAGGACAGCGGAGGTGAGGGTGTGGGTGCAGGCCAGGAGACGGTAGTGACTGTGTCCTGAGAGGGGGGTTGGATCTCAGTGGCAGGTTGGGGCACAGGGGGAGAGGCAGCGGTGCAAACCGGAGGCGGTGAATGGCCTTCGTCCCACCTTGTGGGGTGCTTGGCCATCATATGTCTGCGCATGCTGGTGGTGGTGAGGCTGGTGGTGGTGGCTCCCCAGCTGATCTTGGCGCGACAAACCTTGCACACCACTGTTCGTCGGTCGTCTGCACTCTCAGTGAAAAACTGCCAGACCTTTGAGCACCTCGGCCTCTGCAGGGTGGCATGGCGCGAGGGGGCGCTTTGGGAAACAGTTGGTGGATTATTAGGTCTGGCCCTGCCTCTACCCCTGGCCACCGCACTGCCTCTTCCAACCTGCCCTGCTGCTGCACTTGCCTCCCCCTCTGAAGACTTGTCCTCAGTAGGCGTAGCAAACCAGGTGGGGTCAGTCACCTCATCGTCCTGCTGCTCTTCCTCCGAATCCTCTGTGCGCTCCTCCCTCGGATTAACTCCAATTACTACTACCTGAGTGATAGACAACTGTGTCTCATCGTGATCGTCCTCCTCACCCACTGAAAGCTCTTGAGACAGTTGCCGGAAGTCCCCAGCCTCATCCCCCGGACCCCGGGAACTTTCCAAAGGTTGGGCATCGGTCACGACAAACTCCTCCGGTGGGAGAGGAACCATTGCTGGCCATTCTGGGCAGGGGCCCGGGAACAGTTTCTGGGAGTCTGCCTGCTCCTCAGAATGTGTCATTGTAATGGAGTGAGGAGGCTGGGAGGAAGGAGGAGCAGCAGCCAGAGGATTCAGAGTTGCAGCAGTGGACGGCGCAGAACTCTGGGTGGTCGATAGATTGCTGGATGCACTTTCTGCTATCCACGACAGGACCTGCTCACACTGCTCATTTTCTAATAAAGGTCTACCGTGTGGACCCATTAATTGTGAAATGAATGTGGGGACGCCAGAAACGTGCCTCTCTCCTAATCCCGCAGCAGTCGGCTGCGATACACCTGGATCAGGAGCTCGGCCTGTGCCCACACTCTGACTTGGGCCTCCGTGTCCTCGCCCGCGTCCACGTCCTCTAGGCCTACCCCTACCCCTCAGCATGGTGTATTACCAGTAGTGCAGAAACAGAACGCTGTAATTAAATGTGCCACTTATTGGCCTGTGGTTGGAGGCTGACTTCGCTTACGGAACGCACAGCAGAGGCAGGAAAGAATTTTGCGCAAGCCTGCTGTAACACTTAGCTGGCTGCGTATGAATTAGGACAACTACCCCCAGCAGAGACCCAGTACACAGAGGACGGTCACAGGCAGCCCAAATAGATTTTTTTTCCCAAATGTTTTTGGAAAGGCCCACTGCCTATATACACTAAATATGTCTTCTGTCCCTGCCTCACCACTACTGGCCCTGGACAATGTAAAATTACTGCCGACTGTTTCACTGTGGACAGGAATACAGCGGTGATGTAAGAGGCAACACAGAGGCAGGAAAGAATTTTGCGCAAGCCTGCTGTAACACTTAGCTGGCTGCGTATGAATTAGGACAACTACCCCCAGCAGAGACCCAGTACACTTGTGGACAGGAATACAGCGGTGATGTAAGAGGGAACACAGAGGCAGGAAAGAATTTTGCGCAAGCCTGCTGTAACACTTAGCTGGCTGCGTATGAATTAGGACAACTACCCCCAGCAGAGACCCAGTACACTTGTGGACAGGAATACAGCGGTGATGTAAGAGGCAACACAGAGGCAGGAAAGAATTTTGCGCAAGCCTGCTGTAACACTTAGCTGGCTGCGTATGAATTAGGACAACTACCCCCAGCAGAGACCCAGTACACTTGTGGACAGGAATACAGCGGTGATGTAAGAGGCAACACAGAGGCAGGAAAGAATTTTGCGCAAGCCTGCTGTAACACTTAGCTGGCTGCGTATGAATTAGGACAACTACCCCCAGCAGAGACCCAGTACACTGAGGACGGTCACAGGCAGCCCAAATAGATTTTTTTTCCCAAATGTTTTTGGAAAGGCCCACTGCCTATATACACTAAATATGTCTTCTGTCCCTGCCTCACCACTACTGGCCCTGGACAATGTAAAATTACTGCAGGACGCAATGCTCTGCACGGCCGATATACAAAAAAAAAAAAAAGTGCAACACTGCAAAAAGCAGCCTCCACACTACTGCACACGGTTAGATGTGGCCCTAAGAAGGACCGTTGGGGTTCTTGAAACCTAAAATAACTCCTAACGCTCTCCCTATAGCAGCTCCAGCACCAGCAGCACTGTCCCTGATCTCTGTCAGAATGCATCTGTGCCGAGCCGCGGGAGGGGCCGATTTATATACTCGGGTGACACCTGATCTCGCCAGCCACTCACTGCAGGGGGGTGGTATAGGGCTTGAATGTCGCAGAGGGAAGTTGTAATGCCTTCCCTGTCTTTCTATTGGCCAGAAAAGCGCGCTAACGTCTCAGAGATGAAAGTGAAAGTAACTCGAACATCGTGTGGTGCTCGCCTCTAGTAACGAGCATCTCGAACACGCTAAACCTCGAACGAGTATCAAGCTCGGACGAGTACGTTCGCTCATCTCTAGTGTTTTCTCTTTTATAAAATGTGTTTCTTGAGTAAAGAATACTTCAGAGTGTAGCTTGAGGCCCTGGCGCCATAGCAAACTGTTTTTAAATGGACTGCTGAAGCCCTTAACATTTAACGAAGAAATAGTAATAGGCATGTGATATAAATAAAAAAAGCTGCGCTGAAATGGTGGACATGTCACGCGAAGAAAGATCTTTCATTAATACAACAAAAACAAAAGTAACAGAAGAACAAATATACTGAAAAGCAATATAATAGTGTACACTTAGTGCCGATTGCACTAAAGGTAAATAATAATTTGAGGGTATTAACATTTCTAAACATCATGTATTGCTCCATAATGCAAATAAAGTATTAAGGTAAGAAGAGAGGGGGCCTGGATTGTGAATGGTGGTGTGAATGGGCATTTCTGTCTCTTAGGCTCCTTCCCCAGGCAACTGTGCTGATACATTACAAGTGACAGGCCGAGCAGCTCTAGGCTCTCCGCTATGTGCCAATGAGTGAGATTGGAAAACACATTAAAGCTATGCCCACTAAAAGTCAGGTAGATTCACTTTTTCAGAGATTCAAAACTTCTCACAAACCAGCTTTAGCACTCATCCAGTATGATGTTTAGCAAGTGGGGCACAGGTTAAATATTGTTGAAGAGTCTTAAGAACAGACTTTTACTTTACTGGAGGCACACAGGCAAGTTATACAAGCACAATCTACCCAAATTGCTAACATGTTAAATCATATCGACGACCTGGAGAATTGACACCGGAGAAACAACCTCCATGTATGGGGTCTCTTCAAGAAAATAGTAACTACCCAGCTGGAAACTGGGAAACTACAAAGACACGGAAACCATTCTGAAATGTACCAGAAAAACTAATATCTTGCTACACAGTGGCACTCCAATAACCATCCTGTCAAACCTAGCCAGGCGTACCGTCCAACTACGCAGAGCCCTAAGAACCCCATATTTTAAAGGAGAGCAATAGTCCCTATCGCTGGGAATAATGCTTTTAGCTTACAGCTAAAAGAGCAAAAGGGCCATATATCATTCCCTGGGAGACCTGCCTAACTTTTTGGGTACTTTTGAATTGAAAATATTTCATTACCGGAGTGGCCGCAACTTCCTTCTCGAAGAGTCACAGCTCCTAGAGAAATGGCACGCCATAGGCCCCAAACATCAAAGAAAATGCGAATGTCCTCAAGACCAACCAGCTTAAACATGGATTTATGTGTTTGCATTCATTCTTCCACTAATAGTACCAGCCTTTGGCCTATTACTTTCACATATGGGAGTCTGTAGTTGTCTATATGCAATAATAGCTTATTTCTCTGGTCGTGTTTACAACTTGTCAGCTCGAATTATCTTTAATGCATTTTTGACTTCTCACAGTAGATTCTCCTGTGTTGGTTATTCTGAGTAACCTTGTTGCTATTCCTATTTTATACTTTGCCTGGTGTTTAAGACATAACCCATACAGGTTTCAGTTTTTCAGTTAGGAGACAACTGGATGCTCCCTGCTATTTCCCTCCTCTACTTCAAATAGGGCAGACAACATCATGTGCTGTCTTGGTATTAGGTTCTGGCTAGTAGCTAACCTAAGTAAATTGTGACTATTTCCTGCTGCATATATTCTCCCCACTTCTCTTTCCTATTTACCCTTCCTCTTTCTTCTCTTTTACGTGACAGCGGGGACTAAATTGACAAAACTGATGACATGGTTAACTTAAAATTCTAATACAAAACCAGCAAAGAGGGCCAATATTCTGGTTCACCTCCACAAAAAAGCTATGATAGCTCTACTACAGGAGACTCACTTCCAAATATATAATGTCCCTAAATGCACTTTATGTCATTATACAACATGGCACTATAGCCCCCACCCCACTAAAAAAATTGCAGTGTATATATTGCTATACATAAGCAATTTCCCTACTAAACTATCTCCTCTGAAATTGACCTTGAAGGACGTTATATATTCCTTAAAATAGCAATAGGTACAAATATACTGACTATAGCCAATGTATATTTTCCTAATCAAACATAGGTGTTTTTTTGGATCCTGGATGTTGGAGTCAATATCACCATTTTCTGCAGGCACCAATATAATACTTGATGGAGACTTCAACCTGTGCTTTGACCTGCTACTGAACTCCTCTGTGGGTAGCTTTGGTGTGTCGTCTGCCGCTGTATGTACATTTGGAGAGCTCTTGTATCCCAAAACTCATTGACCTCTGGAGGCTCTTACATCCTGAGGTTAAAGACTTTAGTCACCATTCTTTGGCTCATAACAGCTATAGTCGCTTAGACTATTTATTTATCTCCCATAGCTTACTAGACCTAGCCCCTACTTACTAAATAAGCATCTGTGGCACGCTGCAGGATATTTCGGAGAGGGGTGGGAATCATTCCTGGTTACTGAATTACAATCTTTTAAATAACACACTTTTTTGTCTGAAAGCTGTACGGAAAACAATTCGACTTTTATAGCAATCACATCAGGCTCTAAAATGCGTGGTCAGAGGAATATTTATTTCACGCGGCTCCAGATTGAAAAAAAGAGTGATCCCATAAACTGAAAGGCCTGCTAACGAGGTTAGATTCCCTGGAGATTTTTAATAAATCAGCTGCTTCAGATCATTTACGAGCAGAGATTTCCACAATCCACCAGCAGGTTCTCTCATTTATGGGTCAGTCTTCATTATGTTTCAGAGATAAGGCTTGCAGGGGATTTTATGAATATGGAAACAAATGTTGGCAATGGTTAGCTAGGGCCATTCACCCCCCAAATTTCCTCATCCTACATATTCTTTATTAACACTCCTAATAGAGTTTTACTCCATTCAACTACTAATATTTTGGATAGTTTCCAGTCCTACTACCAAACCTTATATAATCTTGCAGGTATTTCCAGGGCCGTGCAAAATCAAATCATGGATAGCATTGAGGCTTACGTGGCCAAATACACTCCTGTCTCTCTTTTAAGTGCGGATTCCTCTGGCCTAGACTGTGACCTCAAGGAAAAAGAGGTCCTGGAGTAGATTCAGGGTCTAAAGATAGGCAAAAGCCCAAATGGTTCCATGCCTAGATTTTATAAACTATGCTTTATAAACTAATTCCCCTTCTGCCCAAGTACTTTAATGCTATCTTTAAAACTTGTCCATTTCCTGCACCAGCACCTCAGGCCATAATAACAGTATTACCCAAGCCCGGGAAAAATCCTCAGCCTGCAGTAATTATCGTCGCATATCATTACTCAACATTGATACGAAACTCTTCTCAAAAATTCTAGGATCTTGCTTGCAGCCATTCATACCATTCTTAATCCAGAGAGAATAGGTTTGATTTGTACTATGTCGTGAGGCTATGTGGACAACACTATTCATTCCATATCCCTTATTTTGCGGTCTCGCTACTCTTGGAACACTCTATGTCTGTTAGCGGTCGATGCTGAGTAAACATTTGGCAGAGTTCACTGGAGAAGATTGGCTCAGGTTCCCTATTTCTGAATTGGATAATGGCCCTATATCATAACCCAATGGGATTTGAGACGGAGACCTTTGAACATAAACTACCATTGTTTGCTGATGACCTTTTAATCTATGTGATAAACCCTAGAGCTGCCCCCTACCAGTAATTCTACGGGACTTTAAAAAATTTGGCAGAATTAGCAATTTCAAGGTTAACATCCACAAAGTCTGAAATCCTTAATATAACCATCCTGACAACTGATATGTTAAATTTCAAGTTATCATTTGCCATTCGTTGGCGGGATGATTGCATCAAATATCTAGAGATTTTCCTGATGGCTAACCCAAACCTATTATTCGATCTAAACTACA
The DNA here is from genome assembly GCF_035609145.1 of Eleutherodactylus coqui. NCBI lineage: Eukaryota > Metazoa > Chordata > Amphibia > Anura > Eleutherodactylidae > Eleutherodactylus > Eleutherodactylus coqui. Next base: position 397,875,642 of record NC_089837.1, read on the forward strand.
TACTTATGCTTTCTTTGCTTTAAACAGATTTGAAGAGATGGTGACTTCTTACTCTCTCGTGATTCTATCGGTTTCGAATTCTCCCTCTCAAGCTGCCTAGGTCTTATTTGTCCCATATTTGTAGGATTTCTTTGGACTTCGCCTGAGGGGGCTCCAGACATCTAAAATACAGTATATTTATTTGTTACAAGGCGAAAAGAGGAAGTAGATTGCCCAAATTTTTCCTTCTACTACAAAGCATCTATCTATAACTATATACTAGACATTTTTCATAACCTTTTTTCCAAATTATTGGTGGAACTAGAACAAAACTCTACCCCTTATCTGGCACATGGCATTTTTTTCGCTCCCTCGAGGCGTTGGCCAAAAGGGTCTGGAGTTTTCACCTTTCATGGGCCAGCTTCTTGACAGCTGGGACAGTTTTAGAGCACATCTTAGACTGATCTCAAGGCCACGCTCGCTTACTTCCCTTGTGGGTAACTCTGATCTGCCAACATTGCTTAATGGATCTTCTCTGTTGGCTAGGTTAGAGACCCCCTTACCACGTGTACAGGATTTTATATCCAGCTTGGGCATGCATCCTCTGCAGGAGTTGTTGGGGAAGGGAGGTCAGCTGACTAGGGCATGGTTCCAATACCTACAAATTTGTCATTATATTTGTTCCCTTTGACCAACACCACGATTATTAGTTCCGCTATCCAAATTCAAAAAGTTATGTATGTCACCTAAAACCATAACAGCTGGAATCTCCTTGGTGTACCGTATTTTCCTGGCAGAGGGGACATGAGATGATACACTGTCCTTTAAAAGTGGTTGGGAGGGAAAGCTGAAAGGATCCTACATGGAGGAGTTCTGGGCTAAGGGCTAAAGTCTTTTATCTTAAAGGAGATGTCTCGAGGCAGGAGTGGATTTTTTTTTATTGCCCAGTCCCCCTAATTAAGCAAACATTACTAAGCCCCCCTGTAAATGACTTTTCTAGCTGGTTTGTACTTACCGTTCCAGCGTTTCAGCAACTTATAAAAATTTTCCCAAGATGGCCACCGGCTCTTTTCCCGTCGCTTGCTGTAGCCCGACGTGCGCGCTCCCGAGACGCTACCAGCTGTGTCTCCCTGACAACCAGACGCCCCGCAGCCGCCGACCGGACCCCTGGAGTGAACACGGCCGACCAGTCACCCACCGCCAGGCAGCAGGTAACCGGTGCAGCCCCCCCCCAGCACAGCGACAGCCCCCCCATCGCAGTGACAGCCCCCCCATCGCAGCGACAGCCCCCCCCATCGCAGCGACAGCCCCCCCATCGCAGCGACAGCCCCCCCCATCACAGCGGCAGCCCCCCCATCGCAGCGACAGCCCCCCCATCACAGCGGCAGCCCCCCCTGGCACAGCGACAGCCCCCCCATCACAGCGACAGCCCCCCCCCCCCCCGGCACAGCGACAGCCCCCCCATCACAGCGGCAGCCCCCCCCCCGGCACAGTGAAAGCCCCCCCATCGCAGCGGCAGCCCCCCCCCCCCGGCGCAGCCCACCCCCGGCGCAGCGGCAGCCCCCCCGGCCCATCACTTACCAGGACGGCGGGACAGCTGGGCGGCTTCTCGGGACAGCTGGGCGGCTCTGCACCTTCCTCTAACAGAGGATGGTACAGAATGGCCGCTCCAGCGCGCTCCCGAGCAGTGACAGCTCGTCTGCGCATGCGCAGAAGAGCTGTAGCGGGGAGCACACTGAAGCGGCTCGTGCTGAAAGGAGAAGAACGGACTGCGCAAGCGCGTCTAAAAAAGCAAGCTGCCAGCGATTTTAGACGGATCCATGGAGACGAGGACGCCAGCAACGGAGCAGGTAAGTGAATAACTTCTGTATGGCTCATATTTAACCCCTTAATGACAAATGACGTACCGGTACGTCATGGAGCGTCGGGGTATGTATGAAGAGAGGTTGCGTGGCAACCTCTCTTCATACAGTGCGGGCATCAGCTGTTTATAACAGCCGACACCCGCGGGCAATAGCCGCGAGTGGCCGCGGGGCCGATCGCGGCTATTAACCATTTAAATGCCCCGAACATCGTTCAGGGGTCCCGTGCGGCCCCCCCCCCCCCCCCCGCGGTGAGATCGGGGGAGCCATGCACGTATCATGGCAGCCGGGGGCCTAATGAAAGGCCCCAGGGCTGCCTTAGCAGACTGCCTATCAAGCCGTCCCCGTGGGGTGGCTTCATAGGCTGCCTGTCAAAAAGCAGTATGACGTAATGCTATAGCATTACGTCATACTGCAGGAGCGATCAAAGCATCGCATCTTAAAGTCCCCCAGGGGACTTCAAAGTAAAGTAAAAAAAAGAATCAATAAAGTTTTTTTTTAATTGAAAAAAAAAAAAAGTTGTAAAAGTTTAAATCACCCCCCTTTTGCCATATCTATTATTAAAAAATCTAAATAATAAATTAAAAATATGTATTTGATATCGCCGCGTCCGTAAAAGTCCGATCTATCAAAGTAGCACATAATTTTTCCCGCACGGTGAACGTCGTCCGAAAAAAAAAATGAAGAACACCAGAAATGCACTTTTTTAGTTACCCTGTCTCCCAGAAAAAATGCAATAAAAAGCGATCAAAAAGTCATATGTATTCCAAAATGGTACTATCAGAAACTACAGGACATCCCGCAAAAAATGAGACCTTGCTCAACTACGTCGACGAAAAAATAAAAAAGTTATTGCGCACACAAAATGACGACAGAAAATAATTGAAAAAAATTTTATGTCTTTTAAAAAAAAAAAGAGGAGTATAGTAAAAAAAAAAGCTAAACAAGTTTGGCATCGTAGTAATCGTACCGACCCATAGAATAAAGTTATCATGTCGTTTTTGTTGCCATTTGTGCGCCGTAGAAGCAAGACGCACTAAAATATGGCAAAATGTCGTTTTTTTTTCATTTTACTCCACTTAAAATTTTCAGTACATTATATGGTACTTTAAATAGCACCATTGAAAAATACAACTCATCCCGCAAAAAACAAGCCCTCATACAGTGACGTGGATGGATAAATAAAGGAGTTATGATTTTTTTAAAGGGGGGAGGAAAAAACGAAAATGGAAAAAGAAAAATGGCCGTGTCATTAAGGGGTTAATGCACAATGTATATTACAAAGTGCATTAATATGGCCATACAGAAGTGTATAACCCCACTTGCTGCCGCGAGACAACCCCTTTAATGCATTAGCTTTCAATCTCATGTAAATTTCCAGAGCTTAATTGTTAAGGCCCATTTAGACGGGACGAGTGTCAGGCAAACTATGTTTTAAACTTTTACTCCTTTATCATTTTCCAATAATTAAAAAAAACTTTTTTTGCTTTATTTTTTTAAGTTCTAATAGGGACTACAATGATTTAGAAATCTCAAATAACCTTTTTTTATTTGCACTAGAAGACATAACAGAAATTGAAAAGAGACATGTTTCCATTTCATTTAAAACAACTCATTTAGAAATTAATAGCAGCAATGCAATTCAAAACGTTTAGACAGGGCCATGTCTACCATTGCGCAGTATTTCCTCTTCTTTTTACGACAGTTTGTAAACATCTATGAAGAAAGGAGAGTTTTGTGAGAAAAATGTTGTGCCATTCTTGTCTGATGTAAGATTCTAGCTGCTCAACAGTCCCAGATTGTCTTTTGTTATTTTTTCGCTTTATAATGCACTAAATGTTTTCTATTGGGGAAAGGTCTGGACTGCAGTCAGGCTAGCTCAGCCCTCTGACTCTTCTTTTGCGAAGCCATGCTGATGTAATGGATGCAGTATGTGGTTTAAATTGTCTTGCTGAAATATGCAAGGCCTTCCCTAAATTTTGTATGGATTGGAGCATATGTTGTTCTAAAACTCTAAAACCTCTATATACTACTCTTTGATAGTGCCATTCAAGATGTGTAAGCTGCCCATTCCATAGGTACTGTTATGTGTGCTGCTGGGATCTGTAGTTCTAAGCTTCCTAGCAGCACAGCCCTCACAGAGTTAATTGATTGAGCGGGCTGGGTGTGGTACTTCCTGTTAGCCAATCTCCTGGGTCTGTGTTCACATATAAACCCAGCTCCTGGTCAGTTTCGGCCTGGCGTAGAGGGTGAGCAATCATGAATCCTTGTCTGTTGCAAGCTTGCTGTGTGATCTGTGTCTTGCTGGTTCATGTCCGTTTGTACGTTTATATTCTGTCAGTTTTGTGTTAGCTGGTTGTATGACCTGTGATCTGTGTCCTGTCCTGTTGCAGCATTCTGTGTGAACGGTGTCCGGTTCTGCTGGACTCCTGGTTAGTGTAGGGACTAGCAGTATAACCAGGAACCCCTGAAGTGGCCTGCTAGTTTTCACGTTTTATATAAAATGTCAACTAATGCCTGGTATTTATATTCAGCTTCCTATCTGTTACTAGCGGTTGCATTTTGGCTGCGGTATGCTGTGTATTCTGGCTCTGTGTGTTCTGTTGTTCAGTCCCTGTCATGTGGCATGTGAATGTGTCCTGTTCTGGTGCATGGCTCCCACGATCAGCTAGGGCCAAGATCTGAAGACCGCTGGGCTGTCCTTATTGGGGCAATGTCCCCGCTTAGGTAGGGCCATGCCATTCCTCCCCGTGTAGAACAGGGTCAGTTCCCTGAAACCCGTGTGAATACCTGGTGCAACCTGTGTGCGTGCCCCGTCCTCTTTGGGTACGATCGTGTGGGCCCTGTGCTTAGTTTGCCCACACGATCGCAACAGGTACTAATGCAACTCTATAATGTCAGAAATGCAGGCTTTTGAACTGTGCAGGGTCCCCTTTCTTGAGTCCGCAGGACACGGCGGCCGTGGCTTTCAAAAAGAATTTCAAATTTTAATTCATCTGACCACAGAAAAGTTTTCCAGTTTGTCCTATTCCATTTTAAATTGGCCTTGGCCCAAAGAAGACGTGGTAGTTTCTGGATTTTATTTTTACTTTTTCCCTCCTGTTTTTCATTTCTTCCTATTATTTTATTTTACTATTCATCTGATGTTGATTTTTGCACAAGGAAATTGTACCCTCTTTTTTAGCTCTAAAAAAATCCCTCCCCATCTGTTTTTGTCATATGTTTTGGTGAAGTATGTCCCCAGCAAATATTGTGGAATGGGCATTGTAGAACCGAAGCACACCTATTTACGTTTGATAATAATGAAACAGAGAAGTTGAGGTAATAATTTAATCTATTCATTCTTCAATAAAAGGGACACACCAACACCCAACTTTTAACCATTAATTGACCTGGTCACACATACATTTGCCTTGAAGGTTGAGATGGTACTTGGATTGTCTGCAACTGTTATAAGAACTTTACCCCTACCAAGAAAAAATAATTCTGACAAAAGGACTTGCCGACAATCTTGTGAGTGAGATTTTTTTACTTTCAGTTGAACATCTATCCCATGATGCAACAGCACAACATTAGCTGAGAGTGTGTGCAATTTTTGCTTGCTGGGTAAACAATTTAATTATCATTACCTTCTATAGTAATCTAAATAAGCTATAGAGCATAAGTATACAGTCAGGAGAATGAGCTGTGATCTCCTCTATTATAACTTTGTGACAGGAGCCGTGTGCTCATCACTTTGACAGGAGACTCTCTGTCCCCTCCTAGTTAATTTCTGTGGTAGGGCGCATGTAATATCAAACTGAGAATTTGACTAGAAAATGAATCTATAACCCAAAGCAGATCTCAAGACTATCTGAGGGAAAAAAGGACAGGAGTTTTAGACAGAAAGGAATAACTAACTAAGGTAGCACTAGTTCACCAGAGTATCCCTCAAAAAGATGGTATTTTCCTTTTTGTTTAATTCTGTTCGGCCTGGGGTATCAGAAACTGTTCAGTATTCTTGAAATGGCCAATTTTGAGAATGCATTTCCTACAAATTCAAGCATTAAAATAGTGCAAAACATTAGCCATGTTTTTCATTTTATTGCATAAGTAAGGAAGCAATTTACCTTAGGATCGAAGGCATGCTCTATGAAACCAGCTCATAGTAAGAATCAGCCTGTCTAAAACTAGGATTAGAAATATTCTTTGATGGCGTAAATATTTCTGTATTTAGAAAAGTATTACTAGCACTACTAATAGTTGTTCATCTTATACATAGTTCTACAGAACAATTACAATTAGACTATTGTCAATTACTTTTGTTATCACCTAAATACCTAACATGTTTTTTGCATCAACCCTTTCCCATTAAACACCCTAATTATATTGCATTTATGGAACCTGTGCAAGTTGCTGATGTCCGTGGTAACCACATGCTAATTGTTTGGCAGCCCCTGGACTTGATGTATTTAAATTGGCAAGTTTAGGTACATCCAATTGATGGTGATTTGCATGTAGTTACTGCAGACTTCCGCAGAATGTACAAATAACCTTAGGGTGTTTTCATGAGGAAAATTATGCTGCTGCTGCTGGCCCCATTGAAAAGACTGGCGATGTTGCAGCGATATCCCAGCGATTTTGGGATATCTGCCTGCGTTTTTCTCGCACTGCGATGCGAGAATTTAACTTTAGAATCGCATTGCAGTGTAGAAAAAAACGCCAGTGGGTGGGAGCCCTCAAGCCCAGAGTGTGTATCTCTGTGTCTTTAATTTTGAGTTTTTTTTCTCACAGATTCTCAAACATTTGTGGCATGCAGTGTGGCCTGCTGCATTAAGAAAGTCTGAGCAGGTGGTGGCGTTGTGTACGGTGCGGCGGTGACAGCCAAAGGTGGAGGAAGAATTCTTTTTCATTAAAAACAATCATTTCAAAATATTTCCAACTCCATAGGAAGGGACATACACTTGAATGCTGCTTATAATAACCTCTTATTATAAGGCATAAACTCTTATAGAGACAGTAATCAATTCCTTATCACCCATTAGATGCGTACTCATTACCTGCAGTTTTACACCGCCATTTATACCTTCTATTTATCTTTTTCAATAGGTAGCAACAAAGCACATGATTTATGGGTCCTTCATTATGCCTGACACTAGCTTTTCCATGTTTTGACTGACCCATTACGCTCTGTAGGAGCTGTGTCCTTTACTTCCCGGATGCCTGACATCGTAGATGTCATCGGAATCAGGGTCCTTTGCAAGAACCATTATGTTAAACTGCATCATACATAATAACAACCCCTCCGGCTCAGGCTTCATCAGAATACTGAACACTTAAAGGGGTTGTCCCGCGAAAGCAAGTGGGGTTATACACTTCTGTATGGCCATATTAATGCACTTTGTAATATACATCGTGCATTAAATATGAGCCATACAGAAGTTATATACTCACCTTCCCTGCGCTGGCGTCCCCGTCTCCATGGTGCCGTCTAATTTCAGCGTCTAATCGCCTGATTAGACGCGCTTGCGCAGAAGGGTCTTCTCCCTTCTGGTCGGTCCGGGCACGAGCAGCGTTGTGGCTGCTCCCCGTCACGTGTGCCGATTCCAGCCAATCAGGAGGCTGGAATCGGCAATGGACCGCACAGAGCCCACGGTGCACCATGGGAGAAGACCCGCGGTGCATCGTGGGTGAAGATCCCGGTGGCCATCTTGGAGGAAAAGAAGGAAGACGTTGCAGAGAGGGGATTCAGGTAAGTAAAAATTTTTTTTTTTAATTTCAACACATCCCTTGGGTTTGTCCTGCGCTGAAAGGGGGGCCTATGCAAAGAAAAAAAAAACCTTTTGGCGCGGGACAACCCCTTTAACTTTAGGAGGTCCCCAGCAAACACTATCATTGCTGCCACATGCACCATAGGTGCCAGTGTCTGCAGATAATACAGGCCATCCCACTCTCATTCTCTGTGATTTAGGAGTTCCGCAAACTCACTGACTTGCCATACATACATTTACAAATGTAGTGTACTGCTACACCTTCTACAGATACCATCTTAACCGATGCCATGCAGCCCCATCATGCATGCTGTATTATTACATGCCTATCATGGAGTAACAATAGAACAATTATGCACAAATTAAGCTTTATACAGCCTACATTAATCGTTTGCTTAAAACAAATTATAGAAACATTACTCTACATGCTACATCTCAGCGTCCTTTTGGGAAAATTCTCTATTAAGGCCCTTCTATGTGGAAAGATTATCATTTAAAAAATAGTTTAAACGAGAAAAAAAAGCGATAATCATTCGATGTAAACATGTCCAACGATTGAACGATAATTTGTATGTTCTTATTCACTGCTACAGTGTACTGATTGACCGTCAGTTTAGATGCAAACAAGCAAACTGTGATATCGTTTGATTTTACATCATTCCATATAAAAGCAGGGATTTATGCCTAATGTCCTAGGGGTAAATTGGTAGACTCACTACCACTGGTATCCTCTTGATACTGTGAGTATCGGCATTTCACAGTTTTGTCATACTTTGACACTGACAACTCGGTGTCCAGCAGTGGTGCAGATGGGGACTGCCTCTCCTCCTCCACACTGTGGGGTTCGTCACCGCAATAATCCAGTTGGTCCCCTATTCAGCCATGTCTTCAGCCCTTGGGTCATTGGTGCCCTATTGGTCTCTGGCAGCTTGCCAGCATGTGGACACTAACTGTTGCACTATCCCTAGGCATGGTCTACACCACTATTACTGCAGACTGTTCTGTGTTATCTCATCTCAAACACTCCGAATTCTGAGCTGCATCACAATTCCAAGATGACTGCTGGTCCTTCCTCCCTGTCACATGGAGCTACATAGCCAAGTGCTACTCTCTCAATTACTACCACATTTCCCCCAAAATAAGACCCTGTCTTATAATATTATTTGTCCCAAAACAGGCACAGGGTCTTATTGTCTTTCTTACCTAGCAGGCGCTGTCCGGGTCCCTCCCGCTGGTCTCCACAGTTCCGGACAGGCTTGCTTGCATTTCTTGGCCGACTGAACATAGTTTGCTGGTAACGGGGTTTGTAAACTTCGCCTCCAGCAAGTGATTACTCTGATTGGTTCTTGAGTGCCGCAGCTCAGCCAATCACTGTGGCGGAAGGGACCCGGACTGCGCCTGCTAGGTAAGTAATGCTTTTTTCTCACGTAGTGTAGCTAGGGCTTATTTTCAGGGTATGGCTTATATTTTAAGCCACCAGACCCAAAAAGCAGGGTAGGGATTACTTATGGGGTAGGTCTTTCTTTTGGGAAGACACTGTAGATCAAAAACATCCACCAAGTCCTTGAACCTCAATGGGCAATCTGTACGTGGTCACAACAACTATTTCAAGTCATTTATGGCACTGGTGGACTTATGTGGCAAAGAAGCCTTCTCAGATGCTAGGACCCTAGTATGATTACAACCTCTGCACCAGCACCCAAATAGGGAGGTTGTTTAGGGCCCTCACAATCTTAATTTACCATTAACTCCTTCACTGCACTAGACCAGTGGTTTTCAACATTTTTCAGCCCAGCTCCCTTTTTAGGTATTGGGATGGTGGCCAGCGTCTCCCAAGGCTTACTAGTTTAAACCCAGTCAACGTTTACCTTGTTTACAAAGTTAAAAGTACAAATTAAAATACTGAATACTTTTTTTGGAAAGTTTGATAGTGTTTATCAGATTAGCATTAATTGTGAAAACATGTCTCTAAAAATTACCAAAGTATTTTAACTAAATTTTATCTGCTAAAATGTAGGTGCTAGATATTTAAAAACAGGTTAATTGTGGATACAATAATAAATAGGTTTTATTGCAGAAAATATTTTGCGGGGGGAAGCAAGCAATAACACCAGCTTTAATTATCATTCGATAGAAACGTACAACGTATAAAGAAAATGCAAGATACACCTTAATCCTTAATAGTCAGAAGACTAATTAAAATGCAAGAGCAATGAAATTCGACTAATAATAATAATGTTTGCCAGCATCAATTTGTGTCATTAATGGCTGCCTTGGGCCTGATGAGCGAATGCCAAATTCACAATATCTGGTTCTATCATCATCAACCCCAGTCTCAAGTCGCCCCTTACACATATCTGAAGTTTGTTTCTCGCTTTTGTCAGAAGCTGCTGAACAGCGTTGAAGCCCCTCTCCACTAAGTAAGTAGATGGAAAAGCTAATACGAGCAACTTAACTTCCTGTCACTGGATAGGGTAGGAATTCTTCACTTCACCCAAAAACATTTATATCCACATTGTTGGAAAAGTGCTTGGGCTTTGCTATCGTGTTTCAAGTGGATCAACTGCTCTTGTAATCTGGAATGAAATTCTTATGTGTCTGCAGAAAATAGATTGAGTACCCATGTTGGTATTTCAAGAGTACATAGAACATGAAACCTAGTTTACATATCTTCCTTAGCTTGTTTGAGGTGTGAGCAAAAAACATCTAAGTCTGCATCTCGAAGTTTGTCTCTGTCTTCACGTGCAATTTCTTGAAGATTTGGAAACTGACAGAGCTTGCATCGATTGGTATGAAGGTCCAGTTTGGCAGTGAAGGAAAACATTATACCTTTTAGCCCAAATGAAATTCATTTTGTCTCCTTGTAGCTTTGTGTTGACCTCATTAAGTTTGTCAAATATGTCTGCGAGATAGGCAACATCAAGATGTCGTCGTTCGATTGCATCACAAAGGCTTGGATCAATTGGCCGATGACACTGGACTACTGTGTCAAAAACTACTTTTTGTAGAAAAGTCGTAAGCACTTTCCTCTTGACAGCCACCTCCCTTCAGGGTGTAGGAGTAGACATTCAAATTGTTCATCATGGTCTTGACAGAGCTTGCAAAAAAGACGTTCGTTCAAAGAGTGCGCTTTTACCTTGTTAACAGCATTAACTACATAGTTAATAATGCATGCAGCTCCGTCAGTTGCACAAGCAAGTACATTTGTTAAAGGGATGTTTTTTTCTTGGAAAAATTCTTCCAATCTTTTGTATATAGAGGAGCCTTTTAATGTCAGTGGTTAAATTTCTGGTAAACAACAGTTCCTCCACTACCTTTTCATTCCGATTAATGAAACAAACATAAGCCAGCAGCAATGCTTCATCATCTCTAACCGTTGACTTGTAAATATGATTACAAATTCTGTGTTCTTTAACACATCCAAAAGCATTTCTTCCACATCAGCAGCCATCTTGTCAATTCTTCTTGAAACTGTCATTACACAAATTTATCAATTTCACCATGGCACATGCGTCTGGCCCCAGCATAGTCCTCATAATCTCTTTAACTGTGGGTAACACAAGTGGTTCCCCAATAGTATGTGATTTACCACATTGCACAATTAAAAGAGACTTTGTAGGAAGCAAGGAGGCCTTTGTCAGCATTGAGAGCAGATTTTTCAAATAGCTTGTCTACAGTGCTGCAGTTCTCAAACTTTGACTTTACCCACTTTGAATGCATTTTTGCAAGGTGATCACTCAGTCTTGAAGGCTTCATGGCTTTATTCGAAAATCCCTTTACACAAACGAGGCACAAGGGAAGCTGTCCATTTGTAGGAGAAGGGATGAATCTGTATTTCAAGTATTCATTTGAATATTGATGGCATTTCTTCTTCTCAGCCATTTTTATAAAATGTGTTTCAAGAATGCACTGCTTATGTCGTGCTGTCATATAATAATGCATGACTTTTATAACTCCATGACTCCGCTACAGATCAATCACACTGGAAAGCCTAAAGAACATCCTAACCCACTGTATTCCATAATGCCACTGATTGGCTTGAGCTTTCAATTGTGTTGGTCTCTGGAAGTTGTAGTTTATATCAGTGTTCCGAAAAGACACTTGGCGTCCACTAAGACTACACGACCAGCGATTTTGAACTTTGAAAAATATGTCTAAAATGCCTAAAAGGGGTCCAAATTTTGCTCGCTTTCCAATGCTTCATTTTTAATAAAACTGTCTGTGCCTCTTAGTTGCACATAATACAATGGAAGAAGTTGAAGCAACAACCGGGGTACCAAGTGTACTGTAAACAGGACCCAGGAACAGCACGAAAGATTCAGAGATAACTGACAGGCAATGCATTTTGGTACCAGAATGGCACCTTCTTCAGGCATGTTAAAGGGGTTGTCCCGCGCCGAAACGTTTTTTTTTTTTTTTCAATAGCCCCCCCGTTCGGCGCGAGACAAACCCGATGCAGGGGTTTAAAAAAAAAACGGATAGTACTTACCCGAATCCCCGCGCTCCGGTGACTTCTTACTTACCTTGTGAAGACGGCCGCCGGAATCTTCACCCTCGGTGGACCGCAGGTCTTCTGTGCGGTCCATTGCCGATTCCAGCCTCCTGATTGGCTGGAATCGGCACACGTGACGGGGCGGAGCTACGAGGAGCCGCTCTCTGGCACAAGCGGCCCCATTCAGAAGGGAGAAGACCGGACTGCGCAAGCGCGTCTAATCGGGCGATTAGACGCTGAAGATTAGACGGCACCATGGCGACGGGGACGCTAGCAACGGAACAGGTAAGTGAATAACTTCTGTATGGCTCATATTTAATGCACAATGTACATTACAAAGTGCATTAATATGGCCATACAGAAGTGTATACCTCCACTTTGTTTCACGGGACAACCCCTTTAACTCTGAATCATTTATGCTGTTCCAAGGTCATGTTATCAGCGTGCTTAGTTCCCCCACTGTTTCTATTTCTTCATTATTCAAGGGAGGCATTGCTGTTCCATGGAGGGAAAGCTGCAACCTAACAGCCTTAATTGGTGTTGTGCCTTATCACAGCCCATCCAGGTACTGTCAATCCTAAGTGTTTGGTTTAATTTTCTTTCATCCTTGTATTACTGCACTATGCAGTGCTTTCTTTTGTTTAAATACAAAGAGGTTCAAACAATACTTCAGATACAACATCTTCTCATTCACATCTACTACAAAGAGATTCTTGTAAAACAGTAACTGTTTCTAGGTCGCAAATAATTTCTGGGTCAAAGTGAATTGTTCTAGTTGTATAACCTGTACTACAAGTTTAGTGCTTGTACTGACTGAGAGATATTTAAAAATTATAATTGTTAATACTTAGAAACGAGATCGCATAATGCATCATAAGTAGTATCTGGTGAAATATTCTTAATACATATCAGAAAACACAATGGAAAACAGAACACATACTGCTTAAAGTCGCTAAAAAATGTCAAACATATCAGCCTGCTTTTTACTACTAGCGTAAATGAAAATCAAGATATTAATTTTATGTCTCATTAGGAAAAGGTGCCTGTTAGTGTGTTACATGTTTGATGATAGTCGGAATAAGCTGCATCCTCACAGCTCTGATAACCGTTAATGAATACCCTGTTGTTTGAACATTTCCATGCAGCCAATCATATTTGCTTCTGTTCCATCTTCTCCCTGGGACATTCTCAAAAGCCAGGAAGCTCACATTACTGGCTGTAATTTGAGTTACAACTTTGTTATGTGCTTCTAATTCACGGATCTGAAGCTCATTCCCTGCTGTTGTAAGCATTCACAGTCATGGGGATAGCTGTCTGTCATTGGTTGGTGTACTGGTGGCATAATTACCCAGTTTTCAGAACTGCACAGGTAATTAAGTCGTATATTCTGTAATCACCAAGCCACATGTCAAAGCAGAACAATGATGAACACATTGGGCAAAACTCCAAGACTGGATTGAACTGTGTGTCTGAAAAGAAAATGTACTTTTCTTAAGATGTAGACGAGTTATAATGAATACAGATTTATCAGCCAGATCTGTCTTCATCACCTACAAAAGCTAATTCAAGAGAGCATGAAGACCTACTTCTCTTGAGGAGCACGACACAATAACATTTGCATTTTAGAGGAGGGAGAAAAACCTATGCATGTACTATATATGCAGAAGTTTTTCTCCCTCCTCTAAATTTACTATAGCTATATATTTTTTACCTATAACTGCAAAAATAAACCATATATACATATTTTGCAGTTATATGCAGACAATAATTTTTAGAATTCCAGTTCAAGGAGGACATTTGCATGATGTTTATATGGTTTCTGTGTGTTCTTTCTGGACACTGTCATTTCATCCATAGAACAAAGCCCTAGATACATTAATAGCAAGGATGTTCTGAGGGCTCATGCCCACGGCCATATGTGTGAAAAGCTGCTGGTCTACCCACAGTGTTTTACACATCTTCCAGCCATACACGCTGCCGGCAGAGAGTCGGCAGAGAGCGCGGATGGCTGCGGATGGCAAATCACATGCTTACGGACATGCCAACGTATTGCATATGGACATCATATCATATGCTGCCCATACAATTGTATAAGGCTAATGCTACACACGAACACAAAGAAATAGAGCATGCTGCGATTTAATTCTCTTGCGTATCGATACGCAGTGTCCGCACGCCAGTGTGCATGAGCAATGAAACTCCATTGACTTTCATTGACAACATTTACCTTGTGATGCTTGGTAAAAACCTAGTTGTGGACATGAGCCATTAAAAGGGACTGTATGACCTATGCTTTTTTTTTTTTTTACTAATTAAAGTCAAATAGTGACACACATTCCATTTTCTCATCTATTTAATTTTCCTATTGTAGATTTCTTTCATTCTATTGTCTCTACATGACTATTAAGGCTGCCATCTTACCTTTGTTGCATAGATATGCTTTACAGTAGCTTTTAGAAGTATGATTTGCATGTTTTTACGTTTTTACTGCTCAGCTATTAGTATGCTGCTTAAGTCAATGATGAGAAAGAAGGTGGAAGATGTATTTAAAACCACAGTCTTCATTAATCAGGAGTTACTAAGAATATATTTAAGTGGAAAATCTCTTTTAGAAATTATAAATTAAATTAAATTAAAGCATGAAATCTCATCCACGAAGCTTGTACTGTAAAATGCTGAGCACCGTCTACTGCCAATTGCACTGCAGTCAGAGTCCTGGGTATAAATAGGTCTTGGAAGGGATTTCTGTATTGTCTCCCAATATATTTATACATAGTTATTAGGTCCCCCCTTGGTCATCTTTTTTCTTAATAAAATAATACCAATTTTGATAACCTCTGGGTATTCCATTTATTAATGTAGTTGTCTTTGTACCCGCTCAAGCTCTGATATATCCTTCTTGAGTACTGGTGCCCAAAACTGTACACAATATTCCATGTGTGGTCTGAGCAGTGACTTGTTCAGAGGAAGAACAATGTTCTCATCATGTGCCCCTAGACCTATTTTGATGCACCCCATGATCCTATTTGCTTTGGCAGCAGCTGCCTGACACTGGTTACTCCAGTTAAGTTTACAGTTAACTAAAATCCCCAAGTCCTTTTCCATGTCTGTGTTTCCTAGTGGTTTCCCATTTAGGGCTCGGTCAGACGAGCATGTGTTTTGCGTGTGCATAATACACGCTTCTAAAAGAACCAATGGACTTTATAGAAGCATTCATATGTGCAAAATTAACAGTGCAAAACAGCATGTACATAAAAAAAGATAGGACATGCACTATCTGTGGTGCGTGTTTTGCTGGAGTTTCCGTTGACTCCTATAGGAATAGCTTTCCCACTGCTTATAGCAGGGCATTTAAAAGGTGTTTCTGGCCAGAAGCACCATTTAAATGTCCAGCTGCTAACCCCTTAGTCCCCGCGGGGATGAGGGAACTCCCCGGGAGTTCCGTTAATCGCGGCAGGGAGAACCCTCATCACTGAAGACTGTAACAGCACTGTCACAGTGTTCAGTCATGAGGGGATTGCAGTGGAATCAAAAGAATACCCAGCCACTGCTAAGGCAGAAGACCATGATGCTATCCCATTGCTTTCAACGGGGCCAGCGCTGCTGCTGCCCCATTGAGAGCAATAGGATGAAGGCAACCCCCACAGGGATCTTCGGGGAAGGGCTTGAAATATAAGCCCTTTCCTGAAAATAAGCTCTAGCTGCTGGAAAAAAAAATTATACACCATCACCTAGCAGCATTGTTAGGGTTCTGGGGCATCTTCTCCCCGGCACTCTTCTGAATCATTTCTTCTGGCCGAGGATTTAAAAATCCCTGCCTCCTCGAAGTTCTGCCTCTGATTGGCTAAGCGCAGGGACCAGTCACAGCCATTCAGCAGTGCCGGCCCAATTGAAAGCAATGGGATAGCATCGTGGTCCTCTGCCACAGCTGTGACAGGGGATTCTTTTAGCCCCGCGGGAAGTCCCATTATCAGTGTTCAGTGATGAGGGAACCTTCGTGGACCAGCTGCTCCAGTGAACGAGCAAAGTTTCATGCACTGCGCATATGAAACTTTGCCTGTTCACGCGTTTTCGGCTTGTGCGAGGAATGCATTTTTTTTGCACACATAGGCGTGCAAACAACACACTTGTCTGACAGCGGCCTTAGTGTGTAAGGGTTACAAATGTTTCCCTGCCCTTGTGCATAACTTTACATTTATCAGTGTTGAAGCTCATTTGCCATTTTTCTGCCCAAGCCATTAACTTATCTAAATCCTCTTGCAATCTTCTTGCGTCCTCTCGTGTTAATATCTTTGCATAGTTTTGTGTCATCTGCAAATATTGATATTTTACTGCCCAATCCTTCTACCAGGTCATTAATAAATAAATTATAAAGCATAGTAACAGTGAGGGCTCAGTCCCACGGGCGTTTGTATGCGTGAATTTTTAAACACATAACTGATGCGTTCAAAGATTTGCGTGACCTAAGCGGGCGGCACGGCGGAAAAAACGCTGCTAGCAGCATTTATCCGCACAAAAGGGCGTGGTCACACGGGCATTTTGACGCTCAAAAAGAGCGCTGCCCGCTATCCTCTGCCACAGCTGTGCCACAGCTGTCACAGAGGAGCGCGATGTTCTCCCATTGAGTTCAATTCAGCCGGCAATACAGCCGGTCTATTGAAAGCAATGGGATGCCGGCAAGCGCTGCAGTAATTTTCGGGGAAGAGCCTAAAATATAAGCCCTTCCCTGAAAACCCTCCTAAAAATGTGTAAAAAAAAAAATCTATACTTACCTCTCTGCAGCTGCCGGGGCTCAGCTGCGTCCATTTAGCTCTTCTCCCAGCACTGCTCTTAGCAGTATTCAGCATGAATTCATGAATGGGTGAGTGCTGCCTCTGATTGGCAGAGCGCAGGGACCAATCAGAGGCAGCTCTCAGCTGTCATTCAATAGCTGAGAGCGGCCTCTGATTGGTCACAGTGCTCAGCCAATCAGAGGCAGTCCATTCAGCAGGCAGGGATTTTAAATCCCCGCCTGCTGAATACTACTGAGAGCAGTGCAGAGAGAAGAGCCAGCTGGATGCGGCTGAGCCACTGTAGCTGCAGAGAGGTGGGTATAGATTTTTTTTATTTTTACACATTTTTAGGATGGTTTTACAGGGAAGAGCTTATATTTTAAGCCATTCCCCGAAAATTACTACAGCACTTGCCGGCAGCCCATTGCTTTCAATGGAGCCAGCTGTATTGCCGGCTCCATTGAATTCAATGGGAGAACATCGTTCTTCTCTGCCACAGCTGTGACAGCTGTGGCAGAGAATCACGATCTTCAGTGTATGTTCTCAATGGGGTTGGCGTTGCTGCTGCCGGCCCCATTGAGCTTAAGGTGAAACCACATACACAGAACACCGGTTTGCCACAGAACGCCGTTACATGCGTTATCTGAATCGTAGTGTCCTATAATTTTCGCCGCAGGCGTTTTTGTGCATGTAAAATTCGTACATGTGACCACTGCTATTGAAAAGCATTGGTTCTATCTAGTGCGAATTTTTTGACGTGCGGAAAAACGTCCATTACAAATGCCTGTGTGATTGAGCCCTGACTTAATCAGAGTAGGTACCATTTATAACCACCCTCTGCTTTCTGTCACTAGCCAGTTACTTTTTTTTTTTTATTAAATGCTTTTTTTATTAAACATTTTCAACTTTATCCTTACATACTTTAAGCATATCACACAACATCATTGTACATAACTGTTTCCCCCCCATTCCCACCCTTTTCCCTCCCCCCCGAGGTCTCTCTCTCAACATTCAGTCCACAGTATAAAAAGTCTCTGGATTTTCAGGTTCTAGCTCGTATTTTGACTGCGCCATAACCGTTAATGAGGGTTTCCACCGTAAGTGTTCATTTTAAGCTCCATGGTAATCTTCTTCTTTGTTTTCCTTTCTTTCATCATTCCGGTACAGATAAAGTTAATCCTGCTGCATTTAGAAGGCAGATAGACGTCTCTGTCAGTTATTTGGTCTCTCTCTCTCCGTACTACGCATTTCCAGAATGGGCCTCTACATAGTGCCCATTCTGATTTACTTTCATTAAATCATTGTTTTGTTCGTCTTTTTCTTGTTTAATAAACCTTGATTATGACACATAACTTCTTTTTGAGTCTTTTTATTTCTACCCCTCTCTTCCTGAATTAGATCCTTGATTTGCAGATGCCGACCCACGTGGCTTTCCACACCACGCTCTATGTATTTGTTCCATAGCTCACTATCTGGCCCTGGGCGTGTATCCATCTTAGCCATATGTCATAATATTTTTGGCTGGTCTTGCGTTTGACATATATTTTTTTTTCCCATGGGAGGATCTGGTTAACTTTGTTTTTGAATTCACATAATGTGGGTGGGGCCTCATCCAACCAGTGCTGAGTTATTGTTTTTCTAGCCAGATATAACAGCCTAGCTACCGCCAGCTTCTCGTGTTCATCTAACGCTAGGTCCTGTGTATAGCCCAAGATGCACACAAACGGTGTGAAATCCATGGCTATACCAAATACTGGGTTTATTGTATCCAGTATTTCAGCCCAGTATCTGTGCAGCTTTGGGCATCGCCATAGCATATGGATTAGTTCTGCCGTGTGGGTCTTGCATCTCGCGCATATAGGAGAGGTTCTTATTCCTATACTGTGTAAGAAAGCCGGAGAACGGTACACTGTATGTATCAAATAATTGCGACAGTCTGTGTGATTCGCTCAGAGATAATCTAGGTGTCATTTGTAGGATTTCCTCCCAGTGCGACTCCTCAATAGTGCCAATGTCTGCCTCCCATTTTGCTTTGGTCAGAATCAGGTTACGTATGTTCACTGTGTCCTGTACACAGCAGTATAATTGTGATATTTTCCCAGCCGTGGTGTTAGCATTTCCTATTATATCTGCTACTATATTTGTTGTCACTGTTACTTCTGCTGTGCCCATTTCCGCTTGCAGGGCGTGCCTGAGCCGTAGATATCTGTAAAATTCACTGTTGGGTATATCGTGATTCTGTCTTAGTTGTTCGAAAGTTTTCATTCCCCCTTCTTCTAATATTTGGGTTATTCTTGTGATGCCCTTATCTTTCCACCCCTGGAAATCTTGTAATTTATAGATTTCTGGCAGACATGGGTTATTCCATATTGGGGTGTATTGTGTACAGCTCGTTATACCTAACATAGTTCTGGTCTTCCACCATATTTTGTGGATAAGTAATAGCGTGGGAGTAGTCTGACCATTTCTTTTAAATGAGCCTTGCTCTAGAGTTTCAAATAGGTGTGCCCCAGCAAAGTAGCCCTTAAAGGGGTTGTCCCGCGAAAGCAAGTGGGTCTATACACTTCTGTATGGCCATATTAATGCACTTTGTAATGTACATTGTGCATTAATTATGAGCCATACAGAAGTTATCAGAAGTTATTCACTTACCTGTTCCGTTGCTAGTGTCCTCGTCTCCATGGTGCCGTCTAATTTTCAGCGTCTAATCGCCGGATTAGGCGCGCTTGCGCAGTCCGGTCTTCTTCTGTTCTGAATGGGGCCGCTCGTGCCGGAGAGCGGCTCCGTGTAGCTCCGCCCCGTCACGTGCCGATTCCAGCCAATCAGGAGGCTGGAATCGGCAATGGACCGCACAGAAGCCCTGCGGTCCACCGAGGGAGAAGATCCCGGCGGCCATCTTCACCAGGTAAGTAAGAAGTCACCAGAGCGCGGGGATTCAGGTAAGCGCTGTGCGGGGTTTTTTTTAAGTCCCTGCATCGGGTTTGTCTCGCGCCGAACGGGGGGGCTGTTGAAAAAAAAAAAAAACCTGTTTCGGCGCGGGACAACCCCTTTAAGGATCCTAAAACTGGCATCCTGTGTCTCTTCTGTCTCCCAACCCCTAAAATGTTGTAGCTGGGAAGCCATGAAGTATGACATTGGGTTGGGTAGGGCTAAACTGCCCTTCTCTTTAGGGTTGCACAGCACTTCCAGTTTAATCCGAGGGGCCTTTCCTCCCCATATGAGCTCTCTAAACAATCCATTGACTTTATAAAAGAATCTCTGTATTATTCAGTGGGTGGAATTATGTATTAGATATAATAATTGCGGCATCCATATCATTTTTATGAGATTCACCCTTCCTATAACTGTCAATGGAAGTTTATGCCATATATGAAGTTTTTGTTTCCATTGAATGAGGAGTGGTTCTAAGTTTATTTTCCCAAATTCATTGACCTTTCTAGTGATATTGACTCCCAGGTATTTGAATATTATGGTACAGTTCATGGTTATTTCTTTATTGGTGATTTGCATTTCAGGGATGTCTATTGGCATTATCACCGATTTAGACCAGTTAATGGATAGTCCTAAGAAGGCCCCAAACTCCATAATTATCTGCATAGTAAATTCCAAAGATTTTTTTGCATCCCCCAGAAATGGCAGTATATCGTCTGCGTATTGAGCAATTTTTTCTTCCATATTTCCTCTTTGGAAGCCCACTATTCCCTGGTGTGCTCGTATTCTGCATGCAAGGGGCTCTTTTACCAGAGCAAACAGAAGTAGTGATAGCGGGCACCCCTGTCTTGTCCCCCTGTACAGTGGGAACGCATCTGAGGACCCCCCGTTGATGAACACATCCGCCCCTACTCCCATATATAGCAGTTTTCACTAGCCAGTTACTTACACACATTCTCACCCAGACCAAGCATTCTCATGTTATATACCAACCTTTTATGTGGCACAGTGTCAAACGCTTTTGAAAAGTCCAGATACACAAGATTCAGTGACTCTCCTCAGTCCAGTCTAGAACTCACCTGCTCATAAAAGCTGATCAGGTTGGTTTAACAGGAGCAATCTCTCACAAACCCATGCTGATACGGAGTTATACAGTTATTTTCCTTGAGGTACTCCAGAATGGCATCTCTTTAAACATTTTACCTGCCGTAGAAGGCTTGCCGGCCTGTAATTTCCAGCTTCACTTTTGATCCTTTTTTGAATATCGGCACCCCATTGGCTATGCGCCAATCCAATGGAAATAGACCCCGTCACTATAGAGTTCTTAAATACCACCCTTCAAAACACAAGGTTTTGTGGTCCTTGGTCCAGTGGAGATGGTGGTATGAGCCTCGTGTCGACAACTTCTCCGCGCCTCCACCACCTCCTCAACCCCAGTACCAGAGGTACATGTCTTAGGAAACTGCCCATGGGTCTCAGCCGTCATCGGCATTGTTGTCCTTGACAAAAATTGTGCAGAACCATGCAGGCTCTAATTACCGCACACACGTTCTCAGGTTTCAGCTGAAGTGTGCTGTGGAAAATTCTCCATTTGCTGGCCCATTGACAAAGCGACGGGCATGTGTGAGCCAGTAATTAAAACCACACCTCTTGGGTGTCCATGTATCTGTGAGCAAAAGGACACAGAACATGAGTGGTCAGGCCAAAACCCTCATCTGCCACAATGATGAATTGGGCAGGTGGACCTGAAGAGCCAGAAAGGTTCCATGGTTCTCACAGGGACAGCTGTTCAGCAAGAAAGTTGCTGACCGATTCTAGAAGCCCTGAAAATATGAGCATCTGCAGTACTTCCATAGGCCTCGATATTCACAATTTTAAATCAATAGTTAATACCAGCAAGAGTGAACAGAACTACCAAGAAGTACTGCTTATAATTGTAATATTGGGACCCTGAGTGCAGTGGCTTTTTAACCCCAATGAAATACTGAAACTGCGCAGCAGCCTGAAATCCCTCGGTGGTGTCCATCTTCACGAGAGGGCAGAGGCATCACCAAAGTTATAAAAGGATATCACAAATCTTCCTGAGTATCCCAGAAATCATAGATTTCCCAATGAGAAATGCAAAATGCAGCAAAGATTATGAATTCAGAACGTGCACATAGAAACAGAAAGAAAAAAAATACAAGCTAAATGTTAATTTTGATCAAGCAGCATACAATAAACAACAAAACTGTTGTAGACATTTCACAGAACATATCATGTACTTACCTCAGGACGACCAAGAGTCTTTCTTCAGAATATACCATGTTTCCCCCAAAAATAAGACCCCATCTTATATTAATTTTTGCCCCAAAAGAGACATTAGGTCTTATTTTCAGGGTATGTCCTATTATACTTACATAGCAGGCTCAGTCTGGGTCCTGCCCGCTGCTCTCTGGAGCTCCAGCGCAGTTCCTGCACTACTTGGCCATCCATAGAAGATCACTTCCTGGTTACAGGATTCATAAATCCTGCCCCCAGGAAGCAATGGCTCTGACTGGTTCTCTAGCGTTGCTTCACCTATCAATGCAGGGAAAATGCAACTAGTGATCTCCTCTCTTGTGGCCTTCTGGTCAACTAGTGTGGACAACGAGCCAGATTGAGATGGACCGAGCTACAGAGGTAACCACAATATTTGATTTAATCACAAGGCCAAATGCTGCCCATGCTTTACGCATAACCACATCATCTTTACTTTCCATGGGGTCTCTCAGGTAGGACACATCATCAAAGGGCAAGCCAGACCTCCTGGTCACCTTAGAAATGGCCGCGTCCACTTTGGGCACTTCATCAATGGTAGCTATGTCCTCCTCAGAGAACAGAAGCCGTTCTTTAAAGTCCTTTGGTATTATTGGATTGTGTTTCACATATTGCCACTCATTTAAGATCAGATGCCCAAGCGTAGCATTTACGGGAATACCGATCTGCGCCGCGGCATTAACCCCGCGAATATTTCATCCCATACGGACCAGAGCTGTTGCGCTTCTTCCTCAACCTGCATGGTCCTGCGCACCGTTTTTAATAGCTGATCCATATTGGAGGAGGAAAACAAGTACTTCTTTTCCTCCTGCACTTCCTCAATTAACTCTTCTAACGACAAATTATCCGCTACATCGGAATCGTAGTCTGATGCCACAAGAACCATTCTCCTTATGGATGCTGAGGGGCCTGGTTTGAGTTTTTACAAAAGAAGACTGAACCTCTTCCCGCACTACAGCCCACATATCAGACATAAGGGACGATTTCTCCTCCGGCAGGATTTTGGACGTACATGCAGCACAAAGCAACTTGGTGTAAGCCTCAGCCCACAGGGCCACTGTTTGAGGAGCCTCGGATTCCTCTCTGGCCAACATCACAGCAGTAGATTCCGAAGTCCTTGCTTGGCACCAGCGATCAGCAACTGCAAGACCTCAGCAGCGCTTCCTGCAGCTGAGCTTTACATATTATAATTTGGCGGACTTTCCGCTCAAGCCACGCCCCACGAACACACTGCGGCTGTAGATCTGCCCCCTTGTGGAGCATCCGATGTCAGCCGCATCACTGGAAGTGACGTCTGAAACTCCGGATGCTGCGGCTGCCGCCTGGGATGACGGCTGTGGCGACGCCAGCAATCTTTTCTTGGCCCCGACCCACCAGTTAGGGCCCAGATGAGGCACTACTCACTGGGGGAATCGGGGCTGCACTGCCTGACGAGAACCAAGAGGGTAAGTCTTCCCAGGAGAGGCCAGGCAGCATGCGATTAAGCTCTGCCGCTGCTGTCCTGTAGGGACAGGAAAACACTGGTGTTTGGTGGAGGGTGAGGTTCTTTTATGCTTTGCCTCTTCCTGTCCCCATAGTTCAGCAGAGGACAACCTCCATCGTATGCTGTCATAATGACGAGGGGAAAAGAAATTACACCATTGTTTTTTTGGATTTCACTTTTATGACGTTTAGTATGCAAAATAACTAACAAGGTAACATTATTCTATAGGTCATAATGATTCCGGCGATACCAACTTTATACAGTTCTTTAATATATTTGGCTATTTTTGTACACAAAAAAAAACATTTTTCTTTTTGTCAATGGTGATGTTTGAGGCCTCAGTCACGTGGGCATTTTGAGGCACGAATTTTTGAACGCATTAGTTATGCGTTCAAAAATGTGCATGACCGAAGCGGGCATCATGATGGAAAAAAGGCGTATATACACTCAAAAAGAGCGTACATCCTTGGATGGGAAACCCCTGGGTGCTGTCACATCCAGGGGTTTCACCTGTGATCAATGGGGCCAGCAGCAGCTGCAGCGGCCCCATTAACATACAGAGAACATCGCGATCCTCAGCGGTGACAGAGGATTTTGTCATCTCCGCGGGGAGTCCAATTGTCACTGGACACTGTGACAGCATTGTCACAGTGTCTAATAATAAAGGGAATCCCCGCGGAGATGAAGAAATCCTCTGCCACAGCTGTCACAACTGTGGCAGAGGAAAGCGATGTTCTCTCATTGATTTCAATGGAGCCGGCAATATAGCTGGCTCCATTGAAAGCCATGGGCCGCCGGCAAGCGCTGCAGTGATTTTCTGAGAAGGGCTTAAAATATAAGCCCTTCCCTGAAAATCAATCCAAAAATGTGAAAAAAAATGTATACTCACCTCTCTGCAGCTGCCGGGGCTCAGGCGCGTCCAGCTGACTCTTCTCCTGCACTGCTCTGGAAATTTTTAAGTAGACGGGGATTTAAAATCCCCACCTGCTAAAAGGGCTGCTTCTGATTGCTGAGCACTTTGACCAAACAGAGGCAGCACTCACCCATTCATATATTTTAAGCCCTTCCCCAAAAATCACTGCAGTGCTTGTCGGCAGCCTATTGCTTTCAATGGAGCCGGCTGTATTGCCGGCTCCATTGAATTCAATGGGAGAACATCACTCTCCTCTGCCACAGCTGTGACAGAGTATCGCGATCTTTAATATATGTTCTCAATAGGGTCGGCGCTGCTGCCGCCGGCCCCATCGAGCGCAAGGTGAAACTCCTGAATGCTATTGCATCCAGGGGTTTCACATACACAGAACACCAGTTACATGCGTTCTGCAAACCGGTGTCCTATAATTTTTGCTGCATGTAAAATTCACACATGTGCCGATTCTCATTGAAAACCATTGGTTCTATTTAGATGCGGCCAGCAAACGGAACTGACAGACACGCGTACAAACGCCTGTGTGACTGAGGCCTGAGGGTTTTTCTTGTGGGATGAGTTGTACTTTTTAATATCATTGGTTCATCAACATGACTTTTTGATGGCTTTCTGTTCCTTTTTTTGTAAAGGTGAGATAATAAAGAAACATCAAAATTTGCCTATTTTTTTTAACAGCGTGCACCATGCAGGTTAAATAAGGTACTAACATTTTTCTGTGTGTCATTATGAACATGGCGATAAAATGAAACGAAAATAACCATCACAAATCTGTTAACATAATAAAAGGGAAATGTGGGGATTTGACGTTTTTATTGTTTTATTATTATTTATAGTGGTTTTAACTTTTTATTCTTCACCCATTAGGGGACTTGAATTTTACCACACTTGATTGTTCTTATAATGCACTGCCATACTTTGGTATAGCAGTGCATTATATAGCCTATGAAGCTCAGCCATGGACTGAGCCTCATAGGCTGCTGTAGCTGGCAGACCCAGAAGTCATATTCAAGACTCTGGGTGCCATAGCAATCAATAGGGACCCCGCAATCACATTGTAGGTGTCTAATGGGTGACAGATTAAGCTTCCTTCCTTTGTGAACCCTTTACATGCTGGGGTCGCATTCACTGTGGCATGTAAAGGCTTAAACAACAAGGAGCAGCAGTTTTTCCAATCCCTGCTGTTTGAGGAAGTGCCATACTGTCATCTGACAGCCAAACAGCTTCCCCCCTGGCACAGGAGAGTCGTGCCAGGCTCCTGATGCAGCACCTTAAAAAATGCATGAGTCAGAATAAGGCACTGTAATGGCTGCCTTAAAAAGGGGTCCTTAAGGGGTTAAGCTTCTCCACAAGAAGGGCTCATTCACATAACCGTATGCATTAAACAAGGAGTGAGTCCACACCATTTTACCAGTCTGTGTTAGCCGGCGGAGATCGACGCATATGGCAGTGAGTGCACTGAGCATGATAGCGTATCTCATGCGGAGTGTGATTTTCGTCTTTTTTTAATTCCCTGCTTTGTCTCATATCGGAGTTGCTTATGTATTGTAGCCCACACGCAATATATTGCGTATGGACAGCGTTGCATACTCTACCCATAGGAAAGAATAGGGTTCATGCTGCGTGATACACGGTAAAATAGAGTATGATGCAATCTTTTGCACACCCATATCTACACGCTAATGTGAATGGATCAATGAAAGTCCATCCACGTTCATTGACTCCATTCTCTGCGTATTATGCGGCCGTGCATTGCGTGTGTAATACCTGCTGAAATCACAGTCGCGTGAATGAACCGTAAGCCAACCTGTTTGTAAAACACAAAACAGATGTACAAAACTATGCAAATGTACAAAAAAGTTGTGCCTTTAGGCTGGGTTCACACGGGGCGTAAATCCCACGGAATGACCACACTGTAATACCGCGAGATTTCCGCAGCAGAACTGCAGCTTCAAAACTCACATCATTCGCTGCAGGTTTTGAAGCGGCTTTGCCGCCTACATTCTGCTGCGGCGGTCTTTTTCCATAGAGAGGCCGCAGCGGAGACGGAGATATAATTGACACACCGTGGACTTTGAATTTCACGCAGCATGTCAGTTTCATCACGGCTTGCCCTCAGCGGCTTCTCCGCACACAGAAAGTGTGCATGGAAATTCTGCCCTGTGTGAAGAAAGCCTTAAAGATACAGAAAAGCAAATTCAGGAAAGTAGACATAGTTGCATTTCAAAGGGGCAATGTTTGTATAATGGCACAGAAAGATAAGAAAGATGTCTGACTGTTATCCAACATTCACAAGCCAGAAATAGTTGAAGTCAGAAAAAAGGACAAGATAACCAAAACTGAAAGCTTTCATTGATAACACTGGCCAACAAAAAAAATTATTTTGGAATGTTTCCTTAACTTCACAAGTCAAATCTTACTAATTTTGGGGTGAGAAAAATGAATATGACATAAAAAATTTTTTTATTAGCTTTAGTTTCTGTGGCATACAATAGGTGGAAGTATGTAAATTTAATGGATTAAGAGAAAATGATACATTTTAATTACATATGCTAAAAACATTAAAAGTGCATTTGATTTTTTTTAATGACAGTTACATTCTAAGAGTTCTAAATTGATGGAAGAATTCCTGGCAGGTGGTTCGGTGTGAAGAGAATCATGTGGTGACTTCATGAGATTGTTTCCCTACACGGAGGCCAGCAGTAATCCGCAAGCATTGCTTCATTCCAACGGCCCTGATATCTTTGTTCCATTACAGAAATATCCTGGTGGAATCTTTCTCTGTGTTCATCACTGACAGCTTCACAACTAGGAGGAAAAAAGTCTAGGTGGGAGTGGAGAAAATGGATTTAAGGTACATGTTGCCCCCGAATTGATGGTATTGTTCCAGAAGTACTGTCACCAACTGAGTGTAGTTATCTCTTTTGTTGCCTAAGAATCCATGAATAACTCCCTTTAAGGCTTGCCAAGCTTCCTTTTCTGTTCCATCCAAAACTTGGTCAAATGCAGGATCTTTTACAAGTTGTCAAATTTGTGGTCCTTCCTGGTTCATACCTTTGCCAAAATGTTTCATTAAACCCAGGTTTATATGAAGGAGTGGAAGAACATCTTTTGGGTCCACGAGACGCTCGGCAACGACATTTTTCTTGGTAGAATCAAGATTTCTTGCGGGTCAGTCCGCTTGAATGTAATGTGATTTCATATCCCTACTGTCCCACATACATAAAAAGAAACAGTATTTAGTGTACCCCAGTTGCATTCCTACGAGTACGGCGATGACTTTTAGAATGCCACAGATTTTCCACTTGTGTTCAGCATATTTGATTGAGTCGAGGAGGGCTGTCATGTTTGCATAAGAGTCCTTTATGTGAACTGCATGACCAACAAGAATAGAAGGAAGACAATTGCCGTTGTGAAGTAATACAGCTTTCATAATTATAACTACCATGAGGGTGTGGATATGGAAATTTAGCACCAGCTACCTAGCTGCAAATGAACAAGACAAAAATACAAAAACTTATTGCACTTGCTTGACCAGGCTATATGGATTGCTTTTATTTTGTAAGGTAAATATTGTGGTTTCATTCTACTGAGGATGGAATTGGTTGAACTGTTGAAGTCCGAGCTGGGAGGCTGGGCAGAACACCTCGACTTCAGGTCCATTACTTTTCTGGCAAAATTCCACCCAAAAAAAAGCAATATTCGACTAGATGGTGCATAGTGCGCTGCAAAACATGTAGAAAGAGTGGTAAGCAAACAAAAGAGAAACCACAACCTGCTGTTCACAGTGTGAGTGTGGGCTTCATGTAATTAACTGCCTAAAAGTAGACCATACTGCTTTGAAATTTCAGTGAACTCTCACCCCACTGTCAATGACCAGTTTTTTTTTTTAAACTGAATATCTATATTAATGCTATTTTATCATTGTTAAAAATAAACTATATTATTCTATTTCTAAGGTTTATTTATGCATTATCAATCTACTGTATATACTCGAGTATTAGCCGATCCGAGTATAAGCCGAGTCAATAGGTTTTACCACAAAAAACTGGTAAAACTTATTGACTCAAGTATAAGCCGAGCTATACTCGAGTATATACTGGGTAAAAAAGAAAATACACAATACTCACCTCCCAATACACAATACTTACACAGCGCTGAAGGCGGTGGAATTCAAAGCCGAACAGGGAGATGACAGCAGGAAGAATTCTGAAGCAGCTTGCTGTATCGCCCGGGAGACTATCGTGCCGGGGACACAGACGTCGGCTGGGAGGTGAGTATTGTCGGGTTTTTTTAACCGCACTCGAGTATAAGCCGAGTGGGACTTTTTCAGCACAAGAAAATGTGCAGAAAAACTAGGCTTATACTCAAGTATATACAGTATATATATAAAATAGGATGTGTGTATGTGCCACCATAACTCAGGAACGCCTGGAGCAATTTCAACCAAACTTGGTGCATATATAACATCCCATGGGGACAAATTTGGGGGGTGGGGGATAAGACAACCCCACTACCACTGTATACATGTACATATATAATCAGTACAGACACATTGTGTATATATATATATATATTTATATATATTGTGGGGTGATAGCTTGGTAGCGTGCGGGTTTCATGATATTTAGAGACGGAACACCAGCGGATGCAGTCCAAAGCAGGTGTGACCTGCATTTATTTTATAACAGCAACATAAAGTCCAACCTTAGCTTCAGGCAAAACAGCAACATAACAGTCCAAACCTTAGTTTCAGGCAAACAAATAATAGTCCACAATCCCGCTATCAGGCCGTCCAGACCTGATCAGGTCGCACTTAGCAGGTGCAGCGCACAGCAGGGCTTCTATCTCCAGCCTGTCACACAGGCTGCCAGGGTCCAGCAGCCATCTTAGCTACCCTGTGTCCGTACACCTGCTATTTATGTGCACACTAGAACTGGCTTAGCCTCAGCACCTAGGCTGATTGAGCTCGCCCACACCCTGGAGTGGAGGAGGTGGAATGGACAGCCCCACTACCAACCTGCCATCCATTCCAAAAAAAACAGGCCCGGATATTTTTAAAGAACAGATCTCCAGCAACTGCTTGCTGGAGACCACATTATGCTCCTGGTTTCTTACGTCTCCGAGAGCGGGACATGACCTTCCTCCAGTCCCCTTATGCATAGTACCGGAACCTAGGGGCGACGTAGCGACCATCCACCACTACGCCCCTCAGTACCTCACATACCCTCCCCCTCTGCTCGAACCTGTAGGGGCGAACACTTTTACTAATCAAGCAGTGGGTTCGGGACAACGCATCAACATTTCCTTGTAGCTTACCAGCCCTGTCCTCTACATTAAATTTAAAGTTTTGTAACGAAAGGAATCACCTCGTCACCCAAGCGTTTCGCTCTTTGGCCTGATTCATCCAGGTGAGCGGGGAGTGGTCTGTCACCAATCTGAAATGTCGTCCAAGCAGATAGTACCGTAGGGACTCTAAAGCCCACTTTATCGCCAGACACTCTCGTTCCACAATGCTATAATTTCTCTCTGTGGGGGTAAGTTTCCTACTAAGATAGGTGACTGGGTGCTCCTCGCCTCTAACCGCTTGGGAAAGGACAGCCCCCACACATACATTAGATGCATCTGTCTGTACTATGAATGTTTTGCTGAAGTCGGGAGTAATTAAGACCGGCTCTCTACACAGGGCTGTCTTTAACTTCCGAAATGCCTGCTCAGCCTCGACCTTAATCATGCTGGAACTTCTTCCCTTTGTTAGCTCTGTCAAGGACGCTGCTATGGTGGCGAAGTTAGGTATGAACCTGCAGTAGTAGCCTACAATCCCTAGAAACGCCCTCACCTGTTTCTTGGTCAATGGTTGGGGCCAGTTTTGGATGGCTTCTACCTTATTAATTTGGGGCTTGATAACTCCTCGTCCTATTATGTACCCCAAATAACGTGCTACTTCCACTCCCAACGTACACTTCTTGGGGTTTGCCGTTAACCCTGCATCCCTGAGGGAATTAACTACCGCCTGTACTTTGGCCAAGTGGATCTCCCAGTCAGTACTAAATATAATGATGTCATCCAGATAGACGGAGGCATACCGCCGATGCGGCCTCAGGATGATATCCATCATTCTTTGGAATGTAGCTGGGGCCCCATGTAGCCCAAAAGGTAGGCAGACATACTGGAAGAGTCCCTCGGGCGTAGAAAAGGCAGTCTTTTCTTTGGCCTCGTCAGTAAGTGGTACCTGCCAATACCCTCTAGTCAGGTCTAAGGTAGAGAAGAACCGAGCATGTCCTAGCCTTTCTATTAGCTCATCTACTCATGGCATCGGGTAGGAGTCAAACTTAGAGACTTCGTTCAACTTCCTGAAGTTGATGCAAAACCTCAAGGTGCCATCGGGCTTAGGAATCAGGACAATGGGACTAGACCATTCACTTTTTGACACTTCTATGACCCCTAGGTCCAACATCTTCTTTACTTCCTCTGATATAGCCTATCTACGTGCTTCAGGAATTCTGTAGGGTTTCACCCGGACCCTTACGTAGGGTTCCGTGACGATGTCATGTTTGATTACTGTCGTACGCCCCGGTAGTTCCGAAAACACATCTGTGTTTCGAAGTACCAACTCCTTTGCCTCCTGTTTCTGTACCTTAGATAGGGACCCTGAGACAGCTAATTCAGGAGCTTTGTCCATGGACTTCACAAAAACCTAGCTGCTCGGCGCATTTACCCCTGCGAGAGACTCTTGTTCTTTCCAGGGTTTGAGCAAATTCACATGGTACACTTGCTCCGGCCTCCTCCTGCCAGGTTGGTACACTTTATAATTGACTTCTCCTATGCGCTCCAGCACCTCATAAGGCCCCTGCCATTTGGCTAAGAACTTGCTCTCTACTGTAGGCACCAAAACTAACACCCTATCTCCCGGGAAAAAGGTTCTGACTTTGCAGACCTGTTATAGACTCGGCTCTGTGCCACCTGTGCCTGTTCCAAGTGTTCCTTTACAATGGGCATGACAGCTGCTATCCTATCCTGCATTACTGAAATATGTTCTACCACACTTTTGTAGGGGGTGTGTTCACTTTTCCAAGTTTCTTTGGCGAGGTCGGGGAGACCGCGGGGGTGTGTACCACACAGTAGTTTAAACGGAGAAAAACCGGTGGAGGATTGGGGAACCTCACGTATTGCGAACATCAAGGCCGGCAACAAACAATCCCAATCCTTCCCATCTTGGCTGACCACCCTTTTTAACATACTTTTCAAAGTTTTATTAAACCTCTCGACCAGGCCGTCAGTTTGCGGGTGATATACTGAGGTACGCAATTGTTTAATCTTCAGAAGGTTGCACATCTCTCTCATTACTTTTGACATAAACGGAGTTCCTTGATCGGTAAGGATCTCTTTGGGAATACCGATGCGGGAGAACATCTTGAACAGCTCTCGAGCAATGAGTTTTGAGGAGGTGTTTCTCAGGGGAATTGCCTCCGGGTACCGTGTGGCATAGTCTAGAATGACCAGTATATACTGATGTCCCCTAGCGGACTTCACTACTGGTCCGACTAAATTCATGGCAATCCGGTCAAAGGGTACCTCGATAACGGGCAAGGGCACCAATTTGCTCCTGAAATGAGGTTTAGGGGCCGTTAATTGACATATAGGGCATGAGGCGCAATATCGCTTAACCTCCTCATGTACCTCGGGCCAATAGAACCGTTGCAACACTCGTTCATGGGTTTTTTCCAACCCCAGGTGACTTCCAAGCACATGTTTATGTGCCAGGTCGAGGACTATCCGGCGATAGGGTTTGGGGCACCACTAGCTGTTTCAGTTCTTCCCCGCGCACCTTATCCACTCGGTACAACATGTCATTGTTCACAGCCATATACGGGTATCCTTCACTCCCACCGGGAGTTTGAGATACCCCGTTTACTTTTGTTATGGCCTAACGGGCCCTGATCAACGTTGGTTCATTCAGCTGAGCAGACCCAAAATTTTCACGGGACACCTCAAGTTCCGGCATGGCAGAAACGTCTGCCAGGCTTTCAGTGTCGCCAGCCAGTACGGCTAGGGGACAATCGTCATCGTCCCCGATGGTCACCCCGGCTGCGGGTGCAGCCGTGTCCGGGTCATGTGGCTCAGGGTTTACCTCCTGACATACAACATTATCAATCACATTGTTATTGACCGAAGTCCTTTTTCTCCAGAAGGCCCAGAACAGTGGAAAGTCCCTTCCGATTATAGCCTCATGCATTAGGGACTTAACCACTCCTACCTCGTGGGTAGTGGTGCCGCAAGGGGTGGCTATTGGTATGGTAGCGGTGGGGTATTCCCGAGTGTCCCCGTGGATGCACAGTACACCCACTCGGCCTCCGTTGTAGGAGGTTGAGTTCACCAATGAACCATGCACCAGGGTCACAAGGCTCCCGGAGTCCAACAGAGCCTGTACCAGGAAGTTCCCAATGTTTACCAAGCACACCTGCGGCTCATCCTCGGACAGGTTTTCGGCAGCTAGCGCGGGGCGTGTGTATAGGGAGACCCTCCGCCCGGTGCTGCAGTCCATGGGCTCGGAGCCTAGGGGGCAGTGTGCCGCGACATGACCCCACTTGTGACACCGCCAGCACTGTAGGCATCCGGGGTCCTGCTCTCGAGCACCCGGGTGTGGGCCAACCGCGGACTCGCCTCCTGAGCCCCCTCCCTTCTTCCACACCGGCCCCCTGGGAGCAGAATATGGTGCAGTCTTACCATCTCGACGGGGACCCTTTTCCTCTTTGGCGCGGCCCCGTCTCGTAGAGGCATTTAACAACTCCTCCGTGGCGCAATACCTTTCAACCAGGTTCACGAGGTGGTTGGCGTCAGTCGGTCCAGCCTGTCCCACCCAATGCTGTACCGCAGGTGGCAAGGAATAGTGGAAGATGTCCAAGACGACCCTCTCCACCATTTGCGCAGGCGTGCAGTCCTTTGGCTGAAGCCACATGGAGACCAGATGTATCAAATCGTGCATTAGGGACCGCGGTGGTAGGCTCTCCGAGTACCTTCAGGCATGTACCCGGCCTGCACGCACCTGTATGGTGACTCCCAGACGTGCCAGGATTTCGGCCCTCAGTTTGGCGTAATTACGGGAGTCTATTTTGCTCAAGTCGTA
The DNA here is from genome assembly GCF_035609145.1 of Eleutherodactylus coqui. Taxonomy (NCBI): domain Eukaryota; kingdom Metazoa; phylum Chordata; class Amphibia; order Anura; family Eleutherodactylidae; genus Eleutherodactylus; species Eleutherodactylus coqui. The sequence goes on from NC_089837.1 coordinate 397,909,261, forward strand.
ATAGGCCTTTTGTGCCTCCCCAACAGAAAAGGGGCCATGACATCTGCCCACTAGTCCGAGGGTAGCCCTTCTCGTTCGGCAACCCTCTCAAAGACGTGCAGGTAGGCTTCCACGTCATCGTTGTCGGTCATTTTCTGTAGCGCAGCTTGCACCGAGGTCCTTGCGGACGGTTGGGTGCTCTGGCTTGCAGTGATCGCCGGCCATTGAATCACCACGGCCTCTCGCAGTGTTGCCATTTGCTCTATTAGGAGGCGATTTGTTTCTTGTTGCATCTGCCTTGCCTCTGCCTGGGTGTTTTGTTGCTGCAAACATATCTGTATCAGCTGTCGCACCAGGTCCTCCATGGCCGCAGTCTTTTTTCATAGGGCACCAGCGGCTTTTATCCAGGACATGCAGTGTCGGCCGCCGGTGTCAATTCGTGGCCCGCATTCTCCACCATATGTGGGGTGATAGCTTGGTAGCATGCAGGTTTCGTGATATTTAGAGACGGAACACCAGCGGATGCAGTCCAAAGCAGGTGTGACCTGCATTTATTTTATAACAGCAACATAAAGTCCAACCTTAGCTTCAGGCAAAACAGCAACATAACAGTCCAAACCTTAGTTTCAGGCAAACAAATAATAGTCCACAATCCCGCTATCAGGCCGTCCCGACCTGATCAGGTTGCACTTAGCAGGTGCAGCGCACAGCAGGGCTTCTATCTCCAGCCTGTCACACAGGCTGCCAGGGTCCAGCAGCCATCTTAGCTACCCTGTCTCCGTACACCTATTTATGTGCACACTAGAACTGGCTCAGCCTCAGCACCTTGGCTTATTGGGCTCGCCCACACCCTGGGGTGGAGGAGGTGGAATGGACAGCCCCACTACCAACCTGCCATCCATTCCAAAAAAAACAGGCCCGGTTATTTTTAAAGAACAAAAGAACAGATCTCCAGCAACTGCTTGCTGGAGACCACATTACGCTCCTGGTTTCTTATGTCCCTGAGAGCGGGACATGACCTTCCTCCAGTCCCATTATGCATAATACCGGAAGTCTATTTTCATTTATTTTGAGGTATTGCCTTATTTAACATACATAACTGAATTGTCAGGAAACGCGATATCCTATGACAAAACAGAGGTCATTTTCGGATTCAGTGTACCGAAAAATATAAAGTTTACGTGGAATTACCAAAACAATTCTTAAAATTTTTTTTTGCAGACCTGTGTAATGATTGCATGTAAGTGCTCCAATCGTTTACTCTTCAGCTGAACAATGATTTTAAGGTAAGCTTAAAATCCATCATTCTGCAGGAGAATAGATAACACAGATTGCACTCTGTACTGCTCAGGAGCGGTTGATTACATTGTATTCATGCTGGAAGTCCATGCGAGAACAAAGGAGCTGATTGCAAAACTCAAGAGGTGGTCTGAGCTTCACAAGCAGCTCCTGGAGGCTCATTTGCATGCAAATGAAACTGATAAAGTGCTAATGGGCAAATAAATAAAATTACCTGAAAGCACTGCAATTCTTACACGCAAACGTGAGCATACCAATGTAAGGCAATGTATTTGATTGCCTGCGAGTTACCCTGTATTACGCGGTAATCTTATGCTCATGTGAGCCTGCCCTTAATAGTGGTACGAGGAACAATGATCCTAAAAGAAAATGCCCCTTGGAAGCCCTGCCATGAGAGGCAACACATGTGGCTGCAGGATGTCCTGAACCTATCGCTGAGCTTCCATTGTCCCTCATACCACTACTAGGGGTGACCGACTGTCATATGCGATGGCCCCCCAGACCATCACACCAGCAGTGGGGGCCGTGTGCAAATGCAGGATTAAGGCGCTCACCCTTAGGTCTTCAAAAGAGAACTCACGACAGCCATGTTCGTGTCTGTAGACCTAGAGGTGAGCGTCTTAATCCTGCTTTTGCTGTGGAGCGGCACACTGTCCCCCTGCTGGTGTGATAGTTTGGGGGTGGGGGGGAAGCCATCATATATGACAGTCGGTCACCCCTAGTAGTGGTGCGAGGGACAATGGAAGCTCAGCGATAGGTTCAGGACATCCTGAAGCCACGTGTTCCTCTCCTGGCAGGATTTCCAAGAGCCATCTTCCAGCAGGATAATGCTCAGCCTCACACAAGAGGGTCACAGGAATGCCTCCACAACATTGTCATCATTCTGTGGCTGCTCAGTCGCCAGATTTATCGCCAATAGAGCATGTATGGGACCATCGTGGACGCCAACTTCAACAGCCTACGAGTTTGCATGATCTAGAGGCTCAGTATCACGAGTCTGGCGCGGGACTGGAATCTCATGTTTTAGCCAGTTACGGGAGGGAAGCGTGGTCCAGGAGTAGCCAAGGTTTGGTACACAAGATAGTGGCGCAGCACAGAGGTTTTAAGCCGTAACATAGTCAAAAAGAATAGCCGAGGTCAGGTACACAAGATGGACGATCAGTTGTAGAGGAGCAGGTATGTGAGCAGATAGCTTGGTTAGAGGCACAGGGCACAATAAACACACCAGCAAGGAGGGAATAGGGCCAGGTTTATGTAGAAGACTAATTGGGGAAGGAACAAGACAGGGGGTGGACTAGACAGAGAAGACACGGAACCAGGAACAGGTGACAAGGACAAGGAACACGGGACTAGAAATTAGAGGGAGCTATCCAGCACGCTGAATAGCTCAATAGGTAGGGCTGCTGCGGTCGAACAGGGTACTAGAGCCTCCATGCCCCAGTATCACATCTTGTATCCAAGCTAAAGGCAGTATAAAAGGGTACTAGATCCTCCATGCCTGCCCGTATCACATCTTACATCCAAGATAGAGGTGGTACAACAGGGTACTAAAGCCTCCATGCCCGCCTGTATCACATCTTATATCTAAGTTAGAGGTGGTACAACAGGGTACTAGGGCCTCCATGCCCGCCCGTATCACATCTTGTATCTAAGCTAAAGGCGGTATAACAGGGTACTAGAGCCTCCATGCCCGCCATATAATATCTTGTATCCAAGCTAGAGGCGGTACAACAGGGTACTAGAGCCTCCATGCCCGCCATATTACAACTCGTATGCAAGCTAGAGGTGGTACAACAGGGTACTAGAGCCTCCATGCCCGCCATATTACATCTTGTACCCAAGCTAGAGGCGGTACAACAGGGTACTAGAGCATCCATGCCGGCCTGTATCGCATCTTGCATCCAAGCTAGAGACGGTACAACAGGGTACTAGAGCCTCCATTCAAGGGGTCAGCTTTCTGCAGTGTACTCTAATATTATAATCACTTACTGATATCAAGATTACAATCACAGTTGTAGTTGGGGGTTTGGGCAGAAAAGTCGCAAATGAGGTTTAACAGTGATAAATGTAAGGTTATAGGAGTTCTGTCATTTAAAAAAGCCCTATACCCACCTATTCCTCCCCAGGCAGCCTACTTACTGCATCTTCACCTCCCCATCTTCTCCCGACTCCTGCAGCCCCCGTATGCTATATGAACACGCGCATGCGCAGTCTAGGTTATGGTCCATGGTAGCACCATGAAGGATTTCGGCATTGGCTGCCAGGACACTGGCCTGCAGGAAGGAGACTGCAGAGAATGGACGCTAGGTAACAGTAAGAAGAGGATCCGGCCAGCTGGAGCTGAGGTGACCCGGGGGACTGGAGGAGCCAGGAGAAGATCGGTGAGGAGAAGATGCGGTAAGAAGACTGATGGGGGAGGAATAGGGGAGTATAGGATTTTTTCTGGGAGAACCCCTTTAACGGCCTGGGGTGAGGGGAGCCAGCGGACTGGAGGAGCCCCAATATGTCATACGGTTGTCAGCGAGCAGAACCTGTAAGCCTGGGCTCACTACCTGGAGCACCTGTCATACCGGCTGCTGTATGTACACCTGTGCCGGAACTAGCCGCCCACCACGTCATGCGGCGCAGAACTAGTCAGACCACAGTCAGCAGCCAAGCTCTGGGTCACTGCCCCGTTTCCATGGAGACCAGCCTGTTGTCACGTGACACCAAAAACCCGGAAGTAAAGGCGGAGAATCCTGCTCAGCCGGAGGTTCCTAGCGTTTTGTACGCGACGTCAGAGCGGGTGACGTGTCTGCGGAGCAGGAAGCGCCTGGATCCCGGTACTGCGATGGCCAACTGCGTCTTGCTGCTCCTTCTGCTGGCGGCGTTCGGGAGGCCCGGGGCCGCCTTCTACCTGCCCGGCCTGGCTCCGGTCAGCTTCTGTGAGCCGGGGAAGGAGACGGCGGAGTGTAAGGTGAGCTGGCGGGTGTTAGTGCTGCGCTAGGTCTGCCTCCTCATGCCCTGCTATAGCTGCACATCTTTGGGGGGCTCACCTGTACCAGTAGGGGGCAGTCTGCAGTGCCTCCATCCCACCAGTGGCCATATGCCAGACCAGAAGTGGCGCAGTGTTTATGGCATCAGGATTGTTAAAGCGACCCTTTAGTTTCCAGACAGCATTCTGCCCCCGGTCATTGGGGGTATGGCGCCTGGCTTCTGCCCCCGGTCATTGGGGGTATGGCGCCTGGCTTCTGCCCCCGGTCATTGGGGGTATGGCGCCTGGCTTCTGCCCCCGGTCATTGGGGGTATGGCGCCTGGCTTCTGCCCCCGGTCATTGGGGGTATGGCGCCTGGCTTCTGCCCCCGGTCATTGGGGGTATGGCGCCTGGCTTCTGCCCCCGGTCATTGGGGGTATGGCGCCTGGCTTCTGCCCCCGGTCATTGGGGGTATGGCGCCTGGCTTCTGCCCCCGGTCATTGGGGGTATGGCGCCTGGCTTCTGCCCCAGCCGCTGTCTCTGGCTTACGATGGTGCAGGCGGCGATTGCAGTTTTCTGTCTAGCTATTTGCTCATGCTGCACTGCTGTCTGATTGGCAGGTGCAGATCACGTGAGCTGTGATGGCCAATCAGAGTGATTATAGTGTGTTGGTAGTCTGAAGATTGCATTGGCCGTCTTGGAAGCTGAAATAGAACCCAGAACCGGCAGACTGCATGGCAGAGAACAACAAATGCAGGAGCCCCCTCCAGTACTGGGATGGAATTTTGACCCCAAACTGGAGGGTGACTGTAACAACAACCCCACTTTGGGAATATGAATGTCCTGTTGGGGGGCTTCTCTGTGTCGGACCCTTCTAAGCGGAGCAGAACTGCCCTGGTAGCTTGAGTCTGTTTGCTGCTCATCAGAATGGCAGCCATATAAGGGTCCTTTTACATAGTCTGCAAATGGGCAACGTGAGGCGATCAACGCTTGCCGACAAATAGCCCAAAGGTTCATCTGGTGGGCCGCACATCCCCCTGGTCATGTGACCAGATGTGCAGCCAACAAGCCAGCATTTTGATGCTTGAAAAAAGCTACTTTTTTGTGTCTGTCAGCTGATCGTGGACAGATGGCTGTGTAAGAATGTTTGCCTAATTATCAGCCATATTAAAGGCTCCTAAAGGGATAGTCCCACTTCTGCCTGCAGGAAGCAGGCTGCTCTGTACATTGCACAGCGGTCCGTGTCGGTACTGAAGGCTGAGCCCCACTCACTTCATTAGGACTCAACCTGCAGTACCAGCCTGGGCCACTGCACAATGTACAGAGCTGTCTGCTTCCTGCCGCAAAATAGCTAGAAGTGGAACAGGCTCTTTAATGGTGCTTTCATACATGGTATCCTTTCCCTAGAGACAATCACACAAAGATCCACTTGTCTAGCTTGCAGATTTGCAAAGTGTAGAATTTAACGTCGCCTGGGAAAGTACGCCAAACGCCTCTTCAGATGGTGGAAGCCAATTGAATTGTGCCTCACTAAACAGCGGTAGAAATCTACAACCAAGCTACAGATTTCCGTAAAGGCCCATTTAAACCCAACGATTCTCGCTCAAAGCCCTTTTTTGAGTGATAACTGTTGGGTCTAAATGCACGGACATCGTGAGGTTTTCGGGCACAAGTCACTCCTCGCTCAATTCTAGTTTTTTTTAATTGAGCGATAAACTCTTATCAACTGTGCAGGCTGTTATCACAGTCAGCAGCGCTGATAAGATTCTTTCATCTTGCGTCCCACTGGTGGTTCACAGCCGGATGCGAGCTGTAAGCACATACAGCTGTTTGCATATGCAGAACAGCTGTATTGTTCGCTGTGTCCCTCTCCGCCTGCATAGCTCTTAAGTAGCTACTTAGCTACTATAGACTATGCAAAGATGATCGCTCAAACTGTCGCTTGAGCTACTTTTGAGCGATCATCTGTCAGTGTAAATGGCTGCAGATCTGCACACAGATTTAGGCAAATCCATGTGTGAAAAGACCGCTGCGGACGCCTCGTCCTGAAGTGATTGGTCACTACTACTTTATTCGGATGGGGCTGATTTCACTGCATGGATCTCTGCCGGCTCTAGTCAGATGAATGGGACAGTCCAATCAATCTTCCACACGTGAATCTACCCCAGCGCCCCGGGTCCCAGTATACGGTAATACATGTTATATAGGCCCTCTAATGGTATGTCCACAATGGACCACTGTATGAAGACTTGATCTACACAGTCAGGGACTCTTACAAAGCCAACGCCAGTTCTTAGTAGAAAATCACAGAATTTGATCTAATTCTTGCGTTGAAATTTGTGCCTTTTGCTCCTCCACAGCACTTTTGTGGAAGGCGGTTTGGCCTTCCCTGACCAACACACTTCTATATACTTTTATGCTGCAAACTGGTGTAAATGTACAGCAGGTTGGATCAGGGGTATATTTCTGTCTAGGTGCACCGAGGAGCCAAGATCCATCAAGAGGTGTGTGCTGCTGCATGGATTCCGGGGGAAATCATATGAAGTTCGTGTTTAAAATGCCATTCTTAATCTAGTTCCCGTAGTTTGCTTGACATACTGTGATATTTTCCTGTAGGCCTCCATTTGTACCTCTGCTGGTGTACAGAATCCTGACAATCACAGAAGGCTTTCAGACTCTCAGGGCTCTTCTATACGGACTGATAATGTCTCGGATTTCCTTGATCCAACCAGAATCTGCGCCATTCTCATTCGGTGTATATGCACTGACTGAACGATAGCGGGGCTGCGCTCACACGGGGCTAATTTCCAGCGGAATGCCTGCCTCCAAACCCGCATCATATCGGCGTGAATTTATGTGTGACATTGACCCCTTCATTCAGAGAGGGTGCGCTCCGCAGCGGAGACGGTGACATTATTGACATGTCGCGGATTTGAAGAAGTTTCCGCACAGGTTTTATGCAGGTTATTTCCACTTTATTACAATTGTAAATGCAGCGGAGGGTCTGCACGGAAATTCTGTATCAATCCGGCCCCGTGTGAGCCAAGCCGTATTTGTTCACTTATCCTTTGTCCAACGTTAATGTATGCAGAAAAAACGGAACGATCGGCCTGCGTACTGCTAATCTGCGAACTGCCTGCTTACTATGTATGGACGCGGACCGCAACAAACCCCCGGCTCGCTCCGCATTCATGCACTGAGCCAGGATTGTTCCTGTGTAAAGGCACAGCAGCGCTTCATCACTAGGACAGCGTGTAAAAGGACCCCCAGTCCATGTGCAATAACTAGAATCCATGTGAATGGGGCTCGGTGCAAGCGGTGACATCACGCTGGGTGAGGACTGCATTTGCAGATTGTGTAATGCTACTGTGGACACGCACTCTACAGGAATGCATCTTCATATATTCCCTTTCATAGGTTTTATGATGCCCATGAATAGATCGAAGTACAATACACACCCATGGCGTGTTCCCTCCTTACAGTCTATTATCTAGTGGACTGACCTGCCTGGGTATTGGGACCTGACAAACTAGTTGCAGACACGCCACACTCTACTGGTTTGCCAAACTTTTTATCCAATTGAATGTTGTTGTTCTTGCATTCTCTTGATACATAAATGATCCCTTTTAAGACCACTTGTGCTTACGTGACGGAGAACAGGAAGTGGAGATGGGGGTGATTATACAGTCCATAGAAGTCTATAGAGAGCAGAGGGGATTGAGGAAGGGACACTTGCAGACATCCTGCTGGAGCTAACTGAAAATTACAGATACAGCCTGCAGAGTAGGAATGCAGGATATAAGCCATATAATGGCCCAAAATGCTGCTATTTCTCATGTAGAAGGGATTTCTCTTACGGAGTTCATGGCGCAGTAAAAGTAACATGTAATCGCTATTCTAGGGGGGCGGTAGGAGTACGGCGATTACAAATTTGTATAGTTTTTACTTATTTATACATCTCTTTTTTTGTCTCCATGTTTTGCTCCCTGTGACTTTATTTTCCATAGGTAGGGCTTTGTAGGATTTTTTTTTTTTTTTTGTGGGGCAATCTGTAGTTTATGCTGGTACCATTTTGGGAAGTCTACGACTTTTTAATAGCTCTTTATTACACTTTTTTCCTTGGAGACGGAATGACCAAAAATGTACTTTTTCTGACCCAGTTAATTATGCGGTTTTAATATTGTATATATATTTTTTTTAAATTGACATTTTACAAATTCAGTGATACCATTTTCAAATTCTCTAGTGCCCATGGGGGAGCTGAACCTACGATCATTTGATCATTTTTATACTGTAGTATAATGCAATGCTAATGTATTTCATTGTTCTATATTTTAACAGACTTCCTATTTAAGACATGCTACAGGAACATCTTTAATAGGCAAACTAACATGACAGCCCCTGGCTTCTTTCAGAAGTCCCCAGACACCCGAATGGCACTTCGCTATCTTATCGGGATCCCCAAACAATGATCAGGACATTTAAATGGTGTTGACAAAGGGTTAACAGCTGCGCTCACAGTTGTCTCTGATCACAACTGTCGGACATCTGATACCCACCTTCTATGGAGCAGATTTGTCTTCCAAGCTCAACGTATGTAGTGGGCTGCTATATACGTGTACTTACTATATGGGATATGTGCCGTTAGGATGTATATAGGCATATGTGTCACAAAGGGGTTAAAGTAGCGCAACATAAAATGTGTTTGGTAGCGCCCCAATCTTACTGACTTGCCGAAAGTGTCATTATTACCGTTCTGTGAATGCCATAAAAACCCAAAGACTGTAATTGTGTGTTCTTGTTTGGTTGTTTTTTCCTTTTAACTCAAATTTTAAGAGGCTTTTTTTGAAATGCATTTTATGGTACTTTTAAATGCAATTAAAGGGTTTTTAGCATTTAAAAAAAAAAAATATATATATATATTACCAATAGTTACCTATTCCTCCACAAGCAGTCTTCTTACTGCATCTTCACCTTGCTGATCTCCAGTTCCCTGGGTCACCTGGCCGCAAGCAGTCAGGATCCGCTTCTTCTTGTTATGATGTGTCCATTCTCGGCATTCTGCTTCCTGCAGGTCAGTGTAGGTTAAGTCACTAGTGATGTAACGTTCACTGCCTAGGAAGGAATGCCGAGCTATTGCTGAGACTGCGCATGCGCGCTCTCTCATCATGAGTGTTCATATACTATTGCCGAGAGACAGTGCGCATGGTCAGTCTCAGCAATAGCTCAGCACTCACTGCTAGGCTTTGAACGCTATGTCACTAGTAATGTAGTGTACAAGAAGGACACTGCAGAGAATGGCCGCTTCGCATGGGAAGAAGAAGACTCGGCCGGCTGGAGGCACATCTTTGCAGATGTAGCGGCGTCTGCCAGTGGTCTGCAGATAAACATCCTAGCTCTGGCCATCTTCACAGTGGCTGCTGCCCTCCTTGTGTGACCCTGAGTCAAGACTTGCATTAAAGTCTGATGCAAGTGTTTTTAGTATTTGTCCACTATTATATATCCTGTATAATTGCCTACTAATTGCTCCTTTTTATGTCTTGCAGTCTGACATTGAGCTGTTTGTGAACCGACTCGACTCCGTAGAATCTGTGTTACCCTATGAATATGCTGCGTAAGTTTATTTGTAATTTGGTGGAAGGCTTGGCTTCGTGGTCTTCGTTGTGGGGGCTGGGAGCCATGAAACTCATTTGGGGTGTGTTTGTGGTTTTTGTTTTGGCTACCCCCATCCCAGATAGAAAAGCATCATGAAAAACGCTACAAAAAATCTACACAGAGCAGGCTGCGATTTAAAATAAAAGCTACAGAAAAGGCACTGTTTGTAGTGCACTTCACAAGTCGTGTCACAAACTATTCAAATCATGTCGGTTTTTGTTTTTTTAAGGTTTGACTTTTGTCAAGTAGAGAGAGAAAAAAGGCCATCTGAAAATCTGGGCCAAGTATTGTTCGGTGAAAGAATTGAACCATCTCCGTACAAGGTTGGTATATCTGGGATTGTCAGTGTTGGATTTATTTATTTATTTTTATGCTCTTTAAATGAGGAAGCTAGTTCTTATTTCACGTACTAAACTATTGAGAGTCAAAGTACTGAGTCGAAGTACTCATTTCACGTACTAAACCATTGAGAGTCAAAGTACTTATTTCACGTACTAGAACCATCTGAGGCAGTCATTATTACTGTACTACTATTTTACAGCTGCTCTCAGCGCATAGAGGAGAAATTATATCCTCTCCTGGCTATTTACTGTCCTGTATTTGAGTCTAAACATTTTTACATATCAATTACCTGAAGCAGATACCATCAAGCTATCTACTTGTATTTTCTTTAACATCTAGAGGAAATACATTCCCTGCTTAATACACTTTGGGTTGTAACCGACCCTAACTTGCTCCACCTGAAATCATATATTGTGGGTGATTTGGACACATTAGTGTCCGGTGATTGTGCTCTATTGTTCCATCAAAGATCTTTCACACAGAACAATAAGGCATTTAGTCTTGGTACCTGTATCAAGACCTCGCATGACCAATTTAGGTCACCAATCGAACACCCACTCAATACGACTCTATATAAGGGCTAAGTGGGGATTAGAGAATTCTATCTAGCCCACATTGAACAAATAACTAATTGAGCCTTTACTCATCAACATCTTGAGAGTCTGACAATTGCCGTCTTAGTGGAGAATCTGTTCATTTAGACTTAAATAATTATTGAGTGTCAATATTCAGGGTGCCACAGATAATAAGTGGTCTATGACACCTGGTTCACCTATGTTTGTTACCTATGTTTGTTAGTGTTGTGCCCTTATTCGTATTTTAACGGTATCTTAATAAAATTCATAAGTTTTAGTATAAGTCACGTCTGTGAATTAGGAAGCTAGTTCTTAGTGCATAATTCACATAACTAATATGCTCCTTTTTATTGTTTTGTGATGTAAGCATACTTTTTAGTGAAAAACTTCATGGTTCTCTTGAGTATTATATACAGTATGAAGCTATATGTGATACCTAATCCTTTAGACCCATTGTCCATGGGCAGATTTGATTTGTGAAACCTGTGCGGGGCATTCACAAATCAAGCCGCCCATAGGGATGCATTAGCATCTGCAAAACAGTTAAAAGCATGCGGGTGTAATTTTTTTTTCCCCCGACGTGCGGCACAAGTCAATGGATGCTGTCTGATCTGCGGCACAGCCACAGGTGTCACTGTGGATGTGTCGCGGATCTGCAGGAAAGCAGAAGATTTAAAAAAAACACATTGCACTGTGCATACATCTGGCACGTGGGCCGGTGCGCCTAGACGCCATGCTGAAGAAAGAAGATCTGGCCGGCACGGAGGAGACCCGCGCTGGATCTGGACAGGTAGGAAAATGTATTTTCCTGTCCATGTCTGCGGGCAAGGCTGGATTCCGCTGTGGGATTCGGCAGATAGAATCCATGCGTGTAAGTGGACATTGGGCCTTAAAGTTGAGCTTTTTGTACCCTTCTGTGCTCATGCTCCTCTGACACAGACACTTCCTGCTCTTAACAGTGTAGTGGCTGCTCAAAGCAGAGGACTAATGTCTTCTATAAACCGCTTACAATTCCTAGTTTTTGCAAGCTGGGTACAATACTTTTTTTTCTTTTCTTTAAACGATTTTTGTTGAAAGTTTTCCAGTATTCAAAAGAATAGCAGTATGAAAAATCATGTTGGTGTATTAAAAATGAGTTATTACATAGCAATATTTGATTTGGTTTGATAAACGGTACCACGTTTTGGTGCTCCAGTATAACCAGCGTTATCTCCGCCTTACATTGCTGTATTTCTGGTAACAATGGCCTGGCCAATGAAGGTCAGAGGAGAGGAGAAGGGGATGTTACAGGGGGAAAGGGGATTCTCTCTCAGGGTAACAACCCAAAAAGGGGGGGAGTGAGGAGAGATTTAAGGCTATGTTTTGGTATCGACGCTGAAAAAGCGTTTGATGGAGTACATTGGAGGTTCCTTGAGGAGACTCGTAGGGAAATAGGCTTGGGGTCACAAATGATGGCATAGAGGGTCACCTATGTTGCAAGCCTGGGGGATCAACATGATAGTCTTTATGCTATTATGCCTCACGTCCCGGTAAAAATCACACTTGCTATTTCTGTATAAGAATCGGGATGTGAGGAACCACATATTTTAAAGCTCTCCACTGTAAGGGGGTAGGTATGGGGTCTGACTGATGGTCTGCAAGATGTTACTGGTAGCTTGCCTAATATCCATGAGACATGCTACGTAGAAGTGGTTACTTTTTTTAAAAATATAGAATAATGGTATTTCGTCAACTGAAGTTGTGGCATTTACTTTATTTTTTTTCAAACTGCCACCCCCTTGCTGTTTCTTATATAAGCCTGCAAGATCAGTAAAGGGGTTCTGCTAAGATGAAAAGTGGTAAATTGTATATAGAAAACTAAACCTTTCACCAAATAGTTTGTTTCTAATAATGTATTGGGGGAAAAAAACTTACCATGGCCCTTTTTGTAGTGGAAACCCTCAATGCTTTGGCTGGTGGATGCTCGTGTGGGGGCAGATGTAGAGACTGTACTGGCAAATTGATCCAACTTAGATATATTACTAGTACTTTGTTTTCTCGCTGCACAGTAGCCGGGGGGAAAAAAGCCGAATTGCAGGCAAGTTGCAGTTGCCTGTGACTTCCATTGCAGATTTTGCTGGCAGAGCTGCAAAATCTACAGTTTTGGATTCTTTGTGACTATTGCATTAGGTCGCTATGCAACCCCCTCCTCTTCACTAACAATCACTAGATGACCAAAATTGCTGTGCCTTAGTTAGAAAGCTGCCCTGACTCTCGCTGTATGTGTTACTGAGCTCTATAACTAGCTGCCCTTACACGTACAGAGTCTATAATGGGTGAAGCTGCCATAGAAGCAACATCAAAGAGGAGACAGTCCATAATAGGGGAAGGGACTTGTTACTTCTATAGCGCCAACTTATTCCGCAGTGCTTTCGGGTAATTTTGTTTATTCAATCCCCCTCCCCTCCCCATCCTCCAGCAAGCTTGGGTACTGAGTCAACCTTGAGACAGCTAATTCAATCCGCAACCTTCAGGTCGTGAGTGAGAGCTTAGGACTGCCTTCTGCTGCCTTAACACTCTGCGCCCCATGAGGCCCTATAATAGTACCTCAACTAAAACGGATCTTCACAGAAGGCATACAGAAGAGCCTCTACATTGCTCTTTAATAGCCTAAGCTGCACATATGTATAAATTGCTGTGTTCTTCTTTTTATACAAACTCAAAATATTTTGTTCCTTGCAGTTTAGATTTAAGGAAAGCAAAACATGTGAGGAAGTGTGTACCAAAACATATACCACTACAGATGCTGAGAGTAAGCAGAAGTTGGAATTCTTAAAGAAGAGTATGCTTCTGAACTATCAACATCACTGGTGAGTGATCCATCAAGCTAAGATTGTTTTTGTTTAATGATTGGGTGTTCCAAGAATCTAGAACAGGGGTGTAGCTAGGGAAGGGTAGGTGGGGCATGTGCCCTGGGTACATTAAAGGGGTTGTCCCGAGGCAGCAAGTGGGTCTATACACTTCTGCATGGCCATAATAATGCACTTTGTAATGTACATTGTGCATTAATTATGAGCCATACAGAAGTTATAAAAAGTTTTATACTTACCTGCTCCGTTGCTGGCGTCCTCGTCTCCATGGTGCCGACTAATTTTCGCCCTCCGATGGCCAAATTAGCCGCGCTTGCGTAGTCCGGGTCTTCTTCTTTTCTGAATGGGGCTCCGTGTAGCTCCGCCCCGTCACGTGCCGATTCCAGCCAATCAGGAGGCTGGAATCGGCAATGGACCGCACAGAAGCCCTGCGGTCCATGGAGACAGAGGATCCCGGCGGCCATCTTCAGCAGGTGAGTATGAAGACGCCGGACCGCCGGGATTCAGGTAAGCGCTGTGCGGGTTGTTTTTTTAACCCCTGCATCGGGGTTGTCTCGCGCCGAACGGGGGGGGGGGGGGGTTTAAAAAAAAAAAAAAAAACCGTTTCGGCGCGGGACAACCCCTTTAAGGAGAGAGAAGACTAGGGGGATGCTGGCTGATAAACAGGAGATGGAAGGAAGCAATGTATGAAATGTATCATTATTCACGGTCATGGTAATTTATGCTGCAGATGTCCAAGCCTCATAGGGCACTGCTGTCTCTTTCTGAACAGAACAGCGGAGTTCTACTGTGATCCTACAGCCCCCACGAGCCTGGCGCACTGTGCTGCCTCCAATGCGTTTGTCTTGTGTAGTATATCCAGACTGACTGGCTCACACGCAAGAGAAATGCTCATCATCCACACTAAAATAAAATAAGTTATTTCTGCTACTCCAGCCGCCCAAGCCGAACCCAACACACAGAGTACCTTTGACTTGACCGCAGCAATTGTCTGTCATGTTTCACATCCCTCATGTCAGAGGTGTTCTGTGCTGGGCAGAATTAAGTTTAGTGTGGCGGCTCAGCAGTGCAGTTTTCCAGTGTGAGTTTCAGTCTGATGATGTCGGGCTCAGGGACCTGCTAGTCAGAACTTGGAGAAGGGGCAAATGACTTTTTACTATAAATGCATGACAGCGGTTGCACAGTTATGGTAGCTGCTTCCGCACAGGAATTGGGCAGAGCCCAAGGACTGGGAGGTTGGCAACGCTGGGAGAAGGCAGGAATGATCCCTGGCACTAACTAGTAGTAGTGCATGAAACAGTCCTGACCACTTCCTGTAGATCAGGCACTCCTCCTCCACTTGAGTCTTAGGACTGTGATATGAGGTCACCATTTTTTTATTTTATTTTTTTATTTTTTTTTTTATTCTTTTTTGCTAGACTTGATTTACTTGCCCTCTCAACCTGTGCACCTCCTGTCTGGCTTGTACCACTTTGCGTCCTTTTGGCTGACTGTGTAACCCCTTTATAATCAGAGGGCGGGGGCGGGACTGTTGAGTTAATTTGTTGAAACAAAAATGCTCAATAAAAATTTTATCAGATTCTTGGTCTACCCCAAAATATGTTCCTCTTATTTTCTAGACACTCTGGGCTTCCTTATTTTAAATTGGACTCAATATTGATTTTATAGGTTTATTTTTTTTTCATGGGGGAAAAAATGGTCAGAAATCAGTAAAAAAAAAAAATAGTTGGTGTTTTTGTTAAGGTAATTTATTTATCCTGAAAATGTATCCTTTAGTTCTCCCAACAACATCACAGAAGTGTACATTACACAAGGTATGATGTCGTAATAGTGGCTACATTTTTATTAAATTTTTTTTTTTTATTTTTTTTATTTTTTATTTTTTTAGTTCTAAGTGTATTTTCTCCTCTAGCCTTATTTACACATCTGTATTTTTTACCTGTGCACAGTCCATGTTTGCCAAGGGCTGCAGACAGATAGTACACAGTCACACTGACTTTGATGGGTTTCTTCACACTTTTTTCTTTCATGGACCTGCTGTCTGTGGAAAAGAGCAGCATGTTTTTTTTCGTGCACATCTCAGAGGAGCGTAGAACAAACGATGTGCACTGTCCCTGCCGCTTGGACAGCACGCGGACGTGTTTGGGTGCTGCCTGATGTGAGCTGTGCCTTAGAATCTCAACTCACAGATGTGTAAATAAGCCTTAGTAAAGGCACAAAAGCAGATGGGGGTCGGGTAGAAGAGAGTAAAATTTGTCTGGGGGTAATTGTGTTTTGCATAACATACATTCTGCATGACTGGAACATATGCAAACCATGCCCATGCAAAACACATTTGTCACACTGGATGTCTAAAATTGGTGTTTTGAGGGTGAGAGCAGCCTTTTTTATTCATCATTCTTCTAACCCCAAAATTGCTTTTTTTTCTGTTAGTCTGCAAGAAAAAAACACTTGTACCTCGGAATGGTGCCAATTAAAAAAAACAAAAAAAAACCTTCCTACAAAAAAAGCTCAATCTGCTCTTGACAGAAAAAAAAATTTGCTGAGTCTTAGAATGTGGTGATGCAAATTCAATGTGGTGGGGTTTTTTTTTTTGGGGGGGGGGGGGGGTTTGTATTGTGCAAAAGTAGTGTTTTAAAAAACAAACCCACTATATAGCCTTGGTATTGCACTAATCGTGTTAAACCAGATGAGAAAGTTTATCATGTTTTACGGAATGGTGAGTGCCATAAAAATGAAACCCAAAAACAATGGTAGAATTTCTGAAAAGGCTTCTCAATCTCACCCCCAAAATGATTTAGATAAGTTATATGATAGAATGTGTGTACCCAAGGTTGGTGCCATTAAAAATACAACTTGTTCCAAAAAAATAAAGCATACACACACTGGGCAGTGATCAGGAATGATTTGTCAGAAGACAACCATGTGCAGACAGCTGTTTTGGGGCGATTTCTCCTCATCAGTGTTCAGTAGGAGGCTTCTCACTAGCCAAGCCTGAAACCTACTGCACACTGATGAGGGGTTATCGCCCCAAAATGCTGTCTGTACATGGTGGTCTTTTCCTTCTGGAGAAGACTCTAGCTTTGGCTTATATTCCCAGTCATGGTTACGAGGCTTGTTAAAAGGTCTGACATTGACCTGCAGGAATTCTGCCTTCCAATAGGTGGCGCTTTAGCGGCATCGATCAATTTTCTCATTTGCATAAGCCACACTCCTTTTCCACTATACTATGCCTTTTCCAGCGGGGCACATTTTATAAAGCGATTTATGCTGTATTCTGATGTAAAGCTGAAAATCTTTGCACAAGCAGATGTTTGCAACTTTTCTTTGCGCTGGCCATGCCATATTTCCAAAAAATGAGCGAGGCTTGTCCAGGGAATATGTGGACACCCCAAATGGACAAAACAATAATAATTTTTTTTTAAATTTAGCCAGGTTGGACCTAGCATATATTTCTGAGACTGCGCACAGAAGTGCCAGGATGCGCCTAATACAGGAAGCCTACACCTCCTCATGTATTATACACGCTGTTGGAAATGTCAGGCTTAATAAGTTTCCTCCAATACGTTTAAAACGATAGTTTGTACCAAAAAAACCAAGCTCTGGAACATTTGGCTTAATCTCCTCTATTGGCTTTTATTCTAATGCAATGACTGAGCTTTAATTTTCCTGTCTTCCTATGAAAAAAGCCTTGGATACTTTTTACCTTTTTTGTAAATCATTTCAGGATCGTTGACAACATGCCAGTAACATGGTGTTATGAAGTAGAGGATAGAAAGAAGTTTTGCAATCCTGGATTTCCTGTTGGTTGCTACATAACACCAGATGGGCATCCTAAGGACGCATGTGTGATAAATGTGAGTATTTCCAATACAGTCGTTCTTAACCCCTCTGACTGCCTTTGAAGTTCTTTCATCTTCTGATGTATATGCCTTTTTGCGGCACTGCATCAAAAGACTGCAACAGGTCTACCTTGATGTTTGGTGCAGGTGCTCTAATAGCGGGGATCGGCGACATCGCCAATCCCACGGTTTAACCCTGTATGTGCCATGGTCAATGCGGCTGCAACATGTAAAGGGTTGACAGGTAGGGGGACTCCCCTCTCACATATCAAACCCCTGTGATGTGATCATGGGGTCCCAATGGATTGCTATGGCATCACCTGATGGCTTGAAGATAACCTCCAGGTCTGCCATCTAGAGTGGTCTATGAGACTTTGCCTCTGGCTGAGCTTCATAGAAAATATAATGCAGCACTGAAGTATTTCAGTGTATTATACAAATGATCTAAAGTTATGAACTTCAAGTCCTGGTGTTTATAAACTGGATCTTCTAATCAAATTCACTCAGATCAGCCCGGTCTCTAGCATTGTAACTTGAAGCCATCCTCGGCTTACAGTTGTCTGGTAAAGATCAATGTGTGTTGAAAATATTGTAGTTTTACATTGCTGTACAGATATGGCAATTAAAAAATAAAACGTATATGGTAATTTACCCTTTTTCTCTATACTTGTTTGAAGTTTATATTGTTTGCACTAAAAGTACTCTTTTATTCACAGACAGAATTTCATGAGCGGGATACATTCTATATCTTCAATCATGTGGACATAACCATCTTTTACCATGTTGTAGAGAATGAAGGGCAAGGATCAAGATTAGTAGCTGCTAAGCTAGAACCCAGAAGGTAGGCCGAGTGCTGCTGGTCCTGATTTCCTCATACCTGACTATTTTTACTTGGGTGATATGGTGTAAAAAAAAAAAAAAACCACACACACCATTTTTGCGCAGATGTCGAGTGACTAAAGTGACACTCGACATCTGCTGTACATGTATGATGGATATTGGGAAGGGGTTAAAATGAAGTGGGTATGCAGAATTGTCTACTGTGCTTTTTTTTTTTTTTTTTTTCCTGCTTTTAGCATACACACATTTGTGCATATTTCTTGTGCATTTTCATACGTGTTCTAGTATATGTGGGTGTTTATCAAAATACTAACTACTATCTGCTCATCTGTGCATAAGTGAGTAGTGAGTGTGTTTGTGAGTGACTTGCGTGCTCCATCCCTGATCACATGACAATGACGTCATCAAAGATCTTTCATCCCCCAGTGAGGGAGGTACATGCTCCGCCCCTGATAATATGACTGGTCCTGTAAGCACACTGCTGCTGTCTGGCTTGTTGTTTGTTAGTATTCCATAGCAACCGAGGCCGCAGAGGGTTGTCCGCCCATAATCAGGACAAGGATGCAGAACCTGTGGTGGTGATGCCATCATGTAATTAGGGGGGGAGCATGTAACTACCTCACTGAGGATGAAGGACGTTTGATGACATCACCGTCGTGTGATCAGGGGCAGAGCATGCTGATAATGTCATCACAGGTCCTTCATCTTCACTGCTGTGCTGCTTCTGATCCCTGTTGTATGACATGAAGTGTGTGTGTGTGTGTGTGTGTGTGTGTGTGTGTGTGTGTCAGTCATGCATGTAGCACAGCTGTGTTGCACACTTGTACTATAATTTCCTGATAATTACTAGTATACATTCTAATGATATTTTTGGACTTCTATATTTTCGGCATGTAAATTAATGCATGGTGTAGATTTTGTAATCTGCAATATGTCAATTGTTTCTGCAGCGTTTAAGTGCGGAATTTGTAATTAGGTTGAAATTCTCAACAGAATTTGAATATAACATATAATTTTAGTGGGAAAAATCATCAAGTGCAAAGATTGAGGTTTTTGTTTTTTTTTTCTCTTCTCTCTCTACAGCTACAAACACACACATGCTGATAAACCTGATTGTTCTGGGCCTCCAATGGAAATTAAGAATACACATACCGGAGAAATTAAAATCCGATACACGTATTCTGTTTCATTCCAGGTTAGTCTGACACCATCCATTCTAGCAAATATGTATGCCACTTTACATTGCAGTACTGAATTGGTGCTTGTCTCCAGAAAAAAAAACCACTATATTATAAGGACACCCTTTGATGCTCTAAACTGACTGGTTAATGGGTCTGTTTTTGCAGCCAGGGGCCTGCAAGCAATTGTTAACCTGCATGGTGACTGCGCCATACCACTCTGGTTGCTTAGACCTCTTTAATTTAGGCAGAACCTAACAAATGGAAGTCCCAAAGTATAGCAGTGTATTCCTTGATGTTGCAAATGTATTTAAAATCCCCTTTAGTTGTCTAAAGGGTTAAACCTGCTTTACTAGTGTTTCAGCCTTGCTGCTGAGGTAGTGTTTATTAAGTACTGCTGCCTTCATGCATGGGGTAAGATTAGTGGGATTGCAATTCATTGCACATTTAAAGGGAATGTTTCATCAGAAAAGGGTCTGTTTGCATTATTATAAATGGCAATGTAATTATGTTAGAAACGTGGACTGCCTTAAAGGGGATGTCCCTTTTAAACTGTTGATGGCCTATCTGTTATCACTAGTAGATCATCAGGGGTCTGTTGCCAAGGACCACCACTGGGCCTGTGTGCTTGTTCATTGAACTGATTTCTGCTGGAAGCAGACAGCTCCGTTCCCACTGCAGTGGCCAGGCTTGGTAATGGAGGCAAAGTTCCCATTTAATGGATGAACATTCATTAGCTGAACTCGGGACCCAGGTTTAGTGATGAGTGATTATTGGAATAATCACATCGGGAGTGACTGGCCTAATTTTGCCAAAAAATAATTGGGAGTTGGGATAACCCAATTCCAATTAAGGTTTCAATGGGACTAAAGCTGGTTCACTAATTTGGCCTCCAGAAAGTCCCTAATGCAACCAAATGGCCACAAATCGCATCAGAATACAGCCATACAATACAGCCATACCACCATCAGGTGGTGCTGCCTCTTCATTGAATGTGGATCAGTGGTTGGCACTGTTGCCTTGCAGTCCTGGGGTCCTAGGTTTAAATCTAAAGGACAACATCTGCATTGACTTTGAAAAACTCCATCCAGATGTTGCCCTTGGTCAGATTTGGACCTACACCTCCAGCATTGCAAGGCAGCCGTGCTAACCACTGAGTACCACACTTGTTGCTTCATCTCCAGAAGAGGAGAAAGAAGGATCAAGACAAAGAGTGTAAAAACTTTGAACAGATGTTTCTAGACCTAGAACTTCAGCACTGTAAGGCAGCAATACTAACGACTGAGCCACCATGCTTGGTCTTCCTTCTCTGAAGGAGGGGGAAGAGAAACGCACAGAACATATACAGTCCATGCAGATGTTGTCCTTGATGACATTTGAACCTAGGACCCTCATACTGCAAGGCAACAGTGCTAACAACTGAGCCACATTCACTGAAGAGGCTCCCTGCTGCCGAGCATGACAAGCAACACTACCCAAGATCCCAGTGCCCATACATCTTTCACTTATCCTGTGAATTGGTGATAAATGTGTTTAGTGGGAAGTCTATTTTTAAAGTACCCCTCCAGCCAGGAGCTCAAATTTTGTAAGGGCCCTCTAACACGTAACAATTCAGATTTTTGCTGGATCGTGCGAATCTGAATGCTAATCACTTAGCGTAAATGCCGTCAGTGACTGAACAGCAAATGAGGATTTTGTCTGCCTATTGTTCGTTGCTCTATGAATAACGGCCTGTTACTGTGAATGGAGGCGGGTGGCCAGAAGCAATGTCCGGCCTGCTCTGCCTCCATTCACTGAGAGCACATCGCTTCTGTGTGAAAGTATAGGAGTAATGATCACTGGGAGGACTATCCTCCCATGTAAAAGGACCCCAGGTCAGTACCTACAGGGAATGATTACCTGCTACGTGGTTTTCCCTCAGGTCTTGCTGGTTGGATGAATGTGTGGCTATAACTATAATGCCTACTCTGACATAGTCTGGGACACAAACCACTTAAACCATGGACACAGATCACAGCTTTGTCCTAATAGAGTTAAGCTAGAAAGCATCCAAGGAGCAACATCTGAGGGAAAATGAATAGTAGCTAATCCTCCGGTAGGTACAGACGCCATATCAGTTTTGAGCTCCTGAGGGTCACTTTAAGTGATTGGACACGTTCCCGTGTGTGTAATAAGTCTCAATGTAGGTCTGCGGATGGATGGGTATAGGCAATGCCTTAATTTTATTAGCTATGTTAGTATATATGTAGATGGAACTATGCTTCCATTTATTACTGTCCAACCACTCTTAAAAGGGGTTTCCGGGACTAAACTTTTGATGACCTATCTTGAGGGTACTTCATCAATAGTTGATTGCCGGTCACTCAGAATGCCTGCCATCGGTTAACTGAAGAGGCCACGGTCTCTTCTCAGCCCTGTGATGTCACGTTCATCAGTCACATGGCCTAAGAGCAGCTCTGTTTCATTCAAGGGAATGGAACCGAGCTGCAATACCCGACACAGCCACTGTGCCTGGTATAGACTGAAGTGACAGTAATCAGCTGATCAGCAGGGATCCTGAGCTGCAGGCCTCTGCTGATCAACTATTGATGACCTTTTCTGAGGAAAGATAATCTGTAATGTAGTCCAAGAAAGGGCCTTTAAATTCATGCTGTGACACTGCTGGCTGCATCTTTTTATTCTTGAGTTTTCGTGGACCTAATTTACAAAAGGCTATTAATGCCCCATGATTTGACTTGTCCATTTTAAAGTGAATTTTGGTCGGTACAATTTATTTCTGACCTTGTGTCTATTCAAACTGTTTCTGTGCTGTGTTAACTTTCTTTACTGTTACTATTCAGGAACAAAAGGGTATCAGATGGGCCTCCAGGTGGGATTATATCTTAGAATCCATGCCACATACACACATTCAGTGGTTTAGGTAAGTACACTTATGCATGCGTGACATGCAAATTTAAAGAGACTGTCAACATCTTTTTGTACCCCTCTAAGGGCATCATAACAGGCACACTGACTGCAGTGATGTCTGCTGTGTGTATTTGTGCAGTAGTTTTTGGGAACCCTTTTTTTTTTTTTTTTTTTTTTTTAAATCAGCGGCACATGCGTTGGAGACTACTTAAAGTAATCCTGCATATTCATGAGCTACAGGCTAGCTACACCCACCTCGCCCTCCAACCACTGATCTAACTGCTGTCTGTTGATTACTGTGCTGACAATCATTGGCTGGCAAGTGAGGTGGGTGTGGCCAACATGCAGCTCATGAATGTGCAGGACTAGTTCTGTGTCTAGCTGCTACTAATAAAATGCAAGTTTCTACAAAACTACTGCACAGATACACACTAGCACCCGTCACACTGATTACAGTGATATTGTTTTTATGGTGCTCTCCGTGACGGCTGCAAAAACATGGTGGCAGTTTATTAAGGATTTATAGGGATTGTCCAACTTAATAAACTATCTAAAGCTGCTCCTCTGTGTAAAAATGGCTAAACAAGCTGATCCTCATCTGCCTCCCACTGTCCTCTTTGATGTAATGTTTACATGTTGTAACAGCCTATGTACGAGACCTCACAGGCCGCTGCAGCCAATGACAGAACTTGGCACTTGATCACTGCATCCTGTTATAGGCTGCAGCAGCCTGTCATACATTTCCAGGTGTTTGGCTGATGGACATTTGGTCTCTCAGCGCCCATTACATGTCCTGCCTTTGACACCCACCATCGCCTCTGTTTGAAGTGCTGCTGTGAATGCTGAAACTGGACTGCTGCGGAGTGAAACAGGGTTGTCTTCAGTGAGAAATCCAAGTTTAGTTTGGGCACTCATGCTGGCCATGTTTGTGTCTGGAGAACTAGGGTAAGCACCTCAATCCTGTGACACCCTTGCTGCACCACATTTATCCCCAATAGAACATGTTTTGGGCCATCTGTGACAACAGCTTCGATAGCATAGCCTAGGACTTTGCAAAGTCTAGAGGCTGTTACAGCAAATTTGTACTGATATGCTTTAGGATAGCATACGGAACCTGTATGTCTCCATGCCCACCATATCACAGTTTGTATCCAAGCTAGAGGCGGCCTAACTGGGTACTTGAACCTCCCTTCAAAGTTTTATAGCACTGGTACTCAAGAAAGACCTATCAGAGCTTTAGCTGGTTCAAAGACTGGCAACTAATGTAATAAATGGAATGGACGTGCTACAATATTCAGAGAAGTTATCAAAATTAAAGTTGTTTAGCTTAAAAAAAAAAAAAAAAACTGGCTGAGGGGCGACCTAATAACTATGTATAGATATATCAGGGCTTAATACAAGGATGTCTCCCACAATTTATTTATACCTGTGACTGTAACAAGGGAGCGCCCTCTACGTCTGGAGGTAAAAAGGTTTCTACACCGACGCAGAAGAAGGTTCTTTACTGTAAGAGCAGTGAAACTAGGGAGCTCTCTGCCTGAGGATGTGGTGATGGCTAGCTGGCTATGAGTTCAAGAGGGGACTGGGCAACTTTCTTGTGTTCCAATATTACATTGTATATTCACTGATTACTTCAGAACGGATGTGGATCCAGGGATTATTCTGATTGCCAGATTGGAATCGGGAAAATTTTATTTTTTATTTTTTTTCTGTATGCAGAAACTGAAAGACGTGAACGACTTCTTGTTAGTTCAGTCTTTACATGCATTTACACTGAACAACAGTCGTTTTGATTCTTGCTGGATCATTTTGTGTAAAAGCAGCAGTACCAGGGAGGGTTACGGCTAGTTACTGTCTTGATCTTGTTTTATTCTTTGCTCCAAAGGAAAACTGCATGTTATGAAGTTGCACTGATCAGTGTGCTAAAATATTCTTTTTCTTTTTTTAGCATAATGAATTCTCTAGTGATTGTTCTCTTCTTGTCCGGTATGGTTGCCATGATTATGCTGAGAACACTGCACAAAGATATTGCAAGATACAACCAGATTGACTCTGCAGTAAGTATCTTGAAAACGGTCGTTGCTTTACAGTCCGTATGGAATGAGAAGTAAAATAGTCTACTGAATCTTTGAAAAGCAAAACGGATGTTTATATTTAAATGTTTTAGTGTATTAATATTGATTTAAAGGGTTTTCCCAAATTAGCACAGGAACCACATACTGCATGTACATAGTGAAAGGTGGGTATGAGGGTGCGTTCACACATGGGGGATTTTAAGGCAAATCCACACCAATGAAATGGGAACATACACCCCAAATCTGCAATGTCTGAGTGCAGCCTAAGGATGCCTTCACACGCCACTGATTTTTCTCTCAGATTTTGATACGGATCTGCAGCAGAGTTCACTCGATCAGTTGAATTCCGATTGAAAGGTTGAAGTCTGCTGCAGATCTGCACTGACTCAGCAACCTGTGAGCACTCCATAAGGCCACTCTCACACATGGACACAGCAAAGCGTCGAGATTTTACTTTTGGTTTCGTCCGACAGCATGTTTTAGTGCAGACTATTGTTGTGATGGGTGATGAGGTGCGCTAAATGGCGAAAATAGAGCAGACAGCGCCCAAAAATTGCAGCGCTGGAAAGCGCAGTCCAGCTCTGTGTTCGAACACATGTCTGCGATGCCCCGTTGTAATCAATAGGAGTGTTTTACCGCAATTTCTTTTGCGTTCAAAACGCCTGTGTGAGAGCAGCCTGAGGGTATGTTTAGATGTTAGAATTCACTACGGAATTCTCAGACTGGATTCTACCTCTAAAAATTGTATCAAATCCACCTTATTTGGTGCAGATTTAGCCCTGTCAATGGTCAAAATCTGCGTGCGAAATTCTGACACAGAAACAAGTGTTTCCACTCAAGAAGTGACCTACTGTGTCTTCTATGAACTTCACTGAAATCCGTAGCTAGACACAATAGAGATGAAGATGGAGTGGTAGATGGATTTTCGCTACGCAACTTTGGCCTCCATTACTGTTTTTATTGATATCAGTAGAGCCCATAGAAATGACTGGATGCGGCTGGACATGTGCAGCTGGAGGATGTGCTGCTCCTGTTTTTATGACACTTCATTTTAATTTCAGTACCGGAGCAACAGTACAACCAACAGCTGTTTTGGTGATCACAGGCTAATCTTATGATCTTTTATGGGTTCCATTGGTTTCAGTGGAGCCCATAGAAGTGTATGGACATGACTGAGCATGCGCAGTAACTAGAAACGTTCATTGTCCCAACACAGCAAAGCTCTGGGCATGTGGTAAGCTGTGGGAGTGCGCTGTTCAGATGGAGGACAGGGAATTCAAATGCACAACAAAAACGTGATAAACGTGCTACTTCCTGGTTTGAACACATGGGGAGAAGGTAATTGTATAGCTCAAGGATTGTGCAGTATTTGAAAAAGGAGTAAATTGGAAGGCCCGGCTCGCACAAGCATTTGATTACTGCGTGTTAAATTACATTGTGTTTATGCCGTTCCGCTCACTTTAGCTTGTCGGAATTGCATAATATGCAGCCACAAAAAAATCTATTTTGCTGCATATTTACACACGTGAGAGGCCGTATGCGAATCAATGGCGCAGGAAATATAAACAAACAGGTGGACTGCGCTAACGGTTTGCATGTCATACGCTGTTGTGTGCAGTACAACTTCTCTGCCATATGTGGCAGCACGCCGGTCACTGCGGGCTCCACAGTTGTAAAATGCTGCATGACCCATACAGCGTTTCACGCTTCTGGATGTGTGAGCCCGGCCTAAGTGAGGCTTGCCTGCAGTTTTTTTTGTTTGTTTTTTTTCCCAAAGCTCTGCTTTATTAGAGAAGAGCAGTGATCAGTACTGGTAAAAGGCCTTCCCCACTGGGTTGATTGTCTTTTATTCTTAAATATCTAGTGAAACATGTCAAGCATTTTGATGATCTGTTAATTTGACATTGCTTACGTCTTTCATGCTTGCCTAAAAATCATTTGCCGGCAGGGCATTTAGGTGTGAACAAGTTGTACATCTGAAAATGGAACCTGTCTCCATTCTTACAATTACACACACGCGCACTCACTCACTCACTGAAAATGAACCTGTAGCTATCACCTTGCTATACCATTCATGTGACAAGGTCCTTGGCTACAGTGCCTAGAGGGGAGTTTGAGGTATTCTGAAAGTCAGCCACTGACTAGTCCGTGTTGGTCCAGGCTGCTGCTCTCTCTGCCTCCTGAGACTGACTGTATGTACACATACGTTCATCACAAGCCCGCCAAGAAGTTGGCGCATAGACGAGGGATTCTGATTACAAAGTGAGAATGATTAGGTACAAGTAATAAAGCATGACTGAGAAAATGATGAACATCAAGCAATTGTCTCCAATGATTCTGGGCAAGAAAAAAACCTATAGAATTTGCTTTTAAATTTTTTTTACTTTTTTTGGTAGAAAAGACCCATGTATCATAGATGGTAGTATTGAAATGTTTCATAAATTGGTTTTCTTGTACAGGAAGATGCCCAGGAAGAGTTTGGTTGGAAGCTGGTGCATGGTGATATTTTCAGGCCACCCAGGAAGGGCATGCTGCTTTCGGTTTTCCTTGGTTCCGGAGCTCAGATCTTAATAATGACGTTCATCACTTTGTGTACGTATGCATTGTCTGGAGTCTCTTATGTTGAGAGAAAGTACAATCTGCAAGTAAAGACCACTTTACACAAAACGATTACCGTTTAAAAAAAAAAACCTTTCGAATGAGTGAAAGTGAACGATAATCATTCAATTTAAACGTAAACAGCGACCGAATGATAAATTGTTAGTTTGGGGTTTTTTTGTCTGTTTTTATGCAGGACTAAAAATCGTTGGCTCGTTCACTTATTATTCAGCTTAAATAGCGATTGTTCATTCGTTCTCCTTCACTGATGCAGTGAATGAGAGCGACTCAGCAATTTCTTGTTCGAATGAATCAACAATGTATCTGCCTGTATAAACAGGCTGCCCGAGCCAATGAGCAAAATCTTGGATTGTTTGTTCAGGCTGCTACCTGTTTTGGAGATTCCATCCTAGATCCGACACAAAATACCGGATGAAAGAACTGCATGCAGAGCTGCTTTTGTATTGTCCAGTAAAATGACAGACCGCTGAGCAGAAACCAAACAGACCCCTGTTAGACCGTGGGATCCATTCAGCGCTGCTCAGTTCCATCATAAGACAAATACATTTGGCCAAGAGATTCCCCTTTTCTGCATCTATAATGGAGTAGGAAAACGCCCCCACCCCGGGTGCAGCTATGATGGCAGCCTAATTTGATACTTTAAGTCCATGGTATTTTATATTCAAAACTGATCACAAGGCTACCTATACACGGGTGAGGGTGATATCGGGCCAAAAAACTCAGCCTGATATCACACTCTCCAACGTGCGGTTTACCCGTGGCATTTTTCAGGCAAAAACTCTTTGAATCAGTGAAATTCTGATGCTCTAATGCAAGTTTCATGCGTGATAGAGAATTCAAAGTGTTTCCCATTGATTTGAATAGGAAACCTTCTGTCACATGTGAGCGACATTTAAGGCCCCATTGAAGTCATTGGGTTGCGAGAAATGCAAAAAGATTGATCATGCCATGGATGTACCTACATTCCCCACGTATAAATATGTTTACAGCATGTTTCTCACTGTACCACTCTTCTGTTCATTCTGAATATTTCTGTATTTCATTGACAACGCAGTGTTGCCATTGATCTTATCTGTACCGTGTCGGATTAAGGACGTGTCGACACAGCTTTCAAGTTCAGTCAAGTTTCTTAACTGAACACCGGAGGAACGACCCAATGCTGTGTTGTAGGAAAAAATTATTTTGAGTGATTTTCTTGAAGATTTACTAAATCGGACAGATTGAGTCAGGGGAGATGATCATTCATTTTTTTTTTTTTTTATAGCGATCTCTATTCATGCAAGTCTTTGTTTCAGTTTAGACCGGAAGGCATGACACTGTGGACCCCATTGATTTTAATGGGGTCCATCGGCATTCCAACATTCTTGACAGCAATTATAGTATTACAAACTGCTATTCCTGTTGTGTAGTGGTTAAAAAAACAAAACAAAAAGGGGGTAGGAGCATACATGAGGGTTGGCTGTCAGCACAAGTGTTAATCAAATATACTAATGTAAACTTTATAAATAGAGATGAGCAAGTATACTCGCTAAGGCACATTACTCGAGCGAGTAGTGCCTTAGCCGAGTATCTCTCGCTCGTCTCTAAAGATTCGGGGGCCGGCGGGGGAGAGCGGGGAGGAATGGAGGGGTGATCGCTCTCCCCTCTCTTCCCTGCTCCCTGCCGCAACTCACCTGTCACCGGCGCCGGCCCCCGAATCTTTAGAGACGAGCGGGGAGATACTCGGCTAAGGCACTACTCGCTCGAGTAATGTGCCTTAGCGAGTATACTCGCTCATCTCTAGTTATAAACCTGCAGGCATGTAATGTAAACCTTTCTCATTTTTCTCTTGTTTTAGTCTTTGCGTGCCTGGGATTTCTGTCTCCTGCTAACAGAGGTGCCCTGATGACATGTGCTGTTGTCCTATGGGTGTTGCTTGGTACACCAGCTGGTTATGTAGCGTCTCGATTCTACAAATGTAAGTGGACAAATTAAGAAGTAGCATTCCTCTTTGGACATCCACTGTGCATCTGAATCATGCAGCATGCCTCGTCCTCCGAGGCAGAGCTCCCTGTGTGATAAGTAGCTGCTGCCACGCTTTGTGGAACTTTGTGATGACTTGTTTAAGGTAAAGGGATTGATGAGGCTGAGAACTCAGTGGCTTCTGTCCAGCCCCAATCTCAGTGCCTAACAAAAAAAATTAAATTTTTGCTACTGTAAGGGCTCATGTCCACGAGGTGTTTTTCACCGCGTATTAAAAGTGCGTTGACTGGAGTCAATGAACTTTCATTGATCGAACATGAGCGTGTAGACATGTGCGAGAAATGGATCGCAGCATGCTTTATTTCTCGGCATACCATGCAGCGTGAGCCCTATACTTCTGTCTAAGCAGCGTATGCAAACTCTGTCCATACGCAATACATTGCATATGGGTGGCAATTACATACGCAACCAAAAAAATGTGTGTGGAACCAGCTTTATGGTAATGGATTTAAGTAGTTAAAGGGGTAGTCTAGGAAATGAACAAAAATAGCCACTGCCTGCAGCTGGGGGGAAAGCATCCTGGAATGTGGAACAGGGAGGCCAGAATGAGCACCACACTGTTCCTGGGGTAATGAGCAGTGTGGGGTTAGACTTTGCATTGTGGCTTTTCTCCATCTTCTTGGGTCTTATCAACCAATCCGATGTGCATTTTAGGACTGCTTCCTCGCAGGCTGCAGACAATGGTCATTTTGTTCAAATCTTAGATTACCTCTTGAAAGGGAACCTGTCACGTGAAAAATCCCCTTCAATCCGCCACCATAGTGTTAAGCGGTATAAGACAAGCGGAGCACAGGTGCTTTTCTTTTATCCTGAAAAAGCCTTTTTTGCATTTGCAGAAATACTTACTTGAAAGTAGTATGCCAAGAGCATGTAATAGTCAGTACCAATATCCCATAGACTTGCATTGTGTTGCTCACATGTTGTGTGCCAAATACACGGGCAAAAAAAAAATCGGGGCATGTCCTATCATGGCACATATTACGCATGGCTACACGCCAAGATAGTGTATGGAGATTGCCATGCAGAATCCAGAGTGCAACAATATATGTAAATCCAGGCTTACTTTGTTTGCTTACGTTCCTATGTTCTAGACGTGTATGTTGTATAAAGTTGCCTCGCGTTGTGTGCCCCGTGCACCCGGCGTTGCGTGTCTAACGTGTCTCTCTGTCTCCTCAATTTAGCATTTGGTGGAGAAAAATGGAAAACAAACGTCTTGCTGACCTCCTTCCTCTGTCCTGGGTAAGGTATTTTGTAACTCTGTTGCAGTTCAAGTGATAGAAAAATGTTTTTAGAGGTCTGTACGGGCTCATGCCCACGAGCGTAATTTCACAGCATATTATGCATGCCATGTACACCCATGTAATTCATAGTGAATGGCGCCAATGAAAGTACATTGATTTTCATTGATCTGTTCACAATAACGTATACACATGGCGTGTAAATGCGCACATGAAAAAGATTGTAGCATGCTCTATTTCACAGCGTATTACCCACATACAGCCTATTCTCTATGGGTAGTGCATGCAACGCTGTTCATACGCGATACATTGCATATAGGCGGTGTCGCAATTCCAATTTTTAAGAAAAAACGCATCGTCTCGCAGTACAAATCGTAGGTTGCCAAGTGTGATATCGCGCTCGCCTGTGTGAATGTGGCCTTGGGGCGCTGTCACACAGGTAGGTTTTCTTGCAGTTTTTGAGGCCAGAAAGGAGAAGTTGGTTTAGAAGTTGGTCGTGGACAGTCACATGATGCAGCAACAGCATGCGGCCGGACGCTTTTGCAGATAATGCTGCCCTTTTATCGGCAAAATCTTCTGGCCGTTACCCACTGGGGTTGGCGGGTTTTTGGCCACGTACAGCGAGCACATCATGTGACAACTGATCTGTATAACCTTGTTAACCAGCTGTTAAACTGCCCTGAAGATTTCTATTTGCCATTTCAGGATTGTATTTGCTGACTTCTTTTTGATGAACTTGATACTCTGGGGAGAAGGATCCTCGGCGGCAATTCCATTTGGCACCCTTGTAGCGATCCTCGCACTGTGGTTTTGTATTTCTGTCCCTCTGACTTTCATTGGAGCTTATTTTGGATTTAAAAAGAATGTAAGTATTCCGTCCGACCATTCATGTCTGTGATGGCCATATGCATGCTGGTGTAATAAAGCCATGTGGGCCTCCTAATGCCCCTTTTTACATGGGCTGAGAGCCTCATGATTCTTGCTTGTCTGTCACTTGAACGACCATTCAGAATAGTTGCGATACGTCTCGCTGGTTGTTAAAGGGTCATGCATTACAAGAATGGGAATGGTTTACCCAATAGAACGTTGCTCAGATTGTTGCATATATCTGTTATCTATGCTGCCGCACAGAAATGGCGTACAATAAATTTTTTGTTTAATTTTGAATCACTCTTGCCCTTTGTACAATTTTTTATTTTTGTAACTTTCAGATGCCCGTACATTAATGGGGTTTTCAAAGGGGAACTGGTAATGTTTGTTTACATCGAGATCCGTTCCCCAAAGTCCCTCCTAATAATTAGCATGTGATAATTCTACAAACGTGTTTTCACCTCAACTTCAAATCTTTGCAGAAAACAAATCCATTGAGCAAGACAAGTCATTAGAGGTCTCCGGTTATCACACACGCTTGCCTTCCGAAGGCAGGGAATCCATTCTCCATAATCAAGAAGGATTAGATTTCCTGCCCTCGCTGCCAGCAGGACGCCTCTGATTATGTGGGCTACATGATTGAGGAACAAATTACTGCAAAATTGTTTCACTATGGCCTCTAATAACCTGACGCTCGTGTTCGCTATTTCTTCTGTATAGACAATGGTGTGAATTATCTTCATAACCTTAGAAAATCCTGTCCTAAGGAAGTTATGTATAGCAACAATCGTAACGGATGTGGCCGTTATAATGTGTGACTGAACCTTTCTTCCACATACTCTTGGAACAAAGTTACCTTTAATAGTCTGCCTGCCTTCTGCGTATTCAAATGTAACCCTTTAAATGGCAGTAATGTGTTAATGCAGTCCTTTGTAACCAGCATGTGAGTGAGGCCTGCCACCTCGGTGCAGATAGGTCTGTCACTAGAAGGCTCTGATGGCTTGTTCTTTCTGTCCCTTTTTCATATTGGGATTGTTATTTGATGTCTACAGCAGTTATTTGCCACCATTAGAGTCAGCATGAACGCCAGAGGAAAAAGCTTACAAATAGGATGGCAGTGACAATCTCCTGTTTTAAATGGCCCTGTAATGCATTGGCTTTTTCTTCTTTCCTTTAGGCTATTGAACACCCGGTCCGCACCAATCAGATCCCTCGTCAGATTCCTGAGCAGTCATTTTACACAAAGCCATTACCTGGTATCATTATGGGAGGAATTTTGCCCTTCGGGTGCATCTTCATCCAACTTTTCTTCATTCTTAACAGTATTTGGTGAGCTGATTTCCTTTCTCTTTTGCTGCCGCGTCCTTTCGCCACCCTCCCAATCATGGCAGGGCCTCTGCTCTCACACCGTACATACACATTTTCTCTTTCACTCTATGGCTGAGAAGAGTATCCGTGATGATTGCATGGGGCTGTGAACTAGTTAAGATGGGAGACGCGTCTTCTACATAGCGAGGAAGTAAGACACATTACTTTGGAACCATGAATTAAGCCTTGCCAGGTCATTTAACTCCCAGCCACCTGCAGTGAAATTGGTTTATGCTGTAATTTTCTTTTCAGGTTGACGGCGGTCGCTGGAGTTCCAATCTTTATAATCCTTATAGAAAGCCTGTAGCTGCTTTACTCATTTAGATTACTCGTGCATTTAACAATCAAGATATAGGACGGCTATAAATGTGGTATTCTCCGTATTAGTATAATGAGTGTGTACATCTAATGGTCAGGAAAGTAGAACATTTAGCACAATAGACCTTTCAGGGAATTATGTTTCTTTGTTTGGCTGTAATGGCTCCTATCTAACCGCAGCCTTTCGCTCTTTTAGGGCGCCTTCACACAGTGGAAATTTATGGGTGTTTTTAAAATGCGTTATTTATGCAACTTCTTAATTCAAACCGTAACATGCATTTATGTTGGTACTTTTTATTTAGTGTCATTTAGTACATGAGACTTTATTATTACCGTATATACCGGCGTATAAGACGACTTTTGAACCCCAAAAAATCTGCTCTGCAGTCGGGGGTCGTCTTATGCGCCGGTAATACAAAAAAAAAAAGTGTAAAAAAAAATAATTTATTACTCACCTCCCACGGCGTTCTGTCGCGCTCCGGCAGGATGCCGCTCGCTCCTCGTCCCCGGCGCAGCATAGCTTTCTGAATGCGGGGCTTGAAATCCCCGCTTCCAGAAAGCTAATACGCCGGCAGCCATGACAGCATTGAATGGCTGTGATTGGCTAAAGCACACGTGGCTTCAGCCAATCACACTATTCAATGACATCATTGAATGGCTGTGATTGGCTGAAGGCGCACGTGTTAGCAATCACACCCATTCAATGATGTCATTGAATAGTGTGATTGGCTGAAGCCACGTGTGCTTTAGCCAATCACAGCCATTCAATGATGTCATGGCTGCCGGCGTGTGTATTAGCTTTCTGGAAGCGGGGATTTCAAGCCCCGCATTCAGAAAGCAATGCTGCGCCGCGGACGAGGAGCGAGCGACATCCTGCCGGAGCGCGACAGAACGCCGTGGGAGGTGAGTAATGAATTTATTTTTTTTTCTCCACTGTATACCGGCGTATAAGGTGACAGTTGGGGGGTCGTCTTATACGCCCCGTCGCCTTATACGCCAGTATATACGGTATTATTATTATTATTTTATTTATTTATTTTTAAATCCTATAAGGTAAATCAATTAGAAAAAAAAATCCTTGCCAAGAGCCTAGTTCTGTTTTGGGGGTTAGTGGGGTAAAAGACACTTAAAGCATGTTGTGGGTTTTATATTTCACTATAGACTTCAATCTGACAATTTTGCTCTACTGTTGTGAAACCATCTTAAGGCCGGATTCATATAAGCCTAAACGTATTTGTGCTGAGGTTTTGTGCATCAGGCCTATCATATTTGTGCATGCAACTGCATTTTCTTACTGTACTTCTGCGCAACTGTGTTCACCAATGCTCTCAAGCCAACTGGTTTAACCCTTTCCAATCCAATTTTGGATTCAGGGTTTCCTAAAAGCCCTTCTCTTTTTCCTGTTGTTCAACGTTGCCATCTGCTGGCTAAAGCCTGTATGTGCGCCAGAGAAGTTCCGACAATAGAGTGGCTGGCAATAGAGGGTAAGAACACCCTGTCAGACGTCTTCTGACATTGGAGCTGTACAAGCTTCAATGAGAATGTAGGAAGTCGTCAGACAGTGGATTGGAAAGGGTTAATGAGCAAGATGTACACTTTCTCTTTGCAAATGTGCAGGAAAATGAAGCAGGCTGTGTTTTTTTTTTTTTTTGCGCGCAAATATATCCGTGTGAATCCGGCCTTAGGCTTCCTTCATTGTCTTTTTGTTTTGTTTCCCTGCCCTGACAGCTTTTGTTTTTGTGGCAGCAAATGCTGTCCAGACGCTAGCAGTAGGCCGGTGTGTGAGTGTGAAGTGCACTGCAAACAGTGGATTTCTTTTGGGATCTTTCACATGGGATGGCATTGGTCCGTGTGAACATTGTTGCATCATAATGTTGTCCCTCTGGGGCTTGAATTCTGCTTGTCTTTACTTCAAAACTGGATTCTACTGTAGAATTAAGAACTATCTGCAGAATTGTTGCTGCGACTTTATAACATACAGAAAATCAGATATAGTGGCAGCATCAATGGTGGATTTATAATAAAACCAGCTTTTATTGCTCCATAGTAAAAAAATACAGGCCGTATTTTATACTATGGAGCAATAAAAGCTGGTTTTATTATAAATCCACCATTGATGCTGCCACTATATCTGATTTTCTGGAGGACCTTTGGGTACTGGAGGTCCATGGTCCTATGAGTGCTTGGCATAAATAAGATACCTCTGCATAAAAGTGCATCTCCTGGAGTGCTGCGGGTTCTTACAGGAGATGTAACTCCACAATTAATCTGCAGGACAAATGCAATAAATTCCGCAGTCAAACGTAACAAAATCTGCATCTGTGTTGCGGACAATTCCATCCCATGTGAAAGGTCCCTTTTGTGGTTTATTTTTCCACCTCTTTTGGATAAAAGGGAGGGGGGGGGGAACCAAACATGATCATTAAACTGAATTTAATTTTACAAGCTGGAAGAAGACTGAAGGACCCCTTTAGGGCTTATTCTGACATGGGTATATTGGCCGGGTTTTCACGCCCAGCCGATATATGCTGTCTCTCACTGCAGGGGGAGAAGGTGGGCCCGGGAGCAGTGCATGGAACTTGGCTCCACCCCTGTCCCGCCCCTCATTGTAAACAGTGGTGAGGGGTCGGAGCTCAGTGCACTGCTCTTGGCCTGGCCTGCCTCCTCCCTCTGCAGGGAGGGACAGCTTATATCGGCCGGGCGTGAAAACCCGGCCAATATACGCACTTCAGAATAAGCTCTTATAGTGATGGATCTCCAATCGTACAAGTGGGAAAAAACCAAAAGATGTACTTGTTGGTACATTGTTCTGTAATTTAATCTATAATGACCTTGATTACTTTGCACACATTTATTCATAGTTGGTGCCATGTTTTATGTGACTATGATTTTGCTGTATTCATAATTGTTTTCTTTCCCTTCTTCTAGGTCCCATCAAATGTATTACATGTTTGGGTTCCTCTTTCTCGTATTCATTATTTTAGTTATTACATGCTCAGAAGCCACAATATTACTCTGCTATTTTCATCTGTGTGCGGAGGTAAGCTCTTACAGTTCAAATCCGTGTTATAACTAAACTCCAAAACTTGCAAGCATGTGTCAGCTATGTGTTTCAAACGCTGCGCTAAAAACGCCTCCATTGCTTTTAATAGGACTTCCCATACTAGTGCTGTCTGCTCTTTTTTTTTCGTGCGTTTTTAGTGCTTTTTAACGCACCTCTTCACCCATCACAATATTGGGGTGCCTTTTAAAAATGCTGTCAAATGCAGTAGAGTGTGTTTGAAACCACCGCACAAAATTGTAGTAAAACACTTTTTCGAATGCAGCGTTGGGGTAACGCATGTGTGAGAGTGGGTCAGATTTTCCACTGTAGAAATTTCCTAATCATGTGGCTGTACTTTTAGGCCGGTTTCAGATGAGTGCATCAACGTGTGCATAATGGGAATCTTTAGCACAGATTAAATTACAACTGCACTTCATCTGTATTTACTGGTATTGGTTTTATATTAATAGTATTTGCTCAACAGAAAAGAATACAAATATGGAGGCAAAGCTGCTTTAAAATAAAATGGCTATGAAAGATCTGGCGATGTGACTAGATGCATAGATTTACATTAGCTGTGTATTGCCATCCATAAAACATGGACCAAGTCCAGCGTTAATAAGGCCATGTTTATAGTTAAGCTGGTTCAGTGATCAGTGTGCGGCCAGCTCCAGAAACCACCGCAATCGCCTGCTTTTGTCAGCAGAAACTTGTGACCAGCCGTAATTTCTCCATGAAGGGGGGAATGATTCACGGCTGCCCAAGTCTGCAACAGTGAGAGCCACTTTTTTTTTTTTTTTTTTCTCCTCCCTTCTCTCTGTAGTCTGACTTGTTGTGCAAGCAGTAATATCTGATCTTAGGCTGGGTTCACACGGGGCGGATTTGCTGCGGAAATTCCGTGCGGAATTTCGCTGCGGCAAATCTGCATGCGGCCGCTAATCCCGGGATTAGCCAGCCATGTGGACGAGATTTCTCAGAAATCTCGTCCACACGGGACGGCAAATCCGCTGTGGCTAAGCCGGCAGAAGCCGCTGCTGCGGCGTGGATTTGCCGAACGCAGCATGTCTAATTTTTTTTTCCCGCTGCGGCCGCGCTCTCCTCTATGGGAGCGCCGGCCACAGCAGAAGAGTGAGCGGTCAGGCCGCTTCAAAGCCGCCGTGGCTTTTTCCGCGGCGGTTCTCCCAGTGGAAATGTCTCGGGTTTTGCTGTGTGACCGTGGCCTTAGGGTTATGCCTGTATGTGGAATCTTCGTCTGAGGAAATTGTGACTGTCTCATTCGCATGTGTTGTACCAGCGCACATTTTCATTCTTGCGTAGTTTGCGCACCAAGAGAGATGAATTGTTGTTTATACAAATGTCTTTAGTCTGCTTCACAATAGAGGCAATCTGTACAAACTGACTATAGGACTGCTTCATTAAGGCCCGTTTAGACACACAGATGATCGCTCAAAAGATGGCTTTTGAGTAGAGATGAGCGAGCGTACTCGGAAAAGCACTACTCGCTCGAGTAATTTGCTTTATCCGAGTATCGCTGTGCTCGTCCCTGAAGATTCGGGTGCCGCTGCGGCTGACAGGTGAGTCGCAGCGGGGGAGCAGGGGAGAGCGAGCGGGAGAGAAAGATCTCCCCTCCGTTCCTCCCCGCTCTCCCCTGCAGCTCCCCACTCCGTGCCGGCACCCGAATCTTCAGGGACGAGCACAGCGATACTCGGATAAAGCAAATTACTCGAGCGAGTAGTGCTTTTCCGAGTACGCTCGCTCATCCCTACTTTTGAGCGATCATTTTGCATAATCTGCTAATTGGTACTAATGCCTATTAATACCAATTAGCAGCATGTGAGCCACCAGGAGCTGAATTTATTTATTTAGAGGACCGCCCGCTGTTCTCCGAATACATTCCTTTTGTTCTGCTGGTGGGACTGACAGCTGAGGCAATGCAATCAGCTGTTATCAGCTCTCCCCAGGCGGAGTGCAGCCATGTGGTCTGTCTTATCAACTGTTCTGCTGAATGACTGACTGTTTTCAAGCCAAACTGAAAACAGTCGTTCGGTAGAAAACTGAAAAATGGGCAAATTTTAAACTCAACGATTATCGTGTAAAACATGGCTTTTGAGCGAATTTTGAGTGATAATCGTTGTCTAAATGGGCCTTTAAACAGATTGTATAAAAAGTTAATTAGTTACTAGAAAACTAGCTCCTGGTAGATTAGTAATGGTGGTCTGCTGCAGATGGGGAAATTAACGGACACCGTTTCCTTGTAGTGCGCCAACGGTCCATTAATACGCAAAGATGATTGCTCAGAATTCATCAGAAACCAACAGTTTTAAGCAAGCATTTTGCATTCGCTACTAATGGGCTAATCAGCCCATTAGTAACTAGCTTCATTTGCCTGTATTTAGAGAACAGCGGGTGCTCTGCTCTCTAAATACACAGCTATTCAGCTGCGAGCAGCAGGATGCATACAATGCCATCAGCGCTGCCCATGGATAACACAGCATGCCGTCCCTGTTATGAGGGACAACTGCTTTTAGGTTGCCTGTCCCACGGGCATTGCGATATCCCGCGGCGGATCTCTGCGGTGAGCCTGACAGGCTCATCGCAGAGGATTGTGACAATTTGCAGCATGCTGCGATTTGCTGTCCACGAGCGGAGAATCATTATGATTCTCCACTCGTGCACAGGGGGGGCTCTGCTTTCCATAACACTTTGGAAAGCGTTCACTGCGTTCCCTGTAGCCGGATTATCGCCGCGGGGAATGCAGTGAAAATTTGCCCATGGACAGGAGCCCTTATGCTGAGCTGAATTTAGCGATGGATGAAGAGTGCATGGTAAGTGCGCGATTGGCACACATTTACACTGAACGGCTACCGCTCAAAGCCGTCGTTTGGACTAATTTTGAGTGATAATAGTTGCGTGTAAACCAAAATTTGGTAATGTGTATTTAGTTATGGAAACATTGTTGATCTTGTCTGAGAATGTTATCACTGCTGTTCTGCTTATTGTCTTTTAATGACAAGTTGTTTTTGGTTTCTCCTAGGACTATCACTGGCAGTGGCGTTCATTTCTCACAAGTGGCTTCACTGCAGTTTATTTTCTTATCTATGCAATTCATTACTTTTACTCAAAATTGCAAATTACGGGGACCGCTAGTACAATTTTGTATTTTGGCTATACTATGATTATGGTTTTGATCTTTTTCCTGTTCACTGGTAAGTTCTTGTTCTACACAGTTAAGTATAAAGAGCTACTGTTCTCTGGCATCAGTCACCTGAAAGTTGTCATTATTTAGTCTTGTGTTAGACTCTTCACTTCCAGATACCACATGGCACTAGATGGTGATATGTTAGAGCAGTGATGGCGAACCTATTAGAGACCAAGTGGCCAAACTGCAACCCAAAACCCACTTATTTATCGCAAAGTGCCAACACATCAGGGGGCGGGGCTTATGACGTATGATTTTTACCTTCGTCGTTATAAAAAGGACAGGACTGTTTCAAAATAGACAGGTAGGAACACAGTATGGTTTTGTTTTTCACTAGCTGGAGTACTATTCGTGTGGATTTTGACTGGAAATTAGCTGCTTATCTGCAGCGGATTTCGTACTATGCAGCGCTCCCACTCACCACCTCTGAAGGTTTCCCACTGCAGCGCTCCGTAGCTTCTGGTTCTCAACAGCCTGTAGTGGCTTCACCTGACCAGGCCGCTGGGAACTAGGGAGTGCTGACGAGAAGCTAGGGAGTGCTGACACCGGGAAGCCTACGGAGCAGGTGAGTGGTAGCGCCACATAGTATGAAATTGGCTGCGGATACACGGCTGATTTCCAGTCAAAATCCAACGGTGTGAATTTTGACTTTTTTGGATGCAGAAACGTAGCTTTATTTACCATAGAAATTTACGCTGTGGATATTCCACAGCATTTCCGCAACATGTAAACATACTGTAAGTCAGCTTGAGGTACACTGCCACGTGCAGAGTGGCCCAGTAGTAATAGTGCCCAGCAAAATAAAGAAGCCTCACTCGAATAACCTCAATGACCTGCACGGTTCAGTAATGTTTTCTGCTGATGTAGAGCCATGGATGAATAAACTTTACACATTATTGAAGATATTGGAGGGCCGCTTTGTTTTGCAGAATCAACCTGTTTACTGTGTCCACATGATAAGCTTTTGATGAGTGGCAAAAAAAAGAATCAAGTTGAATTTTTTTTAATATATATTTTTTTTCACTTGCAGTTCTGAAACTCTTCAAAAACCCAGCCTGAGGGCGCACTGATATGAACAAGTTTCACACGTGTTCTGTCTGATTGCGATATGGATGGAACTTGCATGGGAAAATAACCCAGTGAATTCAATGGGTTAATTCACATGTAGCAAACGTTCAATCTTGCTCTTAGAAAATAATAGGCAATATCACCCAAAAATAGAACAGGAGCAATTTTTCAAGGGATTAAACAAAAAAAATTGCATTGCATTCGCATGCAGATGTGACTTTCATGCAAGTGCAATGTTTTTTTTGTGTTTTTTTTGTTTGTTTTTTTTTGTACCACAATTCGATGCATTTTCTCTCAAAACTAATCACATTCGCACCGAAAATCACTGGTTTGCAAGTGCAGTATCTGTCTGAGTTTCGTGGACCAATATCGCACTCTCCTGTGTGGCAGCAACAGAGAAATGACTCATTTGCCTCAATTATGCCCCGCCCCTTCATAAATTAAAATATTGCTCCTTTTATGTTATTGAGCCCATAATATTTAGGTACAGCAAAGCCTTTGAAAATCTTGTGACTAAAGTAGATGGGTAGATAGATATAGAGATATAGATATATATAGAGATAGATATAATTTTTTTTTTTTTTACGTGACTACAAACGACAACTATTGGCACAATCTGCCGGGTCTTCTTTCTTCGGCCCAGCAGATGTGCTCAGCATGCCGGCATTGTGCCGCGCGCATGCGCCGCACACTTGTTTTTTGGACCCCTGCTCTCCTGTGCCGGAGAGCAGGAATTCAGCTGCGGGTGTGCTTCGGATCGGAACGGCTTCCATAGGAGCCTGCGGGATCTGTCCACGCGGGAGACCCGCACCAAAATGGTGCATGCTGCGGGTGTTTTCCCGCACACGCAATCCGTGCCTCAAGGGAAAATGACAACTGCAGGTATTTAATTACCTGCAGGTGTCCAATGCATCCCTATAGGGGGGGGCGCGGATCATGCGTGCGGGTGACCCGCTGAGCATCTGTCCCCATGGCCTGCAGCGCATTCCGGCTGTGAGCCTGGCCGGTGACCCTATGTACTGCACTAACCTCTATTGCGGATGACCGCGAAGGCTCGCAGGCAGTCATGCGCAGTACATATTTATTTATTTTTTCGTATTTCCTTTACCGTAGTTCAACGATAATGCTGGTACCTGCAGCCCATACGCAATGTTAGTTACTTATGTGCTGCGGGTTGGACACCTCCGTTGACTTCAATAGAGGCAGTCTGCCCAGATTCTGTGGTTTAAAAAAAAAAAGCATACTGTGATTTCTTTTTTTCTTTCACTCACAGAATATGCAATTAACATCTGAGCTTGAAGGTAAAATTGAAAATGCATGCCTTTCCAAGCCTGCTGTTTACCACAGATCTTCTGCGTGGACAGCGAGCGTGGAATCCGCAATTGAAAGCTGGTCGTGTGAGACCGGTCTTGGGTTGTATTTTATTAACACACATTAATTTTTCTTTCTCTCTTAGGAACAATTGGCTTTTTTGCCTGCTTCTGGTTTGTTACGAAGATTTACAGTGTTGTTAAAGTGGACTGAAAAAAAAGCCTTAGTGAGGAATGTGCTGAGAAGTGATTTTTGGAATGGAATAAATGAAGACCCCTTTACTTTACAGTATTGCTATCTGTTTGTGGGAAGGCAGGATACCCCATCCAGTCCAACGCAGCATTTGTTTTCAAACTGAATCCTTGTTGTTTTGCTGAAACTTTACATTGCAATGTTCCAACTGAAGAACCAACTTCTCTATGCTTCTGTACATATAGTAACTGCTGTAATGGAGATTGACACTTCTAACGTCTGCAGAAAGAAGTTGTATGTAATACACAAATATGAAAACTATTAATAAAATGTCTGTAAATACAATTTTGCTTTTAGACTCTAGGTGGAATGAGTTTTTCTTGAACACAAGCTAAAAGAAAATGTGGGATTTGTTTTCTATGATGTATTCCTCTTACTTCTGGTTGATATTATTTTTATACTGGGTGAGATGTCCTGACATCGGTTTCTTTTGATGTTTATATTCCCTTTAGTGATTTGAAGACTGAAAAAAAACTATGTGCCTCCAAGTCTCTGGATTTTTAAATTTATAATCTTAATAAAGAGTTTAAAACTGGAAATGCCTTCCATCGTGGTATCTCTGCCATGCTGACAGTGTTTAGGACAAATAACCTGCCTTGTGTTGCTTGAGATCAAAGCGTCAGCCATGTTTAAATGGCGGCACTGAAGATGATGATCTATGTCAAGACACATTGCTATATTGGTATTCTTCCCTAAAAGTCATTGAACATCTATGGTTTGCACTGAGTACGTATGACTATATAGAGACATGGGAACTCTGTGCCTTTGCTGTGCTCATAGAGCAGCATTATGAAACTTTTCCAGCATTTTACACAGTAGCATGAAGATTATACATGCCTGTTGAAAGAAGGTGTTATTTTGTTCTCAGAACTGGTGAATGGCTTTTTTTTTTTTTTTTTTTTGAAATTCACTTTTATTGAACATGCAAATTTAAAATTGATTTTCTATGCAAGTATTGCCAAGATTTTGCATTCCCTTGTCACAGTATTAGCATAAATCCAACGTACTTGAATAAAAGATGGAAACAAAATAATGCAGATGCAGACAAAATAACTATATAAATACTTTGTAGTACTGGTACTAAACCGTGCCAATCACACCAAGGAGAAGATATCCCATACGGTAATCTGGAGGAAGGAATAAAATCTGGCGTAGTAGGCAAATCTGAATGGTAATTGTTCAGTGTAAAAGGGCCCAATGTCCACGGTGGGTTGGGCTCTGTGCAAGGAATCCCGCCCTGTCCACAGCCAGTGAGCTCTATTTACCAGTCTTCCCCGGGAGCGGCTTCCACAGATCCCTCCACTTCTAGGTTCGCTGTACTGCGCATGGTCCTCACAGATCAACATCAGACCTGCGCAGTACAGTGTTTTTTTTTGTTTGTTTTTTTTCCCCCCCCCCTTTTAATCCCCTTTCCCGTAGGATCTGCGGCACGTCTGTAGTGTCAGCTGCAGACGTGCCGCAGATTGGACGGCTTCCCTTGACTTTGATGGAAGCAGTCTCTGCGACATCTGCAGAAAAAGGGAGCATGCTACGATTTGTTTTCCAGACCAAAGGGTCCGGAAAACAAATCTGCATGCTTAAATTAATTTGCGAACGCCCATGCTTTGATTTGCAGATCTCCCGCGTAGGTTCCGCAAATCAAATCCACCCGTGGACATTGGGCCTTGCTGTTCCCCTTGGGATATATCCAATGGGACATATCCCTATGCTCAGCAGTGACTTGGATAATTTGTGTGCTGCCATCATAATCAAAAGACCTCCTGTAGCCCAATGCATATCAGAGGCCTCTCAAATGTGAGGGAGGAAGGGGAGAAAACACTGAATTCATCTTTCACAGTATCCTGAGGGGCAAGTTGCTATGGAAGACACTTTATCAATATCTCTATCACAGTCCGTAAGGATTTTTTTCCCTAAATAAGGAAAATTTGGCTTCTATCTTTTTTTTTTTTTTTTTTTTCCATTCCTCTGGATCAACATTGGGGAGTAATAGGCTGAACTGGATGGGGGCATATGTGTTCTTTTTTTTTTCTTCAGCCTAACATACTATGTTACTATAAATAGTAAAAAGTTGAAAACTGAAAGTACTGGCCCTATAAAAAGCAAGGAGAGAAAACTTATAGAGGGTTATGAGGAGAAAGCAAGTCTGTTATATTTTTTGACAGTGTATTTATTATAAAATTTTTGGTGAAATGCAGAGTGACAAAGCAAACTCTCCATTAAATCTCACCAGTCTAAACCAGGTAGAAGTGCCTTTTAAAAATTAAAGTGGACAAATCACTGGGCATACTCCCCTGGGTTCTAAGGGAATGTGATAAACAATTGTTTTTTATATTTAACCCCTCTTCCCCCCCGCCCCCCCCCCCCCCCATGACATAAGGGTACGTCATGGGATCGGGGTACTTCCCGCAAAACGACGTACCCTTACGTCATTGGGATAGCGCGAGATCATAGCAGATCTCGCGCTATCCCGCAGCGGGAGCCAGCTGTCACTAGTAGCCGGCGTCTAACTGCGACAGTGGGGGGCATTGAAGATGCGACACCCCCCCCCCCCTGCTGTTAACCCCTTCCCTGCCGCAATCTAAGTAGATCGAGGCAGGAAAGGGGTTCACAGAGGGAGCCTGGCTGGTTGCTATGGCAACGGGACGCCAGATACCGGCGTCCTGTATTCCCATAGCCTGTGATCGCTATAGTAAGCGATAAGGCATGTCAGGAGAGAAGTCCTGCCATGCCTTTTTCGTAGTGATCTGCAGTCCTGCTGTGTAAGTCCCTCAGAGGGACATAAATGGTGTAAAAATAAGAGAAAAATAATGTAAAAAAAAAAATGTTGACAACCCCCTCTTTTTTTCAGATTGGCATAAAAAAATTAAAAACCTACATATTTGGTATTGATGCATCCATAATGACGTGTACAATAAATTGAACACACTTTTTATCCGCATGGCAAAAAGCGTTAAAAAAAATGCTTAAAAACGGAGGCAAAATGCTAATTTTTAGCATTTTGCCTCCAAAAAAACTCAATAAAAGTGATTTTAAAAAAACATGTACCCCAAAATGGTA
Source organism: Eleutherodactylus coqui (assembly GCF_035609145.1). Lineage (NCBI taxonomy): Eukaryota > Metazoa > Chordata > Amphibia > Anura > Eleutherodactylidae > Eleutherodactylus > Eleutherodactylus coqui. The sequence goes on from NC_089837.1 coordinate 397,954,120, forward strand.
CCAATAAAAACTACAGCTCGTCTCGCAAAAAATAAGCCCTTATAGAGATTCATCCATGGAAAAATAAAAATGTTAATGTTAATGTTGAATGCAGTGAGTTTAGAAAAAATAATTTCCCAAAGTGTTTTTATGGTAAAAATGTGGAAAAACCTAAAGAAAATAAGCATTTGGGTAGCATTGCAACCGTACCAACCTGCAGAAAAAAATGTGTCATTTATGCTGCATAATTAATGCTTAAAAAAAGAAAAAAAAAATAAATCTATGGCAGAATTGATGCGTTTCTCTCCCAATGATCATAGACTATATTGTAAAACTTTTTTTTTTTATGTACCCAAAAATACCAGTAAAAACTACAGTTCGCCGCGCAAAAAACAAGCCCTTATACGGCCGCGCCGATGGAAAAATAGAAAAGTTATGGCTTTTGAAAAATGGAGATGAAAAAATACCAAAAATGGTTTGGTCCTCAACGCCAAAATAGGCCATGTCATTAAGGGGTTAAGGACTCTATAGTATTGGCATCTGTTCCACTGGATTGGCGCATTTACTCAAGAGAAATTGCAATTGCTATGCACTCATTTGAGTGGATATTTGAATGGTCTATTTTTTTAATGTGTGAGGAATATCATGTATAGTCCGTGAGGGTGACTATCTCAATAGTCGTGCGAGATAAGCCTAATTTTGGCAGCTGAAGAACAAAAAAAATAGGGCCGTAAAACCACCACATGGGTAAAATCTCTAAAAAGTATTTGGTCCTCTAGTACTGAAGCACCCTGGTCCACAAGGGGTTATTTATCGGTGTAAAAGAAACTGCTACTGTGTTTCCCTGAAAATAAGACCCTGCCATATTACTGTTTGCCCCTAAAGAGGCACAAGGTTTTATTTCCAGGGGAAATGTCTTCTTATACTTTACCTAGAAGACACTGTCTGATCCCTCCCACTGGTCTCCGGAATGCCGGCAGGCTTGCAGTTCTCAGCCGCTGACAGAAGATCGCTGCCTGGTAACAGGGTCCGTAAACCTTGCCTTCAGGAAGCGATGGCTATGACTGGTTCTTGAGCACTGTGGCTCAGCCAATCACAGCCATTCTATTGGTACATCAGCGCTCGAGAACTAATCAGAGCCATCCCTTGCTGGAGGCGGGGTTTATGAACTCCGTTACCAGAAAGCAATCTTCTGTCAGCAGCTGAGAGCTGCAAGCAAGCCTGACAGAACTCTGGAGACCAGCAGGAGAAACCTAAACGGCGCCTGCTATTGCTTTTTTAATGCCATGTAGCGAGGGCTAATTTTCACGGTAGGGGTTATATTTAAGCTTCCCCTTCTAAAAGTTAGGGCAGGACTTACTTTAGGGGTAGGTGTTCTATTTGGGAAAACATGGTACATGTCCTATTCTCATCCATTTTCAGGACGAGAATAATGCAACACACAGTGCCTGTGAACATCAGACAGCGCAGGGGCGACTGTCCGTTAGTTGTCGGATGCGAGTTGCACATGGGTTTCTTGGGCAGAACCCACATACAGTCACCCAAAAACGGCATAAGGCTGGTTCCCACCAAGTGTGTTGAAACACGTCAGTAACATAGATCTGTGATACACATGTTACAGATGACATTGCACCATATATCATCAGTATTTAATAGCCTATATTTCTGGGTACATACTGATCAATATCTACCCAATAAGATAATACTAATAAATGCAAATATCAAACGGATGAAGATAGGTCATACTTTGTTTTTAACTCACAGCCATGTGAATAGATACAGAATGCAGAGTAATGATTCGCTCATCTGGATAACTGCCCCCAACCCAGAGCTGCGCCTTGTGAAGGTGCGTTTAGACGGAACTATTATTGTTCCAAAACTCATTCAAATGAACTGAAGTGAACAATAATCATGGAGTTTAGGCACAAAGCACCGCCGAACAAGAAGCATTTGTTTGTGGTTCAGTTTCAGCCGGCATAACAATCGTCGGCTCGTTCGCATATCGTTGCGTTTAATAGGAATGTGGGAGCGCTGAACGAGAAGTGAACGATTCTAGCGATGATCTCCCAGGGTGAGCGACCTGCTGGTGACGTCACCATCTTCTGCGCGCAGGCAAACGAGAATCGTGTAGTCCTTGGCGTGTATAAAAGCAGCTTCTGTTAATAGAGGGCTCCTGCACCGCCGACCTCATTAGTATCCGACCAGGGACTGTCCTTCTCCTGGGACAAGCTCCGTCACACAGGAGATGAAGAGACTGGGGCTGCTGTTGTCTCACAGTTATTAATGTCTTCCAGTATGGGGGCACATTACTGGGCCTCATGTATAAACCCTTAACGACTGCCCCATCGGGAAACTACGTCCTCAGTAAGTGGGCTTTAATCCTAGAGGACGTAGTTTTATGTATCCTCTTTGGATTAATGCCCACCTGCGTGAGGACGTGACAGCTCCATGCTGTAGGTGCCCGCAGGTAGCCGACAGCGTAAAGCTGTCATCTCAGGATGCGGGCAGTCCCCCCCCGGCATTGCGATCGGCACTATTCAATGGATAGCGCCGATCGCAAAAAAGTAAACAAAAATGTGTAAAAAAGTAAAGATTCAGCTGCCCTGATGGATCGGATCCATCGGGGCAGCTGAAAATACTCACGCGGCTTGTCCGCGGTGTCCCACGAAGATCGGGTCCTCCCAGACCCGCCGGCGGTCTTCTGCGCATGCACGCCAGACGATGACGTCAGGCGCCTGCGCAGAAGCCCGGGAGCCCCCGGCAAATTTGAAATCTCCTGGCTCCCGGCTCCTGAAGGTATTGGATAGCGGCAATCGCGAAAAAGTAAAAAAAGAAGTCAGTTTCACCTTCCCTCATGGATCGGATCCATGAGGGGAGGTGAAAATACTCACCTAAGTCGTCCCCGAAGTCCCCGTCTGCGCATGTCAATCATCGGGCGCGTGCACAGAGGGGCTCGAGCCCCGGGAAATTTAAAATCCCTCTGCTCCTGGCTGCCATGTGTAGCCAGGAGCAGAGAAATTATACCGGGGACATGATCACTGTTATCCAATGGATAGCAGTGATCATGTAAAGTAAAAAAAAGTGTAAAAAGTGAAAAACAAAAGTGTTAAAAGTAAAAAAAAAAAAAGTTTAAAAAAAAGTTAAAAAAAGCTTGCGTTTCATCTCCCCCCACGGATCATATCCGTGAGGGAGGATGAAATGACATACCTAAGGCCCGCAGATTTATCCACAGACCTTACCCCAGCTTCTGCGCACGCGCCCGTCGACAAAATGGCGGACGCATGCGCAAAAGCCGTGGATTGCCAGGATAATTTAAAATCTCCCTGCTCCTGGCTACAAAACGTAGCCAAGAGGCTGTAGATTTCACGGGGGGCCGCGGTGAGCGGTTCCTGATCACGTGTTCGCCGTTATCCAATGGATAATGGCGATCACGTAAAAGTAAAAAAAAAGGTGAAGGTTCATCTCCCCTCACCGAGGCCTACGTATTTGCACTCCGACGCGATCTTCCTCCGTGAACTTTCCCGGATCCTGCGCATGCGACCGCCGGCAAAACACTGGACACATGCGCAAGAGTCGGGGAGCCCAGGAAACTTAAAATCTCCTTGCTCCCAGCGACCAACGGTCGCCGAGAGCCTGGAGCAGTGACAGGTGGCCTCGTTGAGCGGTTCCTGGTCACGTGACAAAAAGGTAGCGATCTACCTTAGGCCGGTCTCACATGACCGGATAGGAATTAAAGATTCCGCATGCGTCTGATCCGCGGTAATACGCAGATCAATCGCATTGGATTACACAATTCCGCTCACATTAGCAGGTCGGAATTGCGTAATCCACTCGCAGAAAAGAGAACGCAGCAGGTTCTATTTTATCGCGGATATCCGCAACATAGAGCCCATTGTGCTCTATTGTCGTGGATATACCCGCAGCCCATACGCAACTACGTTGTAAACGGGCTGCGGGTACCCGCGTCATCGCTAAGCGACGGTGCGGAAAATACAAACAAAAAAATATATATATACTGCATATGACCGCCTGTGTGAGTAGGCAGTTATGCGCAGTACAATAGGCGGCCGTACGCAGGGTCACAGCCGGGCTCACAGATGGGATCCGCTGCGGGCCTCCACCAGCGGATTCCGCCTACGGCTGCGTGAGCCCGGCGTTATTCAGACAGCTACCTGTAATACTACAAGAAGCTCCGGGAATGCTCGCCTTCCTGCAGTTCCAGGAGCACCTTGTTGAGCGTCTTCTGTGCGAGACCGTCACACCTCCGCAAGCTTACGGAGACTCATGGAGCGCCACTTTTTACACCCCATACCCGCTACTGAGGTCAGAAAATACCCCCAAAAAGCATGAGAGGAGGGGGGGATACACAGTTTTATTGCCCCATGTACCCATCCCAACCAGCCTCCGTAATTACCCCGGTCTTCAGAAATACCACACAGTTCACATTATTACTTTTATCTAAGATTTGGGGAACGCCGAAAAGGGCGCGGAGTGTGTGTGTTGGGGAGGGGATATTTTTAGGGAGTCAATTTTTATTCCGTACAAATGAACAATGGGGCCTGGGATTTATTCAGTTGTGCCCTGCAATCCAACAGGTGTTCCCTGCATTACAGGCCTAACCATGTGTCTTATAAGTAGATTATGGCCACAATGGGTATGTTTTTGAACATGGGACAAACAGGGGTATCCATTTTGGGGTGAAGGTCTTCATTCCGATGTACACTGTACAAAAAAAACTGTTTTTAAATTGACAAAATTGCCAAAAACATGAAAATTGTAATTTTTTCCTTCTGCTTTGCTTAGATTTCTTCAAATACTGTGGGGTCAAAATACGCAATACACCCCTAGATGAATTCATTAAGGGGTCTAGTTTTTAAAATGGGGTCATTTGAGGGGGTTCTTTATCGTTTTGGACGCTCAATGGCTCTACAAGTGGGCAATGTGTCTGGAATTTATTCCGTTGTACCCTGAAATCCAACGGGTGCTCCTTCCATTATAGGCCTAGCCAAGTGTCCTTTAAGTAGATTAGGGCCACAAGGGGTATGGTTCTGAACACGGGACAAACAGGGGTATCCATTTTGGGGTGAAAGTCTTCATTCCTGTGTATGCTGTACAAAAAAACCTGTTTTTAAATTGATACAACTGCCAAAAAAATGAAAATTGTAATTTTTTTCCTACTGCTTTGCTTAGATTTATTCAAAAATTGTAGGGTAAAAATACACAGTACACCCCTAGATAAATTCAATAAGGGGTCTAGTTTTCAAAATGGGGTCATTTGTGGGGGTTCTCTGTCGTTTTCGACGCTCAAGGGCTCTACAAGTGGGCAATGGGGCCTAAATCACCTTCATGCTAAATTTCTGTTCTGAAAGCCACCGACTACTTCTTTCATTTTGGGCCCCGTTGTGCATCCAGACATAAGATTAGGGCCACAATGCGTATGTCTCTGAACACGGGACAAACAGGGGTATCCATTTTGGGGTGCAAGTCTTCATTCATGTGTGTGCTGTACAAAAAAAGCAGTTTTTAAAACGACAGAATTGCCAAAAAACGAAGATTACATTTTTTTCCTTTTGCTTTGCTTGAATTCATTCAAAAACTGTGGGGTCAAAATGGGCAGTACACCCCTAGATAAATTCGTTAAGGGGTCTAGTTTTCAAAATGGGGTCACTTTGGTTTTGGCCACTCAAGAGCTCTACAAATGTGCTATGGGCCTAAAACGCCTTCAAGCAAAATTTATGTTCTGAAAGACACCGACTACTTCTTTTATTTTGGGTCCCGTTGTGCATCCAGACATAAGATTAGGGCCACAATGGGCATGTTTCTGAACACGGGAGAAATGGGGGTATCCAATTTGGGGGTGTAAATCCTCATTTTCATGGGCACTATAGGAAAAAAATATGTCTTTAAAATTACATATTTGCAAAAATATGAAATTTTATTTTTTCTCCTCTAAGTTGAATTAATTCCTGAAAAAAACTGGTGGGGTCAAAATACTCATGACACCCCTCAGTGAATACATTAATGGGGTCATTTGGGGGGGTATCTATTATTCTGACAGCTATGAGTCTTTGCAAACTTGGCTTGGCGCAGGAAAACAAAGTGTTCCTCAAAATGCTGAAAAGTAATGTTAAATTTGTACGTCCTATAAATGGTTAAAAAAAAAACACAAAAGTTTTTCAAATATGCATTCAGAATAAAGTAAACAGATGGAAATATATATCTTATCAAAAATTTGTACAGTATGTTTGGACATATTTGAGATATTACAGTTGAAAATGTGAAAAAAATGACAATTTTTTCAAAATGTTTCCAATATTGGTACTTTTAATAAATATACACAAATTATATTGGTCTCTTTTTACAACCAAAATGAAGTACAACATGTGGCGAAAAAACTATGTCAGAATCACTTGGATATGCAAAGCCTTTACAGAGTTATGCTACGTTGAACGACGCATGTCAGATTTCCAAAATTTGGCTCCGCCATTAAGGCGCAAACAGGCTTCGTCACTAAGGGGATAAAGCCTCTTCAGGCAAAACTCGGCCAGTTTCCCCATAGGAGTCTGGTTACCGTTCAGCACTGTCTCATCTATCAGGACTGTGGTGGCTTAGTCACAAAACCATTTATAATGCGTGCCTGGCCGGGATTCACCGACTACACTACACACTTCCAGCCACGCTACTGCCCCTCCACACACACTACAGCTGCACACTGCTGCCCCCAACCACACACTGCCGCCCCCAACCACACACACTACAGCCGCACACTGCCGCCCCCACCACACACACTACAGCCGCACACTGCCGCCCCCCGCCCCCCGCCACACACACACACACACACACTACAGCCGCACACTGCCGCCCCCCACCACACACACTACAGCCGCACACTGCCGCCCCCCACCACACACACTACAGCCGCACACTGCCGCCCCCCACCACACACACTACAGCCGCACACTGCCGCCCCCCACCACACACACTACAGCCGCACACTGCCGCCCCCCACCACACACACTACAGCCGCACACTGCCGCCCCCCACCACACACACTACAGCCGCACACTGCCGCCCCCCACCACACACACTACAGCCGCACACTGCCGCCCCCCACCACACACACTACAGCCGCACACTGCCGCCCCCCACCACACACACTACAGCCGCACACTGCCGCCCCCCACCACACACACTACAGCCGCACACTGCCGCCCCCCACCACACACACTACAGCCGCACACTGCCGCCCCCCACCACACACACTACAGCCGCACACTGCCGCCCCCCACCACACACACTACAGCCGCACACTGCCGCCCCCCACCACACACACTACAGCCGCACACTGCCGCCCCCCACCACACACACTACAGCCGCACACTGCCGCCCCCCACCACACACACTACAGCCGCACACTGCCGCCCCCCACCACACACACTACAGCCGCACACTGCCGCCCCCCACCACACACACTACAGCCGCACACAGCCGCCCCCCACCACACACACTACAGCCGCACACAGCCGCCCCCCACCACACACACTACAGCCGCACACTGCCACCCCCCCCCCACACACACACACACTACAGCCGCACACTGCCGCCCCCCACCACACACACACACACTACAGCCGCACACTGCCACCCCCCACCACACACACTACAGCCGCACACTGCCACCCCCCACCACACACACACTACAGCCGCACACTGCCACCCCCCACCACACACACACTACAGCCGCACACTGCCACCCCCCACCACACACACACACACTACAGCCGCACACTGCCACCCCCCACCACACACACTACAGCCGCACACTGCCACCCCCCACCACACACACACTACAGCCGCATACTGCCACCCCCCACCACACACACACACACTACAGCCGCACACTGCCACCCCCCACCACACACACACACACACACACACACACTACAGCCGCACACTGCCACCCCCCACCACACACACACACACACACACTACAGCCGCACACTGCCACCCCCCACCACACACACACACTACAGCCGCACACTGCCACCCCCCACCACACACTACAGCCGCACACTGCCACCCCCACCACTGCCATCCCCCCGCACACTACAGCCGCACACTGCCATCCCACCACACACTACAGCCGCACACTGCCGCCCCCCTCCACACACTACAGCCGCACACTGCCGCCCCCCCCCCCACTACAGCCGCGCACTGCTGCCCCCCAACTACACACACCGCTGCCACCATTACACACGCTACTGCTGCCCCCACAGAACTGCCTCCGCCACACACTGTTGCCCCGCACACTACTGACACACACACTACAGCCGCACACTGCCGCCCCCCACCACACACTACAGCCGCACACTGCCGCCCCCCACCACACACTACAGCCGCACACTGCCGCCCCCCACCACACACTACAGCCGCACACTGCCGCCCCCCACCACACACACTACAGCCGCACACTGCCACCCCCCACCACACACTACAGCCGCACACTGCCACCCCCCACCACACACACACACTACAGCCGCACACTGCCACCCCCCACCACACACACACTACAGCCGCATACTGCCACCCCCCACCACACACACACTACAGCCGCATACTGCCACCCCCCACCACACACACTACAGCCGCACACTGCCACCCCCCACCACACACACACTACAGCCGCACACTGCCACCCCCCACCACACACACACTACAGCCGCACACTGCCACCCCCCACCACACACATACACTACAGCCGCACACTGCCACCCCCCACCACACACTGCCATCCCCCCGCACACTACAGCCGCACACTGCCATCCCACCACACACTACAGCCGCACACTGCTGCCCCCCTACACAGCCGCCCCCTGCCACCCCCCCCCCACTACAGCCGCACACTGCTGCCCCCCACTACACACACCGCTGCCACCATTACACACACTACTGCTGCACACTGCTGCCCCCACAGAACTGCCTCCGCCACACACTGTTGCCCCGCACACTACAGCCGCACATTGCTGGCCCCGCACACTACTGCCCCTCGCTTTGCTAGGTGATGATTCCAGGAACAGGCAGGCCGCCCCAGACAGGACAGAACTAGAGAGCCCTCCATTATTATCTGTGACAGGGCTGAGGTAGACTAGAGGCGGCCTCCCACTGAGCGCCCGCCCCGACACACCGCACAGCGGAAGATGGCGTTACTGCAGAGACTGGCGCCCAACGGCAGGCGGACACTGTGAGTTGTTCAGTGACGGAGCGGAAGTGACATGAGGGCGGCCGGTGGCCTGCAGTGTGTTACGGGGCTCCTAGATGTCTGAGCCCTGAGATATGTGCTCAGCACTCAGTGACTGCGCTCTATTGTACGCTGTTGTCAGCCATGTGACTGTGGCGCTCCTTATATGCAATTCCTATCTAGTGAAGACCAGCGCACAGTTACTATGCCTGACATTGCATAGGCTGCTCTTAAAGGGGACCTGTCACTCTGAACAGCGCCATAAAGCAAGCTGTGGCGTTTGGTGAAGCCGGGATGTACTTCTTATAGTCGCTGATTCCCACTTTTGTCTGCCGCCTGCACACCGTCAGATCCTGCAGCGGAATCCACCCTGTGCCCGGCCGGCGCCCCCCGCGTACCTGGGCTGCGGATGTGCTGGCGGGTGCACATGTGCAGTAAGATGATGGCGCGGATCCCGCAGCCTTTCCGCAATGATGATTGCAGGATGGATGGCTGCCAATGACCTCAATGGAGGCCATCCATGCGAAAACTGCCTGAAAATAGAGCGCTCTGCGGTTTGGGGGCGGGGGTCCCCTGCGAGTGAAAAATCGCAATTGATTTCCACTCATTGGCAGGAAAAATGGTTTTTCCATTGCATGCCTTGACAGGTACTTGCTGTGGAGCCCAGAGGCGGACGCCCGCTCCAGACATTGCAATGCAGACGGCAGAAGTCTGTGCAGTCTGAAAACGTAACCCCTCAGAGCGCTGTGCTTCTCGTAGACTTCTGTAGGAGTGCGCAGCCCAGCTGCATGAGAACGGGCAGATGCCCAGTCTGCACACAGACCTCACCAACGGACACCAGGGTAACGGTGGGTATAAAAAATATATCCCCGGCTCCCCAAACAGCTCCATACTTACCGTAGTTCACGGCGCCCTGCGGAGGTGACGCTGAGGGCTAGTCAGCGACTTTGGAGACTGATTTCTTGCAGCGGTCAGGTTGTGACTACTTGCTGTGCATCCCGGTTCACTTCTACTAAAGCGGTTGTGTCATAAGAACAATACCCCGCTCCCCAGCAGGGCCCTGCCTAACATAAAAAGGGAGGCTATATCGCCTCACCTGGAGCCCCCGGACGCAGCTGACAGCCCAGCCGGTAACTTCCAGGTAGACAGCCTGGCGGAAGCACATGACCACTGCGCCCAGTCAGGCTGCAGCGTCACCATCGGTGCTCCTGGCATCAGCACTCATATCCTGGGCGCCATGAATATAGGCATTTGGGGACACTTTGTTGTGGCCCCTAATTGACCACAGCAGTCACATGTTTCTACCTGTAAGCCGCTACCGTCTGTCAGCTGCGCCCCGAGGCCCCAGGATTAGTATACCCTTGTTTCTTATTTTAGGCAGGGCCCACCTGGGGCACGGGGTTTGCTCTAATGACTAAACCCCTTTAATGTGTGATATCACAGAACAGGACTGTAATCTTGGGCCGTGTGTTGCAGCCAAAGTTGCCAGTTTTTGGTAAGTCTTTTGGAATAAAACACTCCCAATATATAAGAGGTGCGTGCTTCTTAATGTGTGTGGCGCATCTTTGGCTGTTGTGTCGGAAATTGAATTTTATACTTACTACTAGCTGATATACCCGGCCTCACCCGAGTTAATTTGATACAGGTGTTTACATGGTTTGCACGGAAAAGTTTATGAAGTCAAGGTTACTTTGACTTCAGCGGTATAATATATAACGAGTAATCACAGCGCAGCTTTCATGTTACCTCAGCGGTATTATATATAGCAACCAATCACAGCGCAGCTTTCATGTTACCTCAGCGGTATAATATATAACAACCAATCACAGCACAGCTTTCATGTTACCTCAGTGGTATAATATATAACAACCAATCACAGCGCAGCTTTCATGTTACCTCAGTGGTATAATATATAACAACCAATCACAGCGCAGCTTTCATGTTACCTCAGCGGTATAATATATAACAACCAATCACAGCACAGCTTTCATGTTACCTCAGTGGTATAATATATAACTCCCAATCACAGCACAGCTTTCATGTTACCTCAGCGGTATAATGTATAACAACCAATCACAGCGCAGCTTTCACGTTACCTTAGCAGTATAATATATAACAACCAATCACAGTGCAGCTTTCATGTTACCTCAGCGGGATAATATATAACAACCAATCACAGCGTAGCTTTCATGTTATCTTAGCAGTATAATATATAACAACCAATCACAGCGCAGCTTTCATGTTACCTTAGCAGTATAATATATAACAACCAATCACAGCGCAGCTTTCATGTTACCTCAGCAGTATAATATATAACGAGCAATCACAGCGCAGCTTTCATGTTATCTTAGCAGTATAATATATAACAACCAATCACAGCACAGCTTTCATGTTTGTATGACATCGGGAAGTTAGAAAATTAGTGGCAAGTCAGTCAGTGAGGGCTTTCACCTTTATATAGCTTAGTGGGCGTAGATGTGCACCAATATGTGGCTCAAATTATAGTAAACCTGTCAATCTACTAAAGCCCCACCCCTCTCACTAAAGCCCCACCCACTTTTCTTTGTACTTTGGATATGTATCGAGAGAACCATAAAAAGTCACAAAAATGTACAACTTTTTTCATTTGATAAACTCCATAGAGTGACTAGCCTGCTTCTACCACATTGCTGTGTAAGTTAGCTGCACACGTTGACGTACTGATAGAATTCAGCGGCCAAAAATATGCCAAATTGTGTGCATTTTTATTCTATTGAAAAGCTCTGTTAATTCAGCTTATTCAGCCTGTATTTGCGAGTATATTTTCAAATCCGCTGCATTCTTGTTATGTTCCAGAAGTGATTCTCAGTTTTACTGTGGATTTCATCCCCTTCAACATATTGGACTGAAATGCACAGTGACTCTACCGCCGATTCTCAAAATGCTCAGCTGAGGGAGGCCGATTCTCAAAATGCTCAGCTGAGGGAGGCCGGTTCTCAAAATGCTCAGCTGAGGGAGGCCGGTTCTCAAAATGCTCAGCTGAGGGAGGCCGGTTCTCAAAATGCTCAGCTGAGGGAGGCCGGTTCTCAAAATGCTCAGCTGAGGGAGGCCGGTTCTCAAAATGCTCAGCTGAGGGAGGCCGGTTCTCAAAATGCTCAGCTGAGGGAGGCCGGTTCTCAAAATGCTCAGCTGAGGGAGGCCGGTTCTCAAAATGCTCAGCTGAGGGAGGCCGGTTCTCAAAATGCTCAGCTGAGGGAGGCCGGTTCTCAAAATGCTCAGCTGAGGGAGGCCGGTTCTCAAAATGCTCAGCTGAGGGACGCCGGTTCTCAAAATGCTCAGCTGAGGGAGGCCGGTTCTCAAAATGCTCAGCTGAGGGAGGCCGGTTCTCAAAATGCTCAGCTGAGGGAGGCCGGTTCTCAAAATGCTCAGCTGAGGGAGGCCGGTTCTCAAAATGCTCAGCTGAGGGAGGCCGGTTCTCAAAATGCTCAGCTGAGGGACGCCGGTTCTCAAAATGCTCAGCTGAGGGACGCCGGTTCTCAAACTCCTCAGCTGAGGGACGCCGGTTCTCAAACTCCTCAGCTGAGGGACGCCGGTTCTCAAACTCCTCAGCTGAGGGACGCCGGTTCTCAAACTCCTCAGCTGAGGGACGCCGGTTCTCAAACTCCTCAGCTGAGGGACGCCGGTTCTCAAACTCCTCAGCTGAGGGACGCCGGTTCTCAAACTCCTCAGCTGAGGGACGCCGGTTCTCAAACTCCTCAGCTGAGGGACGCCGGTTCTCAAACTCCTCAGCTGAGGGACGCCGGTTCTCAAACTCCTCAGCTGAGGGACGCCGGTTCTCAAACTCCTCAGCTGAGGGACGCCGGTTCTCAAACTCCTCAGCTGAGGGACGCCGGTTCTCAAACTCCTCAGCTGAGGGACGCCGGTTCTCAAACTCCTCAGCTGAGGGACGCCGGTTCTCAAACTCCTCAGCTGAGGGACGCCGGTTCTCAAACTCCTCAGCTGAGGGACGCCGGTTCTCAAACTCCTCAGCTGAGGGACGCCGGTTCTCAAACTCCTCAGCTGAGGGACGCCGGTTCTCAAACTCCTCAGCTGAGGGACGCCGGTTCTCAAACTGCTCAGCTGAGGGACGCCGGTTCTCAAACTGCTCAGCTGAGGGACGCCGGTTCTCAAACTGCTCAGCTGAGGGACGCCGGTTCTCAAACTGCTCAGCTGAGGGACGCCGGTTCTCAAACTGCTCAGCTGAGGGACGCCGGTTCTCAAACTGCTCAGCTGAGGGACGCCGGTTCTCAAACTGCTCAGCTGAGGGACGCCGGTTCTCAAACTGCTCAGCTGAGGGACGCCGGTTCTCAAACTGCTCAGCTGAGGGACGCCGGTTCTCAAACTGCTCAGCTGAGGGACGCCGGTTCTCAAACTGCTCAGCTGAGGGACGCCGGTTCTCAAACTGCTCAGCTGAGGGACGCCGGTTCTCAAACTGCTCAGCTGAGGGACGCCGGTTCTCAAACTGCTCAGCTGAGGGACGCCGGTTCTCAAACTGCTCAGCTGAGGGACGCCGGTTCTCAAACTGCTCAGCTGAGGGACGCCGGTTCTCAAACTGCTCAGCTGAGGGACGCCGGTTCTCAAACTGCTCAGCTGAGGGACGCCGGTTCTCAAACTGCTCAGCTGAGGGACGCCGGTTCTCAAACTGCTCAGCTGAGGGACGCCGGTTCTCAAACTGCTCAGCTGAGGGACGCCGGTTCTCAAACTGCTCAGCTGAGGGACGCCGGTTCTCAAACTGCTCAGCTGAGGGACGCCGGTTCTCAAACTGCTCAGCTGAGGGACGCCGGTTCTCAAACTGCTCAGCTGAGGGACGCCGGTTCTCAAACTGCTCAGCTGAGGGACGCCGGTTCTCAAACTGCTCAGCTGAGGGACGCCGGTTCTCAAACTGCTCAGCTGAGGGACGCCGGTTCTCAAACTGCTCAGCTGAGGGACGCCGGTTCTCAAACTGCTCAGCTGAGGGACGCCGGTTCTCAAACTGCTCAGCTGAGGGACGCCGGTTCTCAAACTGCTCAGCTGAGGGACGCCGGTTCTCAAACTGCTCAGCTGAGGGACGCCGGTTCTCAAACTGCTCAGCTGAGGGACGCCGGTTCTCAAACTGCTCAGCTGAGGGACGCCGGTTCTCAAACTGCTCAGCTGAGGGACGCCGGTTCTCAAACTGCTCAGCTGAGGGACGCCGGTTCTCAAACTGCTCAGCTCAGGGACGCCGGTTCTCAAACTGCTCAGCTCAGGGACGCCGGTTCTCAAACTGCTCAGCTCAGGGACGCCGGTTCTCAAACTGCTCAGCTCAGGGACGCCGGTTCTCAAACTGCTCAGCTCAGGGACGCCGGTTCTCAAACTGCTCAGCTCAGGGACGCCGGTTCTCAAACTGCTCAGCTCAGGGACGCCGGTTCTCAAACTGCTCAGCTCAGGGACGCCGGTTCTCAAACTGCTCAGCTCAGGGACGCCGGTTCTCAAACTGCTCAGCTCAGGGACGCCGGTTCTCAAACTGCTCAGCTCAGGGACGCCGGTTCTCAAACTGCTCAGCTCAGGGACGCCGGTTCTCAAACTGCTCAGCTCAGGGACGCCGGTTCTCAAACTGCTCAGCTCAGGGACGCCGGTTCTCAAACTCCTCAGCTCAGGGACGCCGGTTCTCAAACTCCTCAGCTCAGGGACGCCGGTTCTCAAACTCCTCAGCTCAGGGACGCCGGTTCTCAAACTCCTCAGCTCAGGGACGCCGGTTCTCTTGCAGAATCACTTTGTGGGAAGATCCGCCATGGAATAATTCTGCCACACGTGGACTCCGCTTTAGTGGTTTTATTCGTACTACAGTGTTTGGTTTTGAGCATATGCCTGGGTATATCTGATGTAGGCAACTATATCTTGCAAAGGAAAGCCCAGGATACTGTACAGTATAGTTTACAGGATGGTTTGGTATTGAGAAGTTTTGTTGATCTCACTTTTGGTCTGTGTGCACATGTAGCAGATCTAGTGTGGATTTTGCTCAGCACAAAGTGGTGTGTCAACATTCATGTCGAAATCCGGGTGCGGATCTGCAGCATACTTCACCCCTTCAATTAAAAGCATGCGATCTGCTGTAGATCCACATCAAAATCTGCATCATATGGTGCGTGTTTTGATGCAGTTTTTTTTAAATGTTCCACACCAAAGTCCGCAGCGCAAATTATACGTGGATTTTGGTGTAGATCCACATCAAAATCTGCCACGTGGGAATGTGCCAGTAAATACAGTTGAAAAAAGTGTCTATGCCAAAATATGCCAGCCAAATGAGTGCCATGTTTTAGTTGGGCATTCTCTAGACCAAACATCTCAAACACAAGTCCCACCACATGATTTTATGTGACACGCCGGCCGTGAAGTGACCTAGCAGGTAGTTCATGCATGCAGCCTACACTTCTGGTCCGGTGGCGGCAGTGCAGAGTCTGTGACTACTAACCTCTTCGCCCCCTGGTGTCCGTGTGTGCCGTCTTGTACACAGTGTGGATGCCGAGCACAGAGTTCAGCACTCAAAGACTCCGTAGCAGCGACCACCAGAGCTGCAGGTTGCATGAGTAGAATGCCTGTATGAATGCTGGCCGGCTAGAGGTCAGTAGGGGGGGGGGGGGTGTCTCTATTACTACTGGGACTATTATGGGTCTCACTACTGCTACTGGGGCCACGAATATAGGGGACACACTACTGGAGCTACTTTGAAGGTTACTTTGACCACTGGGGCCACTATGGGGGACCCTATTATTACTGAGGCCACTATAGGGATCACTTATTACTGAGGTCACTATGGGGTACCCTAGTATTGCTGAGTCATTATTACTACTGCGGCCACTATGGGGGTCACTATTACTATACAGTCTTACAATTACAATCGGCCCTTTCAAGGCAACTATAAAGCTGATGTGGCCCTTGATGAAAATTAGTTTGACACACCTGTTGTAGACAATTCCCCCTAATATCACCTAATTTTTTTACTAATTAAAGCCAGGTGACAAAACATTTTCCATTTTCTATTCTGTTTTATTTTTTGATTGTAGATTTTTTTTCTCTATATATATTTATTCTACTGTCTGTACATGACTTTCCCATGATCTGTTTATACCCAGGACTATGACTGTAACAAGAGGGCATCCGCTACGTTTAGAGGAAAGACGGTTTCATCACCAACACAGAAGGGGGTTCTTTACTGTAAGAGCAGTGAGACTGTGGAACTCTCTGCCTGAGGATGTGGTAATGGCAAAATCGATAGAGGAGTTTAAGAGGGGACTAGATGTCTTTTTAGAGCGCTATGATATTACAGGATATAGACATTAAATAACCAGCGGAGTTGATCCGGGTCTTAGAATCAGGTAGGAACTTTCAAACGTTGATTATTCTGACTGCCATTGTGGAGTCAGGAAGGATTTTTTTTTACCTCAAATAGGCTTGATTGGCTTCTGCCTCAATGTGTTTTTTTTTTCCTTCCTCTGGATCAACAAGGGGGGTTCAAACAGGCTGAACTAGATGGACGTTGTTTTCTTTCAGTCTAACATACTATGTTACTATGCCTATGGGGGCTGCCATCTGGCCAGACCTGCCTGATAACAGCATTTAAAGATGTGCTAGATATGCTCTGTGCAGAGGTCATTGTGCAGGGAGGGGAGGAGGTGAGCTATGATGATCACCAATTGTGGCTGGTGGATCCTGTGTTATCTACAAAAAGGTGTCACCTTTCATTGTAACTCTGCCTTAAGGCCCATTTAGACACAAGGATTATCACTCAAAATTCGCTCAAAAGCCCTCTTATGAGCGATAATTGTTGTGTGTAACTGCACTTACATTTGCAGTTTTCGTTAAGCCATCGCTCATCGTTGTCTTTCAGCATTCTGAAAGACAACGATGAGCCTCATCAGGGATTCACAGCGGGATACAGCTGATACTATTGTTTCAGCTGTATCCTGCTCCCTGATGACAGGCTGGGTATGAAAAAAAGAGCGGTCCAGCCCTGTTCTCCATACCCCGCTTGGAGTGCCCGGCTGTACAACAGCCGGGCGCTCCGTGCAGAGAACAGCTGGATGCAGAAGACAAGCGGGGGCACCCCGCTTCTCTTCTGCATCCTCCGCTCAGAGCGCCGAACAGCTGAAGCGCAAGGTGACTGCTCAACGCATTTATTACATTTATTATCCAGAGCAGAAATCTATCTGGCATTTTTAGAGCATATGTTAATATACACTATGTTTATTAACCCCTTAGGCCTCATGTCCACGGGGAAAATCAGATCCGCTGCAGATTCTCCATGGAGAATCTGCAGCGGGTCCCTCCTGCCCCGCGGACATGAGCGCCGAAAATAGCAATTTAAAAACATTTACCTATCCGGCGCGGGCGGGGAAGGTCAGCTGTTCCTCACGGCCGGATCTTCATTTTCGGCCGGCGGATGAATTCCTGACGCCGGCGGCACGTCGCCGGCACGTCGTCGACGTGCCGCGCGCATGCGCCGGGCACATCCGCCGAGCCGAAGCAAGGAAGATGCGGCCGTGAGGAACAGCTGACATTCCCCGCCCGCGCCGGATAGGTAAATACTTTAAATTCCTATTTTAGGTCTCCCGCGGATCCGGACGGCTTCCATAGGCTTCAATAGAAGCCCGCGGGAGCCGTCCCCGCGGGAGACCCGCACGAAAATGGAGCATGGTCCAGATTTTTCCATGCTCCATTTTTTTTAAAATCCCTTTTATTGACGATCCGCGGGTATTTATCTACCCGCGGGTGGTCAATGCATCCCTATGGGATGCGGATCCGCATGCGGGAGATCCGCTGCGGATCTTAAATCATATTTTGCCCGTGGACATGAGCCCTTAAGGACCAAGCTGTTTTGTACCTTAAGGACCAGACCCTTTTTAGGGATTTTACCCATGTGGTGGTTTTACTACCCTATTTTTTTTCCTTTAGCTATCAAAATAATTTTTGCTGTGTTTTTTTTCCGTAACAAATAGAGCTATTTTTTAACATCTTTTTCACTGACTTTTTTTCCTGTTTTTTAGTTTTATTGGGGGTAAAATGCTAAAAAAATGATTTTTTTAAAACATTTATAGTTCTTTTTTTATTTAATGTATTTATGCTAAAATAAAGTATGGGAATGGGTTCCTCTATTTATTTCGGATGTTTTGATATATTTTATGTATGGTTTTGGTTTACAGGGCGCATACAGCGACGTTTTTTGTTGGCGTCGGCTTGATGTTATTTTTTTTTCTTATGTATGTATTGTTGTTTTATGCAGTTATTTTATTTGTGTATGCAACTGTGTTTTCTACTATCTATGTCCCCCATGACGTCATGTAAGACCTCTAGGGGACATTCTTTTTTTTTTTTTTTTTTTGTTGGACACTTTCCCACTGTAGTTGGGGCATCCATAGGAGCCCCAGTTACAGGGGAAAACAGTCCCTGCAGTGACAGTAGTCACTGGCAGAGTTATCCAGGGTCTAGTTTGACCCTCCAGCTCTGCTGTAGCAGGGAACCCAAGCGGTCACATGACCCCCCCGGGCTCCCGATGTGAAAGTTATAGTTTACTTTCACTTTGAGTACACAGTGCTCATTGAGCACTGTGTACTCGGGGAAGCAGAAGGCAGGAAGGGTTTATTAAAACCCGTCCTGCCTTCTTCTCCGGGTTATCAGCTGATAATTTTTACATATGGCCGGCTTTAAGCCCAGGACCAGCCGCCGTAAATTTACAGTGCCTGGTCCTAAATGGGTTAAAGTATTGGGACACACATAGAAGGTAATAAAATTCGATTTTTATTCACATTTTTCAATATGGTGTTGGTCCGCCTTTGGCCTTAATGACTTCAGTAACCGCCCTAGGCATGCTTTATACTAAATTCCTATGAATGTGTAGAGATATTTGTGTCCATTCCTCGAGGGAGAGCTTCAGATAGTGATGCTGGGTGTGTTGGGCATGCACGGATATGGCATTCTAGTTCATGCTAAAGATGCTCGATGGGATTGAAATTCTGATTTTTGGGCTGGCCAATAAAGTTTGTAGATGTTCTGCTCCTCAAACCAAGCCTCAAAACTGCTTGCTAAATGACATGGTTCTGGGCCATGCTGGTAGAGACATGGAGCTGTACCAAAGTATTGCCACTTGGTAGGTAATGCCTCTGTACCCATTGGCCTTGACTGGACTATAACCAATGGCCTTAGTCTTTCCCAACAGAAACACCCACACACCATACCAGATTCTCTTCCAAACCTCACTGCTGGGACAATGAAGTCCCATAGGATCTGCACTCCAACTAACTGCCACACCCAAGTGCGGTCGCCAAATCGGAAAATAGCATAATGTGATTCAACTGTACAAAACGCTCATTTACAGTCCAAGAACGATGCTCCAAGCAACCATCGCAGGCACCTCTGTGCATTCACTGTCATGATGTTGGGTTTTAATGCAGATGCTCATCCACGATAACCCTTCACATGCGATTCCATACAAATAATTCTAGTGCTAATGGATGTGCCAATGGCCTGAGAGAACTCCTAAGCGATTGTTTCAGCAGATGATGTGTGTGATGTCTTCACAGCTCGTACAAGGATTTATTGTCCATGTTCTGTTTACAGGGTCTCCCCGAACGTGGCTGCACTGCACAAACACCAGATGTTTTTCATTTCCGAATAACATTGCAAACAGTGGACTTTGGAAAGTCCAAAAGCGCTGTGTTGTCCCATACTGATTTGTTGCTCCCACCAACATACTCTGGTGGCATTTGGATGAATTCTGTACTGGAATATGCCTGTATGATACAATACCATAGAATCATAAAATGCGAGAATTGGAAGGGACCTCCAGGGTCATCTGTTCCAACCCCCTGCTCAATGCAGGAATCACTAAATCATCCCAGACAGATATTTGCTCAGCCTTTGTTTGAACACTTCCATTGAAGGATAACTCCCCACCTCCCGTGGTAACCTGTTCCACTCATTGATCACCCTCACTGTCAGAAAGTTTTTTCTAATATCTAATCTGTGTCTCCTCCCTTTCGGTTTCATCCCATTGCTTCTAGTCTTTCCTTGTACAAATGAGAATAGGGCTGATCCCTCTGCACAGTGACAGCCCTTCAGATATTTGTAGACCGCTGTTAAGTCTCCTCTCAGCCTTCTTTTTTGCAAGCTAAACATTCCCAGATCCTTTAAGCGTACTTCATAGGACATGATTTGCAGACCGCTCACCATCTTGGTAATTCTTCTCTGAACTTCCTCCATTCTGTCTATGTCTTTTTTAAAGTGGGGTGCCCAGAACTGGACACAGTATTCCAGATGAATTCTGACTAAGGAAGAGTAGACGGGGATAATTACCTCACGTGATCTAGACTCTATGCTTTTCTTAACACACCCCAGAATTGTATTTTCCTTTTTGGCTGCTGCATCACATTGTTGACTCATGTTCAGTCTATGACAGTGGTGGCGAACATATGGCACGTGTGCCAGAGGCGGCACGCAGAGCCCTCCCTACTGGCACGCACCGCCATCTGCAGCTCACCACTTGTGAGCAGGGGCTGCAGCTCACCCGCCGGCATTTACGCAGCTACGATGCTAGCAGCGCCGATTCCAGGTGCATACTGTGACGTCGGTGTGTAGCCGGGATCCTCCTTCCCCGTCTCCTCGGTACTGGTGTATTATGTCGCCACCGGAAGTAAGGGGTGGCGACATAATACACCTGTCAAGCAACTGATCCATGCTCCCAGCTTCTGATTTGCCGGGGGCGGAGGGCTGTGGCGAGGCTGAGGGCGGCGAGGACAGCGGCAAGGCAGGGAACGCCGGGACAGAGGACAGTGCCGACCCTGGGAGCTGCGATGGCAGAAGCTGAGACGCAGGAGGAGAGCGCACCACAACTGTGAGTGGGGGGGGAGGCCGCTATGGGACGTCGCTATTACCGCTGGTGGCCGCCGCGGGGTGTCACTTTTACCGCTGGGGGCCGCCATTACCGCTGGGGGGGTGTCGCTATTAACGCTGGGGTATGTTTACATGTTGTGGAAATGGGCAGGGCTGTTTCAAAATGGGCAGCGTGCAGATTTTGACTGCTTTTTGGATGCAGAAATGCTGCAAGATTTTCCACAGAAATTTCTGCTGAAGACATTCTGCAGCATTTCCACATCCAAGAAGCAGTCAAAATCTGCACGCTGTCTATTTTGAAGCGGCCCTGTCCTTTTTAGAACGACGATGGTAAAATCATACGTCGTGATAAGCCCCGCCCCCTGACATGTTGGCACTTTGCGGTAAAAAAAAGTGGGTTTTCGGTTGCAGTTTGGGCGCTCGGTCTCTAAAAGATTCGCCATCACTGGTCTATGATCTATTAGTATACCCAAGTCTTCTTCACATGTGCTCCTGCTTAGTCCAATTCCTCCCATTCTGTATGTGCTTTTTTATATTTCTTCCCCAGATGTAGGACTTTGCATTCTCCTTGTTAAATACCATTCTGTTAGTCACCGCCCACTGTTCAAACTTTTCTAGATCTTTTTGAATACTCTCTCTCTCTTCCCTAGTGTTAGCTATCCCTCCTAGCTTTGTGTCATCAGCAAACATGATCCATTTCCCATCAATTCCCTCCTCCAGATTTGAACAATACTGCGCCTAGGACAGAGCCTTGTGCTACCCCACTTGATACATTCTTCCACTTGGATGTGCAGCCATTTATGACCACTCTTTGAGTACGATCACTCAGCCAGTTGTGAATACCTGAATTGCATGTGCTGAATTTTTTATTCTCTTACATAACCCTGGGCAAGGAATTGTAGCCAAGACCTGCTCTAGAAATAAAGATTTAAATCTCTTATTTTATGATCTACTTTATTACACTGTGAAAGGTTGCAAAACAAAATAAAAAAAAGAAAATAACAGTGAGATCAAGTATTCCATTTGGCAGCTACATCAATGCACACACATGTAGCTAAACTATCTCCCAGGCCTCCCAGCATGATGCAGATCAGCAGGAAGCACATACCAGTAAGGTAGCCAGTGCTAACTCACACAAGTGCTGATAAATGGAAGATCCACTATTGGGAAGAAGGTAATAGTGCAAGATTATAGTTTGCAACAGAGACTTGCAATTGTTATGAACCACCTTCAATTCCCTGTCATAATTGTGTGACACTAGAGGTGAGAAAAAGTGATGAGACTGTAAAGAGAAACGATAAGCCTAAGGATAAACCCATGAAGCTGTGAGGTAGTTGGCAATTCAATAGCTTATTACCGTTTAGTGGCTTTCACTATTGATTGATCTGTAGTTTTTTTACATTTGACCTTTTTTCCCCCTAGAACATTGTTAAAACGAATCTGCAGTTTGAACACTCTTTACAAACTGTAGGCATCATGTTATAGAGCAGGAGGAGCTGAGCAGATTGATATATAGTGTTGTGGGAAACGACTCTTGTATTCTATTCATTAGGCCTCATGTCCACGGGGAAAATCGGGCCCGCTACAGATTCTCCATGGAGAATCCGCAGCGGGTCCCTCCTGCCCCGCGGACATGAGGGCTGAAAATAAGAATAAACTTACCCGCAGCAGACCGTGCAGATCTTCTCTTCTTCGTGGCCGGATCTTCTTTCTTCAGCCGGCGGATGTGCTCGGCACACCGGCGGCGTGCCGCGTGCATCCGCCGGAAGTTATACAGAAGTTATTCACTTACCTTCCCTGCGCTGGCGTCCCCGTCTCCATGGCTCCGTCTAACTTCAGCGTCTAATCGCCCGATTAGACGCGCTTGCGCAGAAGAGTCTTCTGCCTTCGGGTCTGTCCGGAAGCAGTGGCGTTTTGGCTCTGCCCCCTTCTACGCGTCATCGCGTAGCTCCGCCCCGTCATGTGTGCCGATTCCAGCCTCCTGATTGGCTGGAATCGGCACACATGACGGGGCGGAGCTACGCGATGACGCATAGAAGGGCGGAGCCAAAACGCCGCTGCTGCCGAAGAGACCCGAAGGCAGAAGACCCTTCTGCGCAAGCGCGTCTAATCGTGCGATTAGACGCTGAAGTTAGACGGAGCCATGGAGACGGGGACGCCAGCGCAGGGAAGGTAAGTGAATAACTTCTGTATGGCTCATATTTAATGCACGATGTATATTACAAAGTGCATTAATATGGCCATACAGAAGTACTTAACCCCACTTGCTTTCGCGAGACAACCCCTTTAAGGGGTTAAGGTGAATGTGTCATCAGAATATAACCTATTCTGTAAATCATATTTTTCTATTAAACTATTTTTCAATAATTTTGTTAATGTATATTATTTTAATTTTCAAATAATTAAAGAAAAATCCTGCATTTTTCGCATTGACCATTTCACTAACATCACAGGAAGGATTACAGTGAAGGGTAAACACTTAGGGCTCCTTTCCACTGGCGATCGCAATATCGCTGTGAGAAAATTGCAATGTTAAAATCACATCGCGATGCTGCAAAATTGCAAGCTTTTACGTTGCGATTAGAGATGAGCGAGCATACTCGCTAAGGGCACTTGCTCGATCGAGCATTGCCCTTAGCGAGGACCTGCCTGCTCGGGAGCAAAGATTCAGCTGTCGGCGGCGGCGGGCGGGGGAGGAAACGGAGGGGGGATCTCTCTCTCCCTCTCTTCCCCCCCCCCCCCCCCCCCCCGGTCACCCCTGCTCATGGCCGCAACTCACCTCTCACCCGCGCCGGCAGCCGAACCTTTTCTTCAGAGCGGGGAGATACTCGCTAAGGACAATACTCGATCGAGCATTGCCCTTAGCGAGGACCTGCCTGCTCGGGAGCAAAGATTCAGCTGGCGGCGGCGGCGGGCGGGGGAGGAAACGGAGGGGGGATCTCTCTCTCCCTCTCTTCCCCCCCCCCCCCCGGTCACCCCTGCTCATGGCCGCAACTCACCTCTCACCCGCGCCGGCAGCCGAACCTTTTCTTCAGAGCGGGGAGATACTCGCTAAGGACAATACTCGATCGAGCAATTGTCCTTACCGAGTATGCTCGCTCAAGAATCTGTTTTGCCATTGTATTGTATGGGCGACATAAACAAGCAAAACGCTGAAACAATCTGCTGCTGTGATTTTTAATCCTCGCATCGCAGCTTGCCCTTAAACATCGTAAGTGGAAAGGTTGTCATTGAAAACGTGTGGCACACTCTCGCATCACACTAAAAATGTGTGATTTCCTCGCTAGTGGAAAGGGGCGCTTATATGTAGATAATGCAGCATCCAACATTTGCACTGGGAGATCAGCTGTGATAATCGACTCCCCTCCCTGCACAAGTTACAGAGCATGTCTACAACAGTCTCCCATACAAAGTCAATGGGTTCCCGCCTGTCCATTTTGTGAATGGCCCATGAGGCTGCTGTAAAGCATATCTCTAAATACTCCTAATGCTTTTAAATGTAGCTCAGGATAAATAGCAGCACCGTAGTCACGTATAGTCAACAGAATGAAAAATTCTACAGTCAGAAAATAAAAACATTTAAATATTTGAATATGTTTGTGATTTTAATTAATACGATTTTTTTGGTGATCTAGTCCCTTTAAGGCCACTTTCTCATAGCAGTATTCTGGTATTTTTCATCAGTATTAATTAACCAGGATTGGAACCCAGAGATTGGTACGTATTTGCATATTTTACTTACTCCTTTCTTTGGCTTTCAAAATTCTGTCATGTGAAAGTGGCCTTCCATACATCCTGATATGTCATTCAGACAGTGTGGGGAGATGTCCTCCGTCTAATGTATTCATGTACATTGCTGTATTTATACATCGCCTTGTGTGATAGGCAGGCTGACTGAAGAGATAGTGGACTTTGTCATTATATGTCATGTAGGGCTAATGCCCATGGCCGGATTTCTGCTGTGTTTCACGCGGCGTTATGCCGTAGCTATTAGGTTCCATTGCACCTAACAGCTCAATGTTCACGCTGCATGTTCTAATTGCAGCGGGAATATGCGCGGCCAGCTTCTATTGTAGTCAAGCACAGCAGAAGTATCACCACCCACCGCCAATCACGTCATCCCGCACTGCTGACCTATCACGCGCTGTACTGCGCATAGCGGGACGTGCACAGCGGATCTGGAGAGGTGAGTATGGGGTCTTTGAGGGCCCCGTGACGGACTCCGCTGTGATATTCCGCTGGCAGAGTCCGTCACGGCCTTATTGAATGACTATCTATGCTGGTTATGAGGTCTGTAATCCTCCCATCCACCAGCATTGGGCAGTACCGCTGATACTAGCTTTTCATCTGGTAGGAATGTACAGAGGGCTGCCTTGTTTACTCAGTTACTTTAGGGAATAAATGGTCTCAGCTCTTTAGTTTTATTAGATAAAATTTCCCTTTTTTCCTGAAAGTGATCTCTTAGGGAGGCTCCGGAGGGAAATGAAGCATAAAAAGGTAGCAGAATACAGAGTTGGTTTTCTAGACATTGCATTTTTAACAGTTCCTGCATTTTATATTAGATAACATTTAGATTAAGGCTCTTTTTGCGACCTAATTTACCTTCTACTGTACTGTGAGCCTGACACATCTGCACCTCATTTGTTTAAAGGACTTAATGAGAAACTTCAAACAGTTTACATGTCAATTACAAAGAAAGTAAGGTTTTTACAGTTCCAGTAATCTGCCCACATTGCTGATCACAACATGATCCCAGGTGGGAATAACTCAAGACAGATGACATTCCAGGGGCACAATTACAAAGAGCTTATAGATTTTTAACATGAGCAAGAATCCATGTTATTTTGTGCCTAGTTTTCGTATATTATTCACAGAAACGCTCATATTGTCTATGTGTTGTCTCTGTTAGCTGACGCAGAATTACTTATTAGATGTGGAAACCACTGCATATATCTGTAGACGTTGTCTGCCTTTGGATATACACAAGAATGCGTCATCAAACTGGGCAAGTAGTAGACGCGGGGAGGGAAAGAAGTATATTGTATACAAGCATATTAGAAAATGCTTAATTTGTCATTCTATAATGAATAACTCCTTCAGGACTCGGCTCTTTTGGACCTTTAGGCCTCTTTCACGCGGGCCACAGGATCATCGCTATAAAACGCATGTATGTAAAGCCCATGGCTTCCAATGGGTTCTTTCAGGCTACAAAACATTGGTCATGTGACAGAACTAGAGATGAGCGAATATACTCGTTTCGAGTTATTACACGATCGAGCACCGCGATTTTCGAGTACTTCCGTACTCGGGTGAAAAGATTCGGGGGTGCCGGGGAGCGGGGGGTAGCAGCGGGGAACAGAGGGGAGCCTTCTCTCTCTCCCTCTCCCCCCCCCCCACTCCCCGCTGCAACCCCCCACTCACCCACGGCGCCCCCCGAATCTTTTCACCCAAGTACGGAAGTACTCGAAAATCGCGGCGCTCGGCCGAAAAAGGGGTGTGGCCGAGTAGGCTCGCTCATCTCTAGACAGAACCCATTGGAAACGACGAGCTTCACATACATACATTTTGTAGCGATATTTTGTACCCATGTGAGGCCTATCTGCGCAATTCAAAAGCCATGACTTTTTTTTTTTTTTTAATGAGGGTTTTTTGCAGAGTGGGTCGTAATTTTCAATGCTACTATTTTGGCAGACCTTTAACTTAGTAACATTTATTAAAGGTGTATTCCCATCTCTGCTTTTCTGCCCTCTGTTTGCGACCATCTATCGGAAACGGCTAAACGCATCAGCCTGGCACGGTCTGCGTAGCTCTTATTGAAGTGAATGAGAGCTACAGAAACGCCATAACGCAGCACGCTACGCTATTTCTGTAGCCCCCATTCACTTCAGTGGGAGATATGGAAACAGCGCTGGCCTGAAGCACTCGGCTGATTTTGTAGTTATTGGCTAGGTGACCGGTATCAATAACAGAGGGAAGTCTTTCTGAGTGGGAATGCTTTACATTTTACGCTGTTCACCGTGTGGCATAAACGCCATGCTGAATTTATTCTGTAGGTCAGTACAATTGCAGCAATACCAAATTTATATGTTTTTATGTTTAATTTCTAATTTCAAATTTGTGCCGCACTCAACATTTTTCAAAAAGTGGGTGCAGAATAACTTATTATGGATTACCTTGTACACTGACTGCCAAAAGCTAACGGTGCGCCAAATCTATTAGAAGGCATGCACCTCTGAAGATGAATTGTGCCGGAGTAAAATGCGCCAAATATGTTAAGTCTGTCATATAAACTGCCCGCCCTTTTAAATCGGGGGCATAGTTTTAGAATGATTTGGGCATGGGGAGAACTGCCCGCTGGGTGGCTCCTCTTCAGCTTCTCCTTGCCCCACTCCTTGACAAGCCTTACCCTGTATGTGCATAGTCCCATCCTCCTTCCATCCGCAAAAGCTCCTATGAGCATTTTATTTTTGCACGTAGTATGAACAAGATAGAAACACCTTAGAAGGGTCTTTGCGTCTTCAAACAACTTTGTTGTTGCGCGCTTTATATGACAGTTCAGGTCATTGGCTCCCAACAAGGCAGAGAACGCTACAATGTAACTGGGGGATAGAACATCAAAGCAGAACATGTTAGCATTCAGACCTGAATTACAGCTCCTTGTGTTCTCTAAGCAGGCTTTATTTCTCCATCCCTAACATTTAAGACAATGGATCCTTCTGGATTGCTGTGTGTCTGTAATGATGTGGACTTTCTTGTATTCCAGTTTTGGTGCTGGAGAAATTAAGAGGGAAGACCTGTCTGCTCCGGACTGACATGTAGCACATGGCTTAGTAAAGTTAAACATGACCTATAAAAGTCAATCCAATATACCCTGCTGCTCTGTAGAGATATTATTACTATTCTTTACAAAACCAGCCAGACAGTTCCTGCCATGAGACAATAATTAATTCACTTTATAAACCGCCGCTCATTAAAGTGCATGTAATTAAGTGACATGTTTATTAAATCTACAATAATGCAAGCTAACCATATGCAGTTATTTTATTACTTTTAAAACCTATATGGGGTCTGCTGTATATATACACTTTACAGAATTGTAGTTAGGACTTCAATGTACTGGCAACAACAGTGCCCCTCGTATACAGAGTCACTAGTGCCGACAAAGACCAATTGGCTTTCAGCTTTCATTTTTGCAGTGGGATCTGGAAAAGCAAAGAAACAATCTAGTTGGTTAGTCAGAAGCAGCAACACCACTGTGTATCTGAAATAGTATTTATGCATCAGCCCCAATAATGTTAATAAGAATCCATATCCAAACACAGAAAAAGGCAATGCACACGTCATGAAATATGATTTGCTGCTAAGAGTACATTTTGAGTTCCTGAAATGTATAGTATTGGTTTATACCTCTGAAACGGCAACTTTGATTTTCACTAATCATAGATTAAAATAAGTTGTCAAGGTGCCTGTACAAGCTGCGGGTGAACTGCATGCGGATCACTGCTAATTGCTCAACCCTGAGATTTGCCACTTAAAGGGAACCTGCCATGTCCCCACTGCACCATAAGCTGAGTTGTGCTGTGACGTGACGGGAAATCGGGTGATGTACTTTAATACTCACCCGCTCCTTGTGATCCAGTGATGTCCCCTCTGAAGTCGGGGTGTGGCTGGAAAATCTGATTCTTCTCAGAGTCCCCTGTGCTCTCCCATAGACTTCTATAGGAGAGCGCGCACACAGGAATCCGAAAAGTCACATTTTTTTCGATATCAGAGGGGTCATCACTGGATCACAAGAGCAGGCGATTCTAAAAAAAATACATCACCCAGCTTCCTGTAACTTATGGTGCTGTGGGGATGTGACAGGTTTGCTTCGAAGACGATAGACACCTTGGGAGCAGCGATCTGTTTATTTTTATTTTTTTAAATGCATGTGTTTTGGGTTAAGAATCATTTTTGCATGGTTCACGTAACATTTTTGGACTATTTGCCTTCTGCGGCTTTTATATATCACTGTATCTCAATATGAGATCTGGCAGTGAGCTTGGACTGTCGGCTTGGATTTAACCCATTATCTCTCCTCTCCTGCACATTATTTTCAGCTAGTTTATGACCACAACAGGAGAGGAGAGAGCAGAGGGAAACTAAGCCACCTATCCAGCTTCACTGACAGATCTCGTATGAAGACTCAAGGTACCTTTACATGGGGCGATTAGCCGAATAATCACTCGAAACACCAATTTGCAGTGATAGTTGTACGGAGTGCACACAGCCACCGACGGCACTGAGAGAGGAATTGCCCAGTGGTTGCTGGTTGCTTCCTTTCAGCTCACTAAAGTGACTGGCGAGCGACTTCTTTATCAGTGTGAAGGGGAGTCGTTCAATCCTTAAATAACTGCCTGTTCAGTGTGAATGGAGACAGGCATCCAAAAGAGATCTCTGGTCCACTCCGCTTCCATTCACTGAACGACTATCGCTCCTGTGTGAAAGCACAGCAACAATTGTCATCGGGAAGATTGCTGCTCATGCAGTTTTAACAGTTGTCCCCCAGTAAAGATGCCTTTAGACTGCAGTTTTTATATACAATGATATGTAGAAGCTGCAGAATAAAAACGTTAAAATGTTGCAAAAATAATTATTGGCTCAAAATACACAACTAAAAGAAAAAAAATTTCCCACCAAAAGTGTCCACCGCCTCTAAATCCACGTGCCGCTCAGAAATGACTGCTGATCCATGCAGTTGCATCCCATCGCTGCAGTATGTATATAAAGTATATCAGGACAGCGGTGTGCCTATAAATGATCAACTGCAGAAAGTTTCATGTCCTCCTAGAATGGATGGAAAATAACCATGTTATAGTGGGATATGTACAACATGAATATTACCCACAAACCCTGCAAGTGGAGCAGATGGCCATGTATGTCTCAGGAGTCAAAAGTGCCTCTATGCTATAACGCAACGCCCATCCGTAAATAGGCAGCACAAATGCGTTTAGTAAATACGCTTACACCTATGTGAAGCCAGCTTAAAAGTTCAGGCCCTCATTCCTGCCAAATGCAGTTCTGTAATTCCATCTTACTCAAAAACTGCAAAAAAGCAGATTTCTTAAATAACAGAGTGAGAAACAAAGACTGCTAAATTGCCAAAAGCTGTGAACTGTATGACCTACAAACTTCAATCCCAGTTGTACATGTATCATTTTTCCTCTTTCCCCTATGTGATGTCATGGTAGAGTCAGGACTGCATACTGTATTTCATAAGTTATTCGAGTGGGAGGCTATGTATATATAAATATATATTGTATATGTTCATTATATATATCCAGTTTCTTAAAGGAGTATCCCCATCTCAGACTTTTATGGCATATCCACAGGAATGTGATGGCTGGGGTGGTCAGGAGGATGGAAATAGAAGAACCTCAACGCTGCAGTGTTTCCATAACTCCCATAGAAGTCAGTGGGAGTTGTGTGAACAGCATAGCACAGCGAACTGCACAGTTTAACTTGGAAGTTGCCACCCAGTTCCATTCTAATCAGAGGTGTTCCCATCTTGGCCATTGCTTTAACTCTTTGGAGGAGCGGCAGTATTGCAGACTTTCAGTGTTATAGTATGGTCGTTAGCTCTGCCGATGTTCCAGCAGGCATCAATCTAGCAGGCAAAATATGGATGTATTAAAATCAATCATTCTGTTTTTGGTGCCTATTTGCTTGAGTATATCATGTATTGGGCTCTTGCCTTCACCTTGCTATGCAATAAACAAATAGTACATCCAGACATAAGAGCCTACAATCACTGAATACATGTAGTACAAACATATTTACCATACTTTGATACTTTGTTTCAAGTATTAATACTGTCCTGGCATGAAAACTGAAGCAATATGCATGATGTGACCTTTGTAAGTTATTGCCCCCTCCCAGGTAACAAATCTTTTATATGAACCTGACGCTTGGGTGGGGAAATCATGTCGACACATTTTATGCCGTGTTGTGAGCCAAACGCAGTGTGCTGCTTGTAATATAAAACAGATCAGAAAGAAATGGGCTTTTATGGGAACTTATGTCTCTTTAGCAGACTTGCCGGTAACGTTCTTCCTTGAATGGAGCAAAACTGAATTCTCTAAAGCACTCGTCTGTATCGCCCGCGAGATATCTTCTGTGGGTGCAGTACGACAAGGCATATCACATATTCATGTATCATACGTTAAGCTTTAATGTGGTTTTTAAAGATTTTATGGTTATAAGCTCAAACTGACAGCGATGGAAAGGGCTTTGGCCGCAATCTGACATGTTTGCCCAGTGAATAAAATAATTTAGGAATGTATTTATTAATAATTCCGATTATAGGGACTCAGCCTTTAGAATGAATCTAGCCCTTGTGCATATATGCAGTAAGTCAGTATGTATGTAATGTACGTCCGCAGGTGCTCACAGTTCTTCTGACATACAAAAAACCCCAGAAGTGTGAGTTTGGAGGTAAAACATAAAGCTGTAAATGCAGAAATGTATATTTAATTCCTTATTTTGGGTGACACGTTATGGCCTGAAATGCAGCATCTGACTAATTGTGAAGTGCGGCACGTATGTAAGTATAAGCTTGTATCCGCTGTTTGTAGGCAGTTATTTAGTCTATATCTCCAGATGAAAACCATTTTCAGATTGCAGGTGTTTTTCTGTTATTCTAGGGAATTAGAGAAACAGGCATTTGCTCAGAAACAAACCGGTTTATTGTATAACCTCTTAATTATACATCGCTGGCATTCACGCTCCTTTCAATGGAGAAACTGAACAGGTTCATTTTTAGAGCACATGACTGGTTATGGGTTTCTGAAATTGTATTTTCATGGTTTTCATTGTTGCTAATGGCACCATAGTTTGCAGGTGGTGCGGTGTATAATATGATCACTAGATGAAGGATGTTTTCAGCAGGGGAAGACTTAAAGGCGTATTCCCACCTATTAAAGTGATGGTATATTGCTAGGATTATAACTGTTGTAGTACTATATCCTGGTCACTGTTATTCCCTGAACCAGCAGTGCCCCGGCCGACCCTGGGAACCACAGCAGAGCCCCATTCACGGAATACGAAGCTATGCTGGAAAAACGTAGAAGGACACGCAGGACGGTGGCTCCCTGGTCCCAGATGTTCGACCCTCACATTCATAAAGTGATGACATTTTCCAGCCATATGCCATCACTTTATAAGGCCTCTTTCACACTAACGTTACTTATTTTTGTTGTTGAGTTTCGTCATTGGAGCCAAACCAAGAAAGTAGCACAGCTGCCGGATCCGGCACATGCCAGACTCAAAAGGCACCTGACAGACCCCATTGACTGTTATTAGGTTTGTGGACTACTGGCATGCTGGCCAACATTTTCATGGCTGAAAGTATGCTGAGCTAACACGGAGCTTCTAATGCATATCGGAGCATGGCCTTAGTTGGGCATTACCACTTTTTTATGTAAAATTGCCTAATTTGGGTCGAAGAATATGTCAAGAAAAATGCTGTAGACCGGGTTTGCAATGCAAATGTGTTTGATGGCTAATGTTGCGGTGACATTTGGCTTAATTGGCTTCTGCCTCTTGGGGGTTTTTGGCTTCCTCTGGATCAACAAGGAGGTTGAAACAGGCTGAACTAGATGGACATTGTCCTCATTCGGCCTAACATACTATATTACTATGTATTTCTTTTCATCACTTTGACTTGTCATTGTTTTTCCCATTTCAGACCTAATTGTTTCTACTTTACAAGTAGATGTAGTTTGCGGACAAGAAGAAAACTCTGGGGGGATTTATGGAGAGTACAGAAATAGTCAGCAGTTTTCTATTTATTTACCATCCGCCCAAGTGGAATATGTTGAGGATTCACACTTCTGAAACTTGTCCTGGTTCGTGCTGCAGACAGGCCGACTTATAATAGATTGACTAATGAGCCAATTACAGAGCACACTTCTTCTTTGCATTCTGTCTTCCTCACTTGTTCAGCACTTTGAAGTAAAACTGTGATGAAGCTGGCAAACTGTTTCTGAAGCGGCTTTCCATTGTGTGGAGAATAATTGGTGAATTATGCTGATTATTCTCTGCAGTGTGTGCGCGCCTGGAAAAGTGTCAGGACACAGACATTTACTATGACGTTGCTGTTTGCACTCGTTTTTATTTGTGAAGATTGTCTAAAACCCCTCGATCTTTTTTTCATAGACACAGCCAACATTTACCAGCAGGGTGCAGTAACAGTAGTTGGCCATTTTGTGGCATGGTAATATTTATCCGTAGTTTGAAGTGTACCTTACAATCTGCCAGTAATGTAGATTAGCTTTGGCACTACCAACTCTTTAAATTCAAATATGGACATGAATTGAAAGCGCCGGCAATGGGACAGCTGCTTTAATTAAACAGGAAGTAGTTGAATAAATTACCATCTGTTCATTTTTTAGTTGGAAGGCCACTGTACTGCTTTATAGAAAAAAAAACAACACTAGATGATGGTAATCTGCAGCCAATTGTAAATGACCCAATTTGCAAAACTACACCTGCTCTTGTTTGATGCTTGCCATTAACTTGGGGCGTCGAATGCCTAATGCCAATTTTCTGATCTTATTTTCCAATAAGGCTCAATTGAAGGTGACTTACATATTTTCCTCCAAATGTATTTCGTCTGAATTCTGCTCACTAAGCGCAGTCTTGGAATTTACCACTAGATGGCACTCATACATTAATTCATTGATGGAGCTGATGAAAACTAAACTCAAAGTCCTTGAAAATGTACTTGGTCCTTTCCAGCAAGCTTTGATGCTGTTTTATCTCTAATGATAACAGTGCACTGATTTTATTTTTAATAGCTCCAGGGCAGACTTACTCACAAAATAATGAAAGAAAGAAACTGTATCTCTCATTCCCCATGGGTTGTCACATATTTTACCCATGGCCAGTGTAAATAGAGAAAATGTTTATTTTAGCAAATTCTGCATTTATCAAATAGTTGGCAGACTTGCATGAAAAACTAACATCAGATATCACACAGCAGACACATTTCTTATTGCTTAAGCAAACAGAGCTTTTCAGAAAATAAGCTGTGTGTATACAGTATGGATGGAAACACGATTTTAATTACCTTAGATACTTCGGATACTTAGGTGGTGTCATGATGATTTACACTCAGCTTGTATATGGAAAGGGTGGCGTTGCAGAATTATGTACCGGCCTACCTGCGAATACCTCTGCGGTACCTATGTACAAACTTCAGTGCATTACCAGATTGCACAATGCAAATGGGTTCCACAGAATAACTACTGTTTTAATTAGCTTATATGTTCCTGTCACTACCACTGGTTAGGTAACGCATGTTTAAACATGGCCGTACATGTGACTCCCCGTATTACTCGGCACTAAACGTACAATTACAAGAACTTGACTCCAGGGTCACAATGACATCACTGGCATTTAACATGGGGCTCCTGGGCTATGATCATATATCTGGCACTACTGCTGCAGCTACTTCATATGACGGTGTGGCTTATTTTTAATATTCTGTTAATTGGCTGTAATTTGTTTTAAGTGCAGCTTTTATTAAATGTATATCATTTCAGTAGTGTTATGCCATGTTTACAATGACTGAGCCATGAAGGGATTAGTTTTCATCTGTTTTATAATCAAACTACTAACGACAACCCATCCATCCGTGCATGCGTGAGGGAGTGAGTGGGTTTGTGAGTGACTTACATGCTCTGCCCCAGCTCACATGACTTTTACATCATCAGAGGTCCTTTATCCCCTGTGAGGGAGTTACGTGCTCCGCCCCTGATCACATGATGGTGACATCATCACAGGTCCTGTACGCACACAGCTACAGCCAGGCTAGGTGTTCTGTAGTATTCCACAGCATTTGAGGACCCAGGGAGTTTGTAGTCTGCCCCTAATCTGTACAAGGATGCAGGACCTTTGGTGGTGTCACTGTCATGTGATCATGGGCAGGGTATGTAAGTCATTCACTCGAGATGAGCATCACCATCATGTGATCAGGGGAGGAGCATGCCGGTGACGTCTTCACAGGTCATCTGCAGTGCTGTGCTGCTTCTGATCCCTGTTGTATGGGATGAACAATGTATGTAGCAGAGCTGTGTGTGTGTGTGATGTGCATGTAGCAGAGCTGTGTGGTGCATTATGCCACCAGAAACACAGGTACTATAATTTCCTAATAATTACTAGTGGATCCTAACAGATCCCATACACATAAATGTGTTGCAGTAGCTGGACAGCAATCCTGATGAATTGGTGAAGGGGCTCCTTTCTCTTAGTTCAGATGCGTGGGTCTCAGCGAGTGGATTACCACCAGTCATAAAGTAGTGCCATATCCTAGTTATCTGTCGTTACTTTTTATGGTTGGGATACCTTTAAGGTCCTATTCACAGGGGCAGGTTTTAGATCCCAGTGTATTTAAATTTGTAACTGGGTAAACACAGAAAAAACTTTTCAGATCAGCTTTTTTTTTCACGGACCGTTGGTTGGTGTAAGAAGATGATGGCATGTCCTATTCTGGTCTGATTTACAGATGAGAGTAGGACATGCAGTGTGCACTCACCCAAACATTGGACGGCATATATTGAATGAATGAATCTTGGATGCAACTCGCACTCGGCCATCTGAGTACGGCCTAATACTTAAGCCATGTTAAAGTCAAGTTAAACTCCTATAACAGTGCCTGGTATATATGTAAGTAGTACCTCTTGGACAAAAAGCTTGGAAATGTAGGTCCCTTTTACATTGTTGACGTGAGCGTTTTAAACAGGCGCCAATCAATGGAAATGACAATGGCTTTTAAATGGCTTTTACACAAGTCGATGCTGGTTGTATTGAGGATAAACAATCGTTATTAGTATTATCATTATTGTTACAGAATTATCATTATCACCTACAAGGGAGGTAAGCCGCTGATAATAATAGTTTTTTTTTCTGCATCATAAATGAGACAATCAGCTGACAAATGAATGTTTGCTTGTTTGTTGGCTGATCATTTGCACAGCAAGATAACCGGGAAATACATGATCTAACAAATGTTCATGCCCCGTGTAAAAGGCCCTTATGGGTATGTTCACACGCCATGGATTCTGGTGCGGATCTATACCAAAATCCACAATATACCATATTTTTCGTTCTATAGGACGCCTCGGATAATAAGACGCACCCCTGTTTTAGAGGCAGAAAATAGGGAAAAATATTTTAAATTCGCCTAGGGAAAGCGTAGGGGATAGTGCTGGGGGGGATGAAGGCAGGAAGAAGGCAAGAAGCCAATTGGTGGAGGCCGGGAAGTAGCAGCAGTTTTGCGAGCACTCACCACCAATCAGCGGTACGTACGGGCAGCAGTGCAAAGAAAGAGAACTGCTCTCCTAACTGATCGGGAGTTTCTTCGCCTGATTGTTCTCACAATTGTGCGAACAAACGGCACGTTCGCTCTATAGGACGCACTGACTTCCCGCCCCACTTTGGGGGAAAGTAAAGTACGTCTGATAGAGCGAAAAATACAGTACTTTGTGTCGTAGATTTTGATACAGATCTGCACCTAAATCTTTGTCAAAAGCTGTACTACTGCTGCAGATTTTGTTGTAGAAATTGAGGCAGATTTTCCGCTATGGGTGAACATACCCTAAACCAATCTATACCTTTCCCTTTCCAATTGTTCTGTTAGAGCATGGAGCATGTTTAGGTCCTGGAAGACCCACATGTCTTACCTGATGTCCATCAACTCTCATGGCAGGGAACTTGTGCTTGGTGGGAGCGGGCTCTTAGAAGACCTTCCATCAGGTGATGACTGAACGTAGACGTGTATATACTTATCCTCATGTGGAGCCATAATGACACTCGATGACCAGAAGACTGAGGCTGACAACTATTAGAATGGGTTTGGCTGAATGTGCATGTTTATTACAGCAGGGGGATTGTGATTGACATACACCGGGGAAGACAAAGGAATGGAATAGCAGGAATATGCTACATAGGATGCTTCTGTACACCGTGGCCAGCCGACCAGCATGCCCCATAGACAAGCATCCACCAACAAATATCCAATGTTTATCATGACTGCCCGCTGCCCTTTGTTGTAGACATACATTATAGTGACTGTCTCCTCCCTCTATACATCTTATTGTAAGAGGATGGTAAATAGTTTTCTGCAGGTTTTTTTCAGTAACTGGTGTAAATAAAAGTGTGATAAATGTATAAACCTATTCATTTGTAAGTCTAACTAGTATTTATGTCATCCGGCCGCATACTGTAATGTAGATTGATAAGTTAGCATCTGAAAATGGGCAGTGGGAAATAATTTGGATCCAAGATGTGACAGTAGAAGAAATGTGATATATGTAGCCATGGTTACATGTGAGCGAGCTCTGGGGAGTCATTCCTTTAGTGATGTTATCAGGGATTTTACTATTTATGCACTGAGCATATGTCTATCCCGGGGGCCTGCCATTACACCTCTTTAATACTCTTAATTTACAGATATGAACAACCTTTAGGAGAAGTTACTTACTGCTCCAAGTGATGTGCAGAATATACATATCTCTAGAATAAAGTAAGCTTTTTTTTTAATTAAGTTTTTTTTAATATACACTAGTTCACTTCCATCATACATACAAAATGTGGTTAATGCTCGAAACAGTGAGGGTAAGCATGTAAACTGGTCCTTTAGTGGCAACCCAGTGGTTTGTAGCACAGATACTGGCTTTCAAAGGAATTTTCTGGGACTTTGATATTGATTGTCTATCCTTAGGATAAGCCATCAATATCAGTTTGGTGGGGGTTCACCTTCGAGCACCTATACCAATCAGCTGACTGAAGTGGGGGAACCATTGAGTAGTTGGCACAGTGCCATACATTTTGTAGTGACTGCAGCTCAGTTCAATTATAGTGTTGTGGCTGGTAAACTACATTGTGACCCCTTCAGTTAGCCGATCGTTGGGGGTATTGGGAGTTGGACCGCCACCAATTGGCTATTGATGGTCTTTCTTTACACAGTTATGATGCAGAAACTATTGAAGTATTCACAAATTTGTAACTTTTTTTTTTTTTAGAACGCCCGTATTCAGGAATTATTTCTTAAATGGGTTGTTTTACAATAGTAAGTTATCTCCTATCTACAAGATAGGGGAAACCTTGCTGATCGGTGGGGATATCACCACTGCAGCTCCCTATGAACTCAAGAACAGGGTTCAGCAGGGGCGAAACTATAGGGAAGGGAGGGTATGTGGTTTTACCTGGGCCCAGGACCCTTAGGGGGTCGTAAGGCCTATCTTCTCCATATAAGGGGTCTAGTAGTATGAATAAAGCATTATAGTTGGGGGCCCTGTTACATATTTTGCATTGGGGCCCACAAATCTTCAGGTTACACCTCTGGGGTCCAGAGTCCCGCATTATCCTCATTGCAAGGTTACCGCACCTCCCGCAGTGAAAAGGAAACACAATGGAGCACTGATCGCATAATCACACTAACGCTCCCTTCACTTTCAATGAGACTGCCGTGATACACAAGTGGGTGCCGTTTGGCTATTTCCATCAGCCCCATTAAATGGAGCGCTAACCACGCATGCTCGGTCAGTGCTCCATTCACATTGATGCCACTGCGGGAAGAGAAACGACCCCCGCAATGAAAGAAAAGTGGGATACGGGTGTCCTGTTCTTGAGATAAGCAGTGAGCCCCCCACTGATCAGCAAGTTACCCCTATTTAATGGATAGGGAATAACCTACAATTGTGGTATAACCCCTTTAATGTGGGGCCCTGAAGTAAACTAGATGAATTATCTGTCTCCCTAGTGTTGATTAACATGGCTACTAGTACACAGCAGATGGAATGCTAGTTTCTTAGCGACTACTAAAATGTAACTTCCAGAGGCAAAGAGCAAGTTGTATTTGTGAATGTGATGCTTTGATCTGCAGTCCCATCTGAATGAAGGCTGCATCTTTTGGAGAAGACACATGGCTTTGCATCTGTAAAAACACAGCTGTATGTAGCCAAGTAAAAGTACAATGGGTCTGCTGTGTCAGTGTTGTGGCCAGTCTTCACAAAATATTGTCTT
Organism: Eleutherodactylus coqui; assembly: GCF_035609145.1. Classification (NCBI taxonomy): domain Eukaryota; kingdom Metazoa; phylum Chordata; class Amphibia; order Anura; family Eleutherodactylidae; genus Eleutherodactylus; species Eleutherodactylus coqui. Next base: position 397,993,265 of record NC_089837.1, read on the forward strand.
TTGATAGATTTTCCAGACTCCGTTTATACCCTTGTTTACTGAAGTTCCTCCTTATTTTTTGAACTTAACACAGGGAGAATGAAACCCATATGTGGCACTGTAAGATTTAAGTGTCACCCTGCCAACTTAGATTTTTTCTAATTTCCTTTATCAAGATTTTCTCTTCCTATTTAGAATACGGACTAGAAGAGATTTTATCATTAAACAATAATTGGTTTCTGGTGCTATAAATGGCTTAGAGTCCCGTGACGTACGGTAGGTGCGCGTTACATAACAGCTTCCTGCCCAGAACTGTCAAGGCGCATGAAGATGGCTACTAAGCCCCATAATAATCCTAATGGTCAGATGATTATCAGACATATCTTACTTGTCGCACAACACAGAATTGGGCCACAGGATCTCCAAATGTATTATTTTATATTGTTACTGACCTCCACAGCTCGGAGGTTTAAAAAAGTTCACAGTTTAGCAAAACATTGCAGATGTTCCATTTCTAGATGTCTGCTTCTTCCTTGCATAGATTGTGTTAAAGAGCGCAGATCTATTCATTATCGAGCTTAGCAATAAAAAGGCAATAATATACCAATATCTTAATAAAAAGGAAGGTCATTGAACATGCTGGCACATTGATTGTTGGTGTGGCATTGACAGTGATCATCATGGCACATGAATTATTTAGCACATTGAAATATGTCAGTTGTGGTCACTTACTGCCGTGTTTTACATCCTTTACAGTGGCTTCCCAAACCTCTCATTATTGCATGTCAGGTTACACCATATTAAACCTGCTATATGGAGCAGGATGTAAAAGCAGCCAACAGGAAGAAGTGCAATGAAAACAAATGAGATGCAAATGTGGGACATTCTCATAGTCATGTGTCAAAAAGGGTTCTAGTTAAGTCTTCTCTCCTTGTCATCGAAGTCATTTTTTGTTTCTTTGTTTTTCTTTTATCCCTGTTTTTCAGGATACATAACTTTTTTTTCTATCTTTCCAAAATCTGAAAAATAGTTTTGTGGGGTGAAATCGAAAAATACTAACTTTTTCTGCAGTTTAGTTCATTATGGTGGTACTAAATGTTAGTTATGTTTTAGCACATTAAAAAAGCAAAAACAAACTAGGGGACTTGAACACTCAGTCGCTTGTACTTACATTACTTTTATATTGTAGGGTATGGTGCCTGCAGCAGCACCCTACCACACTCTGCAAGAGGTAGGGTATAATACTACTAGAACCAAGTAGTAGAAAGGCAGGTATAGAGATCTTTACTAGGCTCTCGGGGGCCATAACAGACACTTTACACCATGTAATCATGTTGCTGAGGGGCAGTTGTGTGACAGATGGAGTTCCTTCCCTCTGTCCAACCACTCAGATGCCTTGGTCGCCATCGATAGTGGCATCTCAATGGTTTAATGGCCAGGATCTGTGGTTTATTTTATTCTGGCCACTGCAGGCAGATATCGTATAACATTCTGCATGGAGCAGCCTTGGCTCCTCAACTCGCTACATAGATGCCCCATGCATGTGATCTATATGTAAATCAGGTTGCTAAGGGGCTAAACAATCACTAATTGTAAGATTCTGTTCACTTCATATCTGAGGTTTCCATCAGACATATACATCAGGATTCAGGAACATTCCCCAATGTATACCCCAACAGAAGACTTGTTAGTGTGCCGCAGTATAGCTGAACATTGCCTATAGACCCCAATGTTCATTAAAAAAAGTAGACCTCACTTTATAGGTTTTTTCTTGTACTCGATCACTATGTAGGAAAACAGCGCACTGCATACTTGTTCCAATACTGTAAAAAACTAAATGCAGATGCAAGCCAGCCTGGCAAAGCCCAAAAGGGCTGTCTTTAGGCCTCCATTATGTGAATAGGCACATGGAGCAAATGTAAAGGGAAACACTTTGTGAACATAACTTCATATGGCAGTTGGAAGACTTGAGACTGAAATATGGATTAAAACTATTTAGCTATGAAAATAGCAATTTAACGCTGGAAATATTTGCCTACATTGACCTATAGTACTAGCATTGGGTGAAAACTCATTGAGATATTTTTTAATGTTCTTCGTCGCTATTTGATGCAAAGTGTGTCAAACTTTGGCGCATTTCTGGTACACAATGTTGCATCAAGTGTTAGACCTAATTTATAAAGCAGATGCACCAAAAAGAATTATTCCACTGTGTCTCATTTGACGAGGTGGGACTTAGGAACGGGGGGGAGGGGAATGGGTAGAATTTGGTGTGCAAGGGGACATGGCTGATGTGTAACAATGTGCGCCAACCAATACATGGTATAAAGTTATACAAAACTGTTTAAGAGGTATGCAAAAGTTACCATTCAGTATGAGTCACTGGGATGAATTTGCTGCATTTTTAGATTCCCTGGGCTAAGTATACGCTGTCTAACTCTTAGTATAGAAAGACTGGCACAATCAGTTTTGTAAACTTAAAATCTGTACAGTAAGGTCGCTCTCACTCTCTCGCCTTTTTACCCACCGAGTTAACCTCTGTTCGATGCTCCTATCGATTTTCGAGTGCTGTCTGTTCTATTTTCCTGTGTTTTTGCGACTTTTAATGCACCTTATCACCCATCACAATGACGGGGTGCTTTAAAAAGCGCTGTCAAACGCTGTGCAATGCATTCAAAAGCGCTGCTCGAATACCCGGTAAAATTGCAGCGATTTCAAGCGCTGTTTTCTGCACGTGTGAGCAGACTAAGGTTGGATTCACAGACAGCATTTAATGCATTTTCCATGGTGTTTTAATTGCCGTTTTTTACTGTATATTTGAAAGTCCATAGCAATTTCTTGAAAGGTCTACATACACAGTGATTTGGTCGTCTTGTTGCGTTTTTGAGGTTATTGGTGTTTTTCTGGTTTTTAAGCACAGCATGCCCTGCGTATAACGCTGTTTCTGGCATTTATAGGCTTTAAAAAATGCCACGAAAGAAAAACCGCATGGGCATAAAAAAAACTGCTAAAGACTTTTAGAAATAACCGAAGAGTACTTGAAATACATGTGTTTCTTTTCCTCTTTAAATGCTGAAATAAGTGTGGGGAGAAGTAGCCCAAAAACTGCTATTATTTAGCAACCACAGAACAACCTTCTACATTAGTCACGTTAAGTGGAACAAAAGAAAAGCAAAACTTGACCTTGGTGGAGCGCTTGCAGGAAGTTCTATGTAAAGATTGTCATCTGATTTACATTTTATGGAAACATTCCAAATAAAAATGTTTTATAATCTTGTAAATGTAGTTTCCAGAGCGGTGGGCTATAAAAACAGTATTTAAAGAGAGAAACTGAATGCATCATGCTTTTTTTTAAACTCTGTAGTGAATAGCCCATCTAAATTGAAAACAAGCACGTAAAACGCAACATATAAAATTAGCCCTATGTACACCAAGAATAGAACTAAGAAAATGGTGCAAAAATGGGGCTTTTTCTCAGGAGCAATTGCATGACCTATAGAAGACCCCCTACCCCAACTTGGCGCAAACTTTATTTCACCAGACTCGTAGAAATGGATGAATATTTTAAGTGGGAATAAGTAAAATAAATAAGACGCCTTATGAAATGATTTCCTTTCACACATTTATAATGTAAATATGAGATATCGGACCTTAACCAAATAGTTTTTCATATTTAGACCTAGTTCTGAATGTTAGTATGTAAATTCTGTACTAATCCCTGTAGCATTTCCCAGCTAGTGTTCTGTCAGATCATAAAAGTACATTAGCAGTACATTGTCTATAAAAAAAATGGATTGTTAATCACATGTGATTGTCAAGCGGAGCTAATTCTATTGGGTTTGTCATGCAGTTTAGTGACTGGGCAGAGGGGGTCACTCTAACATTTGTGTATAGGGAAAATGTATCAACTGAACTTGAATGCAGTAAGCAAAGAGCACAGTGAATTTGGGCTAAATATCTTGTATGTAAATCAGATTCTAATGTCGTGAAATATTTTTAGCAATAGTTTTTCTATATCAGCTCCTAGCCATATCCAACGACTATGTAATATTTTGGCTCGCCTTACATACTCCATTGTGTAAAAGTGTAGGTGGCATCTGTAACTGTAACATGTTTGCTGTCGTTTAGGCATTTGATGACCAACATGTGCCAAGTCTGTTCTTAAATACTTGCAACCTCTACCATATACGGGATTATTATTAGACAAATATGTGTTCTTTTTCACGGGATTGTTTTAACTCCAGGCATTTATTTGATATTAAGCAGGACTGAATAACGTGACGTATTTATCTTAATCTGACGTTTTATTAATGTGTTTCGTATGATCAAAAAATGTCATGTTCACAATACACAATTAACTCTATTGTTTTTATCAATTACAAGGCTTCTATCTCGTTTAAAGATTCCTAATGATTTCTTTGTATTGTGTAACTTTTTTAAAAATTATGTTTTGCAGTTTCTTAAAACTAAAGTTTTTTTAATTAATCTAGATTGAGTAAAAAAAAAATAACTAGCATTCTGTTTTACTAGAATTTCTTGGCAAAATATCTATTGGTTTGTATTTGTTTACTAAATGATATTTCTTTTCATAAACCGCCCTATTTTCTGAATTTTGTTTCAATTTGGTTCATCCGAATTCAGTTATTGCATATGTAAAAAATGATACCAACTAATTTTAAATTATAGTAGATTATGCCCCTGAGTTCATACATAAAATCATTTCATTAGCTGCCTTATGAATTGGAGCATAAATTTGAAAACTATACTACATGCAATATTTCCATACATATCAGATGGTAGTAAAATAATTACCGTATATACCAGGCAGTGAATGTCATTAAAAAATGCTCATAACGAATTTAACCCGAATTGTGAACCTTAAAGGCATATTTCTATATTACATTTATCACGCATCATTTTCATTTCAGTACTGAGAAAACAAAAATGTATATATATTAAATAGGCTGTGTTAAAATGAATACTAGTTTAGCAGAGGTTTAATAATTGATACTCGCACACAAACATAAGCCACATATGACTGGTGCTCACACAGTAATTTCATCGTGATACAAGTTTGTTAAATATATGAAGTACATACTCCTTGTGGATATTTGTGTTTTATCTTTCCGAGTAAATACTATTCAACTTAACCCCTGCATATATTGTTTTTTCTTTGAAAGTCAGTTTATATATTTGAAAGTAGTTTCCAGATTTTTCAACTCTTCTGAACTGAGTGGCCAAAAATCTACAGGGGTCCAGTCTACATCCCATACAATCTTGTGTTAACATTGGCCTTTCTCTGATTTTACTGGCAGACCACAAAATGTAGTTTTATTTTGAAATGCTTTGTACAAAGTAAGCCTATAATTGTGCCTATTATTATGATGCTATGGCATCAAGTAAATGTACTATATCTTTTATATATTACATTATCACATTAAATGTTTTTGTAAATTAGAACATTTATTACGTTTCCCCACTTAAGGCTAGAATTTGGGAAAAATATTTTATCCATATAGCTATTTTCCGTGAATACCTGCAGGTAGACCCCTTACTTACAAGTCATATTACACACTTCTGTTTGTTTTTCTTGTGTGTGTTTTTTTTTTTACTTTAACACAGACTGGAATACAGTTTTTCTCTTTTTCTATATTAGACATAAAAGTATATAGGAAGAATTTAGAATTTTGCACCTAGTGTTTTAGGTTTATTATTTATAACGTTGACTTTGTGCTATTTGACATTTTTTCCTTAGTATATTTAGAAATAATAATTGGAACATGTCATAGTCATGTTCGATGGCTTTACATTATATACATATAAAATCATATTAATTAGTAGGTCATTTTTATTTCATCTTTATAAAATACATATATATATGTGTGTGTGTGTATATATATATATATATATATATATATATATATATATATATATATATATATATATATGTATATATATATATATATGTATATATATATATATATATATATGTATATATATATATATATATATATATGTATATATATATATATATATATGTATATATATATATATATATATGTATGTATGTGTATATATATATATATATATGTATGTATGTGTGTATATATATATGTATGTGGGTATATATATGTATGTATGTAGAATAGTATAATGTATGCAGCGTAATAGTGTTTAAACCAGTGTAGTTTTTTTTAAGCATTTTGGTTTATCCTAATGTACATTAATGTTTGAAAAGTTTTTTTTGAAACCACTTTCCTGGGCTGAGTTGGCCAGAGATGGTTTTGTCCATGTATGCACATGATTTATGCTCTCCATTTAATCATCATTGCTGTTAACTTTGTATCATTTCACTTTCAAATGAAACTCGCCCATTTGTAAACGTCTCATCACAGCTTTGAAGTCCATTATGTTCAAGAATTTTTTTAAATATTTACTTCAGGAAGTAAAGTTGGCCACAAAACCTAATCATTTCAATTTAAAATGGAGAAACAAATTGTTTAACAGATTGTTTAACACCTCTTTGTGAAAACCATTATAACAGTTGTTACAAAATTTATTGATTTGAACATGCTTAATGGTCGACTCAGAGAGACCATTATATTTTATGTGATTTATAGTGAAATCTATTAGTCTCTTCAGATTACTTACACATTTGCTACATGAACACAACAGTGATAGAACTGTTACATTTTTGAAACCGCTATAATAAATATTGGACTGATGTTGGTTGATTGTTACCAATCACTTCAGTACAATAAATATTACAATTATCATCAATTATTGTCTTTTGACGTCATAGTAATAACTACATTTTGTAAGCAACTAGGATATATTGTAGTGTCATTAGAGCAACTTTTAATTTGGCAATGTTGTAGTAGTCAATGGACTTTTAGACCTTTCTTTTATACATAGTACAGATTTATCAGTGTATCCTTTAAGTATGAAGACGGAGTGAATTAATGAATCTTTAGAGCTATAACTTTTTATCGTATAATGAGAGTTTATATATGTTTTTAATACACTTTGTGCATCAATTACTCACAATTTACAAGATTTGTGCTTTTACATGCTGAATGAAAATCTTCATTGTTTACTTCACGGGGATGAAAATCTGTCCTGGTCATTTAATGGACACAAGAGCATGGTACTATTAGAAGAGCTGTGTTTGATTGTCATATGGCAAGAATAGATTTTCATCCTTTAAAAGTAAAGAAAGGTTAAAATTCAATGAGTACAAGCAGAGATCTTTAAATCTGTGACAAACTGATGCACAAAGTGTGGTAGACAATACACAATGAATATGGTTGATTAATTGAAAGTTTTAAAAAAAACATGATTTTGCTTTTTTTGGTATTTCCCTTAAAGTATAAATTGAACACTGACTTGCTTGTCACCCTTAAAGTGATGGCTAAAAATGTACATCTTGCCCTGGAAAAGGAGGACTCCGTGTAGCTACTTCAGTGTAAAAGGTTAGATTTAATTCAAATAAGCACTATTGGAGATCACCCAATGATCAAAATATATTAATACTTTATTATTGCCTAAACACTGAAGCCAAACAAGATTAAAGACTCTTAATAAGTGCCCCCCATGGGGCACTTTTTAAGTGTTTTAATCTTGTTTGTTATCTGTGTTTAGGGAATAAAGTATTTATATGTTTTCCTTATATGCTAATCTTAAGTGCCAACTTGCCTCCTTCACACATGGCTTTTGTTTTTGAGTTCTCTGAAAATTGTTTGGTGTTAGCCATTAAGAGGTATCAGATCTACAAGATTATTCTGTTTCTCTCACTGAGAGCAATAGCATTTTGTTTGGTGTGTGGCGTATGAGACGGGTTTTGTAATGTTTAGCAGTGCCAGCTTTAAAACGTTATGACTTATAAGAATAGAGGGGTCAAAAATTAAATAGGGTGACCGCTTACGTCAAGAACATATGTATATCTCTCAACACTATAATTGCTAATTTTGCTTTTTAAGTTTTAAATTAATCATGGATGTGTAACAGTTTTAATGTTCTTGTTTACACCATAGTTTCGGTAAAAGGCCGTTGAAGCTCCTCCAATGTTTTTGGATGATATACCATGGGCTTTATTACTCAAAAGGTTAACATGCTCATTGCGTGTAAAGATTTCAATTAGACATTCTGCATAAACAATAGAACAAATCTATCCTTTTTGTAGAGCTTACCTATATATGTATACACATGAATGACGCTAAACTGCACTACTAGACACGGCCCATAGACAGGAGGGGTGCTGTTTTGTAGGGGAAAGCAGCTGCTATTTAAATCTCATACAATCCCTTTCAGTTGTTCCTTTTAATTCATTGAAAGCATAAATATTTGTTCTGTAACCTACACTGCCAGAGAACAGACAACAAACTAGCTGGACAAAACTATTGGCAGGTTGACATGAAGGTTCCTGCTAACCACATACCAGCATATAATACATTTACATCTGTACAGATTGGGCCAACCACTCCCTGTGGCATACACTAATACGCTTTAGTCCTCAAATTGGTCACTACTTAACTGATAGAATGACTTTCATGTAGCAAAATTATGTCTGGTATAAAGGGGCTTTCCTGGCCAATTCAGCTATAGTTTATCTTATTTTCCTGAACAGTGTTAGAAGGAAAGAACACAAACTCTCGTTGCTTACCACCTTTTCTTTGAGTCCCTAGGATTAAAGTATTAATATGTATAGTAAGTAAATATGTTGCCTCCTGGGACCCCCGCTGATCAGCTGATGGAAAGGAAAGGTACTGCAGCTGTCTCCAGTTGAAGTGAATGGAAGAGAGTTGCAGTACCTTTCCGGCCACTGCTTTGAGTCTTCTGGACGACTGCAGCCACTTCACATCGGCTGATCAGCAGGGGTCTCTGGTGGTGTTCCGCCCGCCAATTGCATATTGATAGCCTATTTTAGGGATTCGTCATCAATATTATACCTCTATGACTGGAAAACCCCTTTAATGTTATTAAGATGTTCTAGCTTGACCTGTGGTGGCATGAATGGTTTAAAATTCCTCAACATATTTGCAGTTAGAGAAAATGTTTGGTGGAGGTGATTGCTATTGAAGGGGATGTATAGGTTATTAGATTCAAGGGTTCACTTTGTTTTCACTATACTATGGAGGTTTACTCAGTTAAATAAACTATAGTAGTAGTCAAGTAAAATCCCTTGGGGCTGGTGAAGATAAGGAAGCAAAGTCAAATTTTCCAGATAATATATCAAAGACAACCTAACTTCTCAACACAAAGATATCACATAGGAGTCTGGAGGATCTTAAGCTCTCCCTCCTCCCACACGTAGAAAATGCTTCGGAAGCGTGTCTTGCAAGGTAGTTGTATTCACCCATCCTTGCTCCCAGATATCTATGGTGCATAATCACACAAAACACGAACCCATAGAAAGGCATGCATACTATAGAAGAGATGTTAAATAGTGCGATATTGTTTAAATTAGTTCCAGATGTCTTTAACAATTTACTGAGCACTGTATGCTAGAAAACTGGTGTAGAAAAGTCTGATATTTTGGTATAAACCGTCTTGTACACAAAAATATGTTAAAAACGCACCAAATGTGAGGAAAAAGTCACAAAAAAGACACACTGTAGAATGTTTCATAATTCCCTATTGACCTACCATTAACATCTGCCAATGGCTGCTGCGTTTTTTGCTGAAATGCAAATACTGATGGGCAAATTTACAGAGCACTGTATGCCAGAACACAGGCGTAGGAAGGTCGCACATTTTGGTGCAAGCCATCTTGTGTGCAGAAATGTGTCTGTTTTTATTATATTGCGCTTTAAAAAAAAGTGAGTGAAGCTTAGCAATAGTTGATGGGACCGCTCGCAGCCTGTGGTATTTACTATAATTTACGTCAGAGACTAGACATAATGTACAGCTGAAATGTACGCCAGCTCCTGGGTGGCATAGATTTTATATCTGGTACACAGTGGCCCGAAGATGTGCCAAATGTATTAAGAGGCTCGTGCCATGTTTGGCAAACTTCACAGTAGCGCAGCCTTTACTACATTTTATGTGTTGTTCTAAGTATACAGTACATTAGAGAAGTCTTCAAATACTTTCACTTTTTTATATTTTGTTATATTGTGGCTTTGTGCAAATTAAAAAAAGAAAAAAAATCAAGTTTTTCCTCCTCATTCTGCAAAAAAGAATGTTAGAAATCTTTGTAAATTAAAAAAAAATGAAAAACTAGCATTTTGCATTGACCTAAATATTCAGATCTTGTACTTAGTTCAAAACCCCTTTGGCAGTGATTATAGCTTCCAGTCTTCTTGGGTATGATGCCACAAGGTTTGCAAACCTGGATTTGTAGATTTTTTGCCATTCTTGTCTGAAGATTCCCCAAAGCTCTGTCCCCATCCAACCTGACAATCAGTGGACAACCATATTCAGGTCTCTCCAGATATGTTCGATTGCGTTCCAGCCAGGGCACTGGTGGGCCTCTCATGGACATTTACAGAATTGTCCATAAGCCACTCCTGTGTTGTCTTGGCTGTGTGCTTAGGGTTATTGTCATTCTGGTAGGTGAACCTTCTGCTCAGTCTGAGGTCCCTTGCACTTGGGATCAGAATTTCATTAAAGATTACCTGCCCTTTCACAGGTTGACAGAGCAGAAGTGCTCCAAAAGTGAAAGTGCAGTTACTCTAAGAATATCTCTGAATTTTGCTCCATTCAACTTTCCATCCAGCCTGAGCAGTTTCCCTGTCCCAGCCACTGAAAAACACACCCACAGTGTGATACTTCCACTACATGCTTCACTGTAGGGATGTTATTGGACAGGTGATGAGCAGTGCCTAGTTTCTTCCAGGCATAACGCTTAGAATTGAGGCCAGAAAGTTCAATTTTGGTTTCATCAGACCAGAGAATCTTGTTTCTCACAGTAAGAGACTCCTTTAAGTGATTTTTGGCAAACCCCAGTCAAGCTTTCATGTGTCTTTTACTGAAAAGAGGCTTCTTTCTGGCCATCCTGCCATAAAGCCTAGATTGCTAGAGTGCTGCAGTAATGGTTCACTTTCTGGAAGTGACTCCCTTCTGGAAGTGTCTCCCATCTGCACACAGGATCTTTGAAGCTTAGCCAGAGTAAGCATTGGGTTATTGGTCACCTCTCTTACCAGGCCCTTCTTCCCCGATTACTTAGTTTGGTGGGTCAACCAGCTCTAGGAAGGGTCCTGGTTGTCCCAAACATCCTCCATTTAAGAATTATGGAGGCCGCTGGGCTCTTGGGAGCTTTCAGTGCAGCAGAATTTTCTTGTAGCCTTCTCCAGATCTCTGTCTCTGAGCTCTACAGGCAGTTCTTTTCTCGTCATGGCTCATTTTTGGTTCTGAAATGCATTGTCAGCTATAAGACCTTATATAGACGGGGGATTGTCTTTTAAAATGATGTCCAATCAACTGAATTTACCACAGAGGGATAACATGGAAGTTGTGGAAATCTTAAAAATTATCAAGAGAAATGGGGGGAACCCAGAGATAAATTTCAAGTATCATACCAGAGGGTCTGAATACTTAAATTAGTGCAAAATGCTAGTTTTTGATTTCTAAAAAAAATTGCAATGATTTCTAACATTCTGTTTTCACTTTGTCATTATGGGGTATTGAGTGTAGAATGGGGAGGAAAAATTAGAATTTTTTTTTACGTTTGCACAAGGCTACAACATAACATAAAAAGTGAAAGGGTCAGAAGAGCTTCTGAATGCATTATGTCTGCCCCCTGTGTCTTAAACCATCCTTATGGATTAAAGTATGTTTTTTACTATTTTTTGGAAATTACTAATAAACAGCTAATAAATTTAGCATATTTTATTCATCTATGCAACTCTACTCTTCTTCAGAGCATTGAGCGTAAAAGGGTTGTCTCAAGGAAACTATTGTTTGTAGCTAAATCAAGCCTATAATTATAAACATTCTTATAGTTACTCATTGAATCACCAGATATTCCAAAAGAAAATGTTAGAATAGCGCAAAATGCGGTTTCGATTGAATATCCTTTTTGTGTCCATCTCAGTACAGTTGCCGAGGTGGACATGCATGCTTAGTCTAGTGTCTTTTTCTACTCCACGGGCTATGGGAAGGGATCCCTGGTGTGGTGAGTCAGCTGATTTAAAGCTTCAGGCCTCATGTCCACGGGGAAAATCAGGCCCGCTACGGATTCTCCATGGAGAATCCGTAGCGGGTCCCTCCTGCCCCGTGGACATGAGCGCTTAAAATAGGAATTAAAAAGAATTAACTCACCCGCAGCGGACTGGGAAGGTCTTCTCTTCCTCACGGCCGGATCTTCTTTTTCGGCCGGCGGATGAACTCGTCACGCCGGCGACATGTCGCCGGCACGTCGCCGGCGTGCCGCGCGCATGCGCCGGGCACATCCGCCGAGCCGAAGCAAGAAAGATCCGGCCGTGAGGAAGAGAATCCCGGTCCGCTGCGGGTGAGTTAATTCTTTTAAATTCCTATTTTAGGTCTCCCGCGGATCTGGACGGCTTCCATAGGCTTCAATAGAAGCCTGCGGGAGCCGTCCCCACGAGAGACCCGCACGAAAATGGAGCATGGTCCAGATTTTTTCATGCTCCATTTTTAAAAAAATCACTTTTATTGACCATCCGCGGGTATTTATCTACTCGCGGGTGGTCAATGCATCCCTATGGGATGCGGATCCGCGGGCAGGAGAAGAGTTAAAATCCGCTGCGGATTTTAATTCTTCTTTTGCCCGTGGACATGAGGCCTCAGAGTCTTTTCTGCTTGTGAACACCATAAAAGCAAAACCCAAAAGTAGTGACTAAATTAGAGGGTTAATTCAATCCCATAAAGAATTTTTCATAACTTTCTCAGTACATTATATGATTAATTAAATGCTACCATCTCACTACTCAATAGGCACACTGCATAGGCAGTCAGACGCTTTGTCCTATTCTCAGATTGGCCAGTGCAGTTCACGTGAGCAGCACTGGCCAACCAGAGCGCAAATGTAGTGTATCGCTTAGTCTAAAACATTACCAATGCGCATTATATGATTAATTAAATGGTACCATGTAATTATAAGACTTGTTTGGCAAAAATAAGCCCTCATACAAATATGTCAAGATAAAATTATAGTTATGGCTATTGGAAGATGTGGATGGAAAGGTGAAAAAAAAAATGGCTGTAGCGCGAAGGATTAAATAAACGCTTTGTCCTTTGAAAATATTACACTATAGAGTATTTAAAAATCAGAATCAAAGCTAACTAAAGTACCGTATATATTTTTGTATCTCCTCTATTAACCTTGTACATACAGTATATTAGTAACATCTAATAGTAACCCAATAATGACAGAAACAGCCTTTCCCTGAGCAGCACTGGCCAATCAGAGTGCAAATGTAGTATATCGCTTAGTCTAAAACACTACCAATGCACAGTGTCTATCAGGTAGTTAGAAAAGTACGAGAGGGAAAGGAGAGTGTCCGGTGATATTACCCCCCCCCCCCCCCCATCCTGATCTGGGACAAATTTTGTTCTTGGATCTGATGGTCATTTTATAGCTGTCATGGTTTGGTTAATAATGGAAGTCTTTCCTCTCCAGCCCTTTCGTTTATTAGTATTGTTGATCTTTGGTCTCATTATCAGGGTATCTTCCTACATTCCTTTGAGCCGGAAAAGCCATCTCCATTCAATGGATAGTCTTTATATCCTCAAAATATAGCGTCTAAACAGTTGGTTAACAAAAAGTACAATCCTTTTCAAAAGGATAGATATTTTCAGTATTTTTATTCTCTCTTATTATCCCTAATAAGGTTCATGTATAAGTTGTTACAAGTGCTCACGCTTGTCTAGCAATTTGTCTTGAGTTTTGTTCTCTGCTTTCCATCCTTCACTTGCCCTGACAAAGTTATGTATTACTTATACATGTTTGTTCTCTTGCCTAAAAAAAAAGACTGGTAGCGATAAAAAAAGTTAGAATTTAAAACGCTCTCAAATTTGTGATTTTCTATTTTCTCAGCTTTTTTTTGATAAGCATTTGGATAAAGGGGGTTTCCCTGGATCTCCATATCAATGGTATTAAAGGTTTGGCTTCCAAACAAGTGTGCAATAAAATTGTCATTAGTGGGCTTAAAGAAGGGAGAAGGAGCCCAGAATAGAATCAGGGAGCCAATAAGACATGCTTTTCCACAGATCCTACCATGGCAGAGGTTTCCTGCCAATAGGATTTCATAGCTGAGCACCAAATATATGAGGTGTACCTAAATGTCCACTGCGGCATCAGCAGGAATTGTCCGACATTAGTTTTTGATAGTCTAGGGAGAAAATCCAGAGTGAGGGCTCACTCTGGCAGTCATTTTCCAGGATGTAGTTCTCTGCTTATTAGTCCTGTGTTGATCTTCTTGCCCGCTCGCTGATCAGCCTACTGTATTCTGTGGCCCTGTATTCTCACCTCTTCATGGGAAGCCTTGTCAGACAGCCCAGCAAGACAGTGCTGCAGAGGAAATGCAGTGTTACAGGGTGGAAAGTTTGACTGTATCTTTTGCAGAAATGCTACGGATTTTGTGAAAAATTTGCAGCATTTCTTTCCACTACGTATAAAGATACCCAAAGGGTTTGCTCACATGTGGTGGGTTTGCTGCGGGGGAAAAAAAATGATTAGCAAATTCACACCAAAATGTGCATCAAAATCTACAGCAATTTATGCAAATTATGGGGCAAATTTGCTGCATAAAATCCACAGTAAATCTATGTGAACACATCTTAGGGCTCCCACACACACTTGCGGTTTTTTTTAGCGCAAATGTCAATGGAACTTTCTAATGTTAAAAACGCATCACAGAAAAATCGCAAAGCACAAACTTGCGATGCATTTTTAACATTATAAAGCCCCATTGACATTCGCGTAAAAAAACCCGCAAGTGTGTGGGGAGCCCTTAGGGTCGCTTCAAACGAGCATAAACGCAAACTTACACGTGATAGTGTGACTTTTTGCGCAGTGAAATTCGTGTGTGTATCTGCACATTTTACTGTACTTTCTACACTGGCGGGGACCATTCACATCGGCACGGGACGCAGCCTTCATTAGCCCCCATGTTTTACCCATGAAATTGCGCAGTTTGTTATCTAGTGCGCATTTGCACCCCTTCCCCCATAGACTCCTATGATACCTTTGGTATGCACCAAAATAGAGCATACTGCGTTTTTTATTTTTATTTTTTGTGCGTGCAAAAATGAAGGTGAGAATGAACTGATTGAAAGCAATGGGTTCTATTCTCCACGCATGGCACGCAAACATGTGAAGCCGCACTTAGGCTATGCACACGTAACATATTTTCCACAGAAGACAATACAACATGTAACATTTGTATTTTGGAGCAGAGTTCACACCCTCAATTAAAGAGTTGAAATCGAGCACAGCGTTTGTCCATGTGGAAAGTTTCTACACCATGTGGACGAGGTTTGGTGAATCTTATCCACGGAACGTGTAGCGTAAATGCTGCCGATTTTTCTTGCGGAAATTCTGAACAGACCGTATAGATCTACTCTGAGAGTTAGTAACTACCGGCACCATGACTACTCGTTATATGCTCACAGCATATTTTCAAAATTAGCTGAGCACTGTGTTCTGGCTTTATGACATTATTGCAAGATTTATCCGAAAATCCCTCAACTAAGAAAAGATTTGAAAAGGAATTCTAGCAGAATCAACTTTACATATGTTTTGGCTGCAATCTTTTTTATTATTGAACTTCCAGAATCTCAGCATGATCATTAAGTCAGGCACGCGTGTAGTTTCCAAAAATAACAAGAGTATTCTTTACTCAATGTAATGACTAACAATTGTGAGGAAGCCAAGGCTAGGTCATACAGTATAGCTCAAATATATCTGTCCTCAGGCTAAGTTAATTGCTGTTAGTAAATATCTTTTAGCATTTCTAGTCTCATTCCCATTACAGCAAGTTTCCCCCTATCCACAGTATAGGGAATACCTTGCTGATCAGTGGCGGTCTGTCTTCTGGGATCCCCATCAATCTTTAGATTTCACTTTCTGAAGTGTGGTGAGTGGTAGATGCACATGTATGTCTCTGTTCCATTCACTTTTACGGGACTGCCGGAAAAAGATGAGTTCAAGTAGACTTCTATTTCCAGTGGCCCACTGTTCTCTACTGCCAACACTTTGGAACGTACCAGGACTGAAATCACTAGATTGATGGGAGTCCCAGAAGTCAGACATCCACCAATCAGTAAGTTATGCCCTACTAGGGTCGGATCTTGTCCGACATCAAGAGTTCCCTGCATAGCTCCGATGTTAGGTGAGGTCTGACACATTTCTAACAGTATGCAGGACAGCGCTCCGATGTTGGCGGCTGTTCCCCATAAGTATGCTACAGTATGCATGACAGCGCTACAATGTCGGAGGCTGTGCTGTATATGTATGCTACAGTATGCAGGACAGCGCTATGATGTTAGTGGCTGTTCTGCATATGTATGCTATAGTATGCAGGACAGCGCTATATGACGGCGGCTGTTCTGCATATGTATGCTACAGTTTGCAAGACAGCGCTCCATTGTAGAAGGCTGTTGTTCATATTTATACTACAGTATGCATTTCAGCGCTCCGATGTTGGAGGCTGTTCTGTATATGTATGCTACAGTATGCAGGACAGCGCTTTGATGTCGGAGGCTGTTTTCAATATGTATTCTACAGTAAGCAGGACAGCACTCTGATGTTGGGGAAAGTTCTGTATATGTATAACACAGTATGCAGGTCAGGACTCTGATGGCGGGGGCTGTTCTAAATATGCATGCTACAGTTTGCATGACAACGCTCTAATGTTGGAAACGATGTGCCCTGTGGTAGGTTTCCATGCCTGGCACAGCAAGGATAATTTTCAAGCAGGAAATCAGTTAGCCGTAGAGCAATTGCCCATAGCAGTATGTAAAATGCGTCAACTTATATTCTATATAATGCTTTAGGCAATGGCTTGACTGTCAACCACTCAATGTTTTAGGGTTCTTTTACATGGGCGTACTTAGTTTCGGTATGAGAAATATGCATTGTATTCATGAAACGAAACTCTGCATATTCAGTTTTTTTTGCAAATGTGTTGATGGTTTTTTTACGCATGCAAAAAAAACGTAAGAAGGCCCCATTGAGATCATGTATAAATATGCGGTATGTATTATACGTATTCACTGCGTGTTTATGTGCTATCATTGATTTTAATGGCCTGCTATTTTTTTACAAGCTTAGGTCTCTTTCACACTGGCTACAAAATCATTGATACAAAAAGTATGTATGTGAAGCCCATGGTTTCCAACGGGTTCTTTCAGGCTACAAAACATCTCTCATGTGGAAGAACCCATTAGAAACCATGGCCTTCACATAGATGTAGGGAGATCTTGTAGCCTGTGTGAAAGAGGCCTTAAATACACATGTGAAAAACGCAGGTCTGAATACCCCAATACAAATCAAATTAGTTTTAGCACTGCATATTACACATTGTGACGACTTGGGGGTTGTTAGCTCATCCAATCACCATCTTTGCTCTACTAGATGGATGGTTGCACACCAGAAAACCACATCTAGGCCAGAAGTTTGGTAAAGCAGTAGCAATAATAGTCTCCACACGGTTACTCGTCACAGAGTACAGAAATACAAACAAGTGCTCTGTCCACTAAATAGCAGACTTTAATTCTGTCTACCAATGCAGGCCGAGTGCCTTAACATATAGCTTCACAACAGCCGTATACGATACACGTTCAGAGTTTTAGCCTAGAGGGCGTTTTCCCCTGTCAGGCTCTCTGCTTTCCCAGCCAGCATCAAATGTTCAACAGTGGACCACGGCTTGTTCCGCTATGGACCCACACCTGAGCAACTCTGGAAGTTCTCTTTCCTCCAACCTCACCTTGACGTGTTACCTGATGAAATTGTGGGACTTGAATTTTGGGGCAGGCTCTCCTCCTTATAGGGTTCTGCTCCAAAGCCCAAATCACATGCCTTAATATTACTAATTTTGGGACTGACTTCTTATTCCACCATAAGATTATGAATTTTTGCAAACACTGTTGAATCTTCACCCCACTCTGGCACAACAGGCTTTCTTAATGGCTTGACTTCACCTGCCATGGTCATATGTGTAAAACGCTGCGTGGATCACGGTGAGCAGGCTATTGTTGTGCACTACGTATGGCAGCGTATCTCACACACGCTGTCATGCGCAGCGTGACAAGTCTTTTTTTTCTTTTATTCCCCCGCTTAGTCTCATATGTATTACATATATACAGCTTTGAATATGCAACCCATAAAGAACAATAGGGCTGTACGCGCATAATACACGGTGAAATGGAAAGCACTGTGTTCTTTTTCACACGCACTCAATATTGCACTCAGTGTATAAATGTTAATGTAAATGGCTCAATGAAAATCAATGTACTTTCGTTGACCCCATTTATTGCATAATATGCTGTGAAATCACGTTCATGGGAATGAACTCTAAGGCCGCCTGCAGACGGCTGGGTCGGATCCGGCTGCGAGAAGTCTCACAGTGGGACCCGACCCGAGCCCTGCAACGACCAGCACGTTCTCACCTTGCTTCCCCGGCTGTTTGATGTGCCGGCGGCCGGGGAGTGACATTTCTGTGCGGGGCTCGCAGAGGAATAGAGCATGCCGCGCGAGTTTTCGCGCGGACAAATCGCGACCGTCTGTCTAGGATTGCGTTTGCTAACGCAATCCTATGGCAGCTTCCACAGGCGGAAATCCCGCCGCGGAATTTCCGCCCGTCTGCGGGCGGCCTAAGTGTCAGAGTTTCAGAACCATGGGCACACCCTCTCAGAGAACTACGTTTTTATGTCACTTAACCTTCTTAATAACAACCTGATTGACAGCCCAATTGCACCATTAGCCCTTGTAATGCAGCCTTTTCCTTAACCCCTTAAGGACCAGACACTCTTTAGGGATTTTAGCCATGTGGTAGTTTTACTGCCCTATTTTTTTACTTTTAGCTACCAAAATTATTTTTGCTGTGTTTTTTCCCATAACATATAGGGCTATTTTTTATATCTTTTTCACTGACTTTTCTTTGAGTTTTTTAGTTATATTGGGGGTAAGAAGATAAAAAAAATTTTTCAACATTTATGGTTTGTTTTTTAATTAGTGTATTTACGCTAAAATAAAGTTTTGGTTGGCATCGGCTTTGGGTTATTTTCTTTCTTATGTGTATATTGTTTTATTCTGTAATTATTTTTTTTACGATCTATGTCCTGTGTGACGTCATATAAGACCTCTGGGGGACATTCACATGTTTTTTTATTTGAAATTTTTCCACTGTAGCTGAGGCATCCATAGGAGCCCCAGTTACAGGGAAAAACATCCCCCTGTAATGACAATAGTCACTGGTAGAGCTGATCAGGGTCTGCTGGGATTCTGCATCTCTGTTGTAGCAGGGAATCCTGCCGACTCACGTAGAAGAAACACTTTCGCTTTTTACTACATAGAGCTCATTGAGCACTGTGTACTAAAGAAAGGAGGAGGCAGAAAGGGGTAAAACTCACTCCTCCCTCCACCTCCGGCTTATCAGCTGTGACTAACAGCTGATAACCCATCCTGCTTCTGATTGATTGCAGAAGCAGAAAGCTTTAAGCCCTACCGTAATTTTACATATGGCTTGGCTTTAAGCCCGGAACCAAGCGCCGTAGATTTACAGTGCTTGGTCCTTAATGGGTTAATGACTCCTCATCTTCACTTGGAGCACTTCCCTTTTCAACAATCTGCTACGTTGTTCATTCTCATCTGCCTTCAGCTGCAAGGAGACTTTAGCTTTTATTTTCTTTTAGGCACCTTCTTGTTTCAGTCTTTTGTCTGGTGGCTTCTTCCTCTGTCACAGACCTTTGCCTCTCGGCCTCCCCAGCAAGAGCATATAATCTAGCAGCTTCCTTTTCTGCTAACAAGCGTCGCTTCAGTGCTTCTTCTGCGTGAGCATTCAGCCTAAGAACTTCTGCAAGTCTTCTTAACTTGCTTTCTGCCTTCCATATCTCCAGTTTTGACTCTTCTTCTGCAGAGTGACACCTCCATTTCAGCACGTGTCTTCACAACTTCACATTTGAGGTGGGCACACTCTTCTTCCAGAACAATGCACTGCTGCTTAACATTACTTCTGCTTTCAGCCACCTAATTTCTTGGTCAGACCATAATTTGTGGGAAACAGTTTCTTCAACTCTACCTCCCATGGCCATCTGCTCTCTTTCTCTAGTTCTTTTCTAAGGCTGAAAACATCCTGTAACACATTTTTAACACCACGTTTGCAAGTCCATGTTGCACCATGTTGCCTGTTGTTTCTGGTAGGGTCTAACCACCCCTCAGACTTGTGGAACTGCACCTCAGCATACACTGATATAAGATCTTGGACGCAGTTCACATTATCAGACAGTGGAATTTCAACCACCATCTGCTCAGAGACTTCTTTCTGATTAGACTGTTGTACACATGATCATCTCCCTCCCACAACTGCCAGAAATGTGGAAAGTTTTGCCCAAATCAAACATGGCGTTCAGTTTTGCATATTTGACAAGGGCATGCTGTGCAGTTCCATAATCAGTCAGAAAATTAAGCAGAACAGTCTCACCATTGTCTTGTCCCATCTCGATAAGTAAGAGTATATACTTGTAGAACTTGTGAAACCTCTTGGCTGGGGTCAAACTTAACTGACTACGGCCTCATGTCCACTAGCTAAATGGAATTGCGGATTCCGCAGTGGATTTTGCCCATAGGGAATCATTGGCCATCCGTGGTCCATTAAATTGATTTTTGCACCCACGGATGGCATTTTAAAAGAATTGCGTTTTTCACGTGCGGGATGACGCGGGTACCCGAAGCCTATCCCCAATGTAAATTGCGGATGGGTTGCAGGCTGGATGACTTTTATTAACTTCAATGAAACTCGTCCGTACGGTTTCCACAAAATAATATAACATGCTGCGATTTTTTAATCTGCTTGCAGAAATCATAATTGCCATACACTCATCTGAGTGGATATGCGAATGTTCTCTTCTCCATCTTACTGGCCTCCTGGGTAGCGGACACTTAGGTGCACAATTACTTTGTTACACCTCTAACACATGTCTCTGAAAGTTTTTCGACAGCCACCTACTGTCAGCGTTTCTTACCACTGATAACCGCAACAGTCCGTCTTAGCTTTGACATTGTTCCTGTAGGCAAAAGCCTTCCGTTCCTCTTACACTCCAGCCAGAGTGCTGCCTCTGATTGGCTGAGTGCAGGGATCAATAAGGGGCAGCTCTCAGCTGTCGTTCAATAGCTGAGAGCTGGCTCTGATTGGTCATAGCGCTCAGCCAATCAGTGGCAGCATATTCAGCAGGCGGGGATTTTAAATCCCTACCTGCTGAATACTCCTTAGAGCAGTGCAGGAGAAGAGTGGCTGAGCCCCGACAGCTGAAGAAAGGTGAATATTTTTTTATTTTTATCACCATTTTTTCTTGTTTTTCAGGGAAGGGCTTTAAATTTCATCCCTAGCTGGTTACAAAAACAAAAAAAAACTTTACTCACCTCTCCACTGCTCAGATGCATCCTCCGGCTGGCTCCCCTTGCACTGTTGTCCAGCATTTTCAGCAGGCTGGAATTTAAAAATCCCTGCCTCCTGTAAGGGCTGTGCTGCTTGGCTAAGTGCTCAGCCAATTACAGGCAGCGCTTAGCTATTGGAAGTTTTGATATATAATATATATGGTTTTGGATTACAGGGCGCAAACGGCGACTGTTTTGGTTGGCGGCGGCTTTGGGTTATTTTTGTTTTTATGTATATATTTTTATTTTATTCTGTAATTTTGTTTTACTTAGTTATGTCATTATTTTTTTTACCATCTATGTACCCCATGACATCATGTAAGACCATTCACATGTTTTTTTGTTTTTTTTTCTAATTTGACACTTTTCTACTGTAGTGGGGGCATCCATATGAGCCCCAGTTACAGGGGAAAACTTCCCCCCTTTAGTGATAATAGTCACTGGCAGAGCTGTAGCAGGGGATCCGGGCGGTCATGTGACTGCCGGCTTGTGTAGTGAAAGTTATACTTCTACTTTCACTTTTTAGTACATATAGCGCTCAGGAAAAGGAGAAGGCAGAAAAGGTTAAAAAACCCTACTGCCTTCTCCTTCGGGATATCAGCTGTGACTTAACAGCTGACAACCTGACCTGCTTCTGATTGATTGCAGAAGCAGGCGCTTTAAACCCCCGCCCTATTTTTACTATCGGCTGGATTTAAAGTCCAGGACCAAGCGCTGTAAATTTACTGTGCCTGGTCCTTAATGGGTTAATATAGTTCTGTTACCATTATGACTTGGATGATTCATCTCTAGATTCTCACATGGTGTGGCATATTAAGGTGTGTTTATGACACAATTTTTCACTTGAGCAAATCTAGTCTTCGAATTTTTATATACTTTGTAAAGACTGAATACATACATATGTCATCTTACGAACGTTGTCCCACGGCTGCACAGTTAAATTGCCTTGATGCTGAATGATATGGATGGCAGACATATTACTGTAATCAGTGTAACAGGCACTACCTTATAGTGCTCTCAGTGAGGACTACAAAAACATGGTGATGGTCATGGCAACGTGATACTTAATGCCACAGGATATAACCTCTCATCATGTGGATGACGCGGCATCAGAAGCTGAGCCTGCGCTATCCGCAACTAGAGCTGGCTGTTGCTGATAGTGGCCTCCCACTGCAACACCCAAGATCAAAGAGAGCATTGATCTTTGCTTTTAACCCCCTATGCAGATTGGGGCATTTAAGGGGTTTACAGAAATAGCACGCTCCCTCTGTGATGTCATCAGACCTCCGCAATGTAATCGCGGAGGGATGATAGGTTGCGATGGCAACAGGATGCCAGACACAGGCGCCCTGGCTTGTCATTGCCTATGATCGCTATTACAAGTGTTAAGGCATTGCAGTACAGAGGTCCTGTAATGCCTTATCATAGTGATCATTGCTGCTATGGTTCAAGTCCCCTACAGGGATATAAAAAGTGTACACAAAAGAAAAAATAGTGTAAAAAAAATTTAATAAAAATTTTAATCCCACATATTTAGTATCAGCGTATCCGTGACAACTCGTACAATAAACTGAACACACTTTTTATCCTGCATGGCAAAATGTGTAAAACAAAAACTTTAAAAAATGAAGCAAAATGCTTATTTTCTTCATTTTGTCTTTCACAAAACAGTATAAAAATGAAAAAAATGTCGTATGTACCCCAAAATGTTACCAATAAAAAAGTCTTCCTTCATTAAGAATAGTAATAATCGCTCGATTAACTAATCACAGCCATTCATTGAATGACATCATTGAATGGTTTTGCTTGGTTAAGTGAGTGCCGGCTTTCACTGGCGGCTGTGGCACTTGATTAACCAATCTGAGCATTAGCTTGCTGAAGGCGGGGTATTCAAGCCCCACTACAAGGAGGAATTGCTCCCAGCGCAAGGGACCCGAACGCCATCTGCTAGGTGAGTATTGTTTGTTGCTGTTTTTTACATGATGTTTAGCTAGGGCTCATTTTCGGGGAACGGCTTTTATTTCAAGACCCCCACCCCCTGAAAATCGGGATAAGGTATATTATCAGGGAAACACAATGTATACAGTTAAACCTCTAGTTTCGTTGGTAGGCTGTCCCAAAGCATTCGGCCAAACTTGAAAACGATGAAACTCGAGGTAATTATTTCCATAGTAATCAATGTAAATCCAATTAATTCGTTCTAGACATTCCAAAAAAACACACCAAACCACATTTAATGGAGGATAAATATGGTCTTTAATACCAAAAACAATAACAATGATAAATGAAAACAAGAGTACTGTAAAGAATAAATGAACATTTAACATGTTATTGAACATATTACTGTATGCTATCTGTGGTGTTACATAGGACTGCAGGTCACATCTCCTATATCATCTGTCCTCAGCATTATCGCTGTGTGTTATCTGTGGTGTTACGCAGAACTGCAGGTAACATCACTGTGTTATCTGTCCAAAGTTATCACTTGTGCTGTTACATAGGACTGCAGCGTTATCACTGTGTGTTATCTGTGGTGTTACTTAGGACTGCGGGTCACATCTACTAAATCATCTGTCCTTAGTGTTATCACTGTGTGTTATCTGTGGTGTTACATAGAACTGCAGGTAACATCACTGTGTTATCTGTCCAAAGCTATCACGTGTGCTGTTACGTAGGACTGCAGGTGACATCATTATCTTTCCTTAGTGTTCTCACTGTGTTCTCTGTGCTGTTACATAGAATTGCAGGTGGCAGCATTATCTGTCCTCAGCATTAGCAATGTGTGCTATCTGTGCTGTTACATAGGACTGCAGATGTCTTCATTATCTGTCCTCAGCGTTATCACTGTGTGTTCTTTGTGGTGTTACATAGGACTGCAGGTGACCACTGTTATCTGTAGTGTTACCTAGTACTGCAGGTGACATCACTGTGTTATCTGTCCTAAGTTATTACTGTGTTATCTGTGGTGTTACATAGGACTACAGGTGGCATCATTATCTGTCCTCAGCGTTATCACTGTTTGTTATCTGTAGTGTTACATAGGACTAGTGCTACTACCCACCTAGTAGCACTAGTAGTACTGTTTTACTAGTGCTACTAGGTGAGTGGTGTTTCAGCAACAGGAGGAGAAGACGCTGAGCAGGAGATCACGTGGGCCGCGTCAGCAGTGAGGCCACGTGGGCCGGCGGCCGCCAATGAAACTAGAAGCAGACAGTGAAAGTAGAGGCAAAATTCTGGCTTGAAAAATCTGTGAAAACAGGAAACCGGCTAAAATAGAAGACAACAAAACTAGAGGTTTGACTTATGTAGATAAACATATATGTAACACAGGATCCATGATTCACAATAGGAGATTGCCACAGCGCACCTTCTCCCACTGCCCGTACTGTTACACCTGCAGCGGTCACTGAGCATTTTCTAAAATGCTTCCCCATGGAAGTCAGTGGGTAGCTCCTGTCCGTTGTGTTAACGGCCCATAAATTATACTGTAAAGAAAATTTTTGTAGCTCAGGCAAGATGGCAGCCCCCTTAATCATGTACAGACAACATAATAAGAAAAAAATCACCAATCAGGTAATTAATACAGTTTAGAAAAACAGAATATGTTTCACTATCTGGTTTTAATTCGCAAAATATAGGTGAGTTTCCCTTTAAACAGTATGCAATATGCTCCCTCTACTGGCAAATACAGGCAGTTAGCTTATACTTTAAATCTGTGTATATGCAGGTGAATTAGAGATATTTTACAGAAAAATGAACCTAGGTGTAAAAAGCCTAAAACAAAAAATAAGCAATTGAGAAACCAGCAAGATCAAAGGCAGAGATTCAATGCTGCATGACATTTTGATTTCAGTAGTTAAATCTTATTTATTGTATAATGAAAACTTGTACAATCTTCTAATATAGGCCCCCTGTCCACAGCCATGATGGAATATTGCTAGCGATATTCTGCCATGGGGAAGCAGGGGGGAGAGCTGTTGATTTGAATCCCGCAAGCAGAGAATCGCTCTGATACTCAGCTCATGGACGTCGGGGCTGCACTTTCCATAGTAACACTATGGAAAGCGTTCACTGCGTTACCCGCGGCCAGATTATCGCTGCCGATAACGCAGTGAGCTTGCGCCCGTGGACAGGAGCCCATACTTGCAGTTTTCAACATGATGATCTCACAGGAGCAAGGCTCGTTACAGTATTCATGTGCATATTCATTTTTACATTTTCAACATGCTCTGGTCATTCATCAATGCCAGGGGCAGCTCTTCAGCATGCTCTCTAGCTGGTCATTATTACTGGAGCACACCTCCACGGAGCATACTTGCATTGTGCTGGCTGTGCTGCATCTAAAAGCAGGCCGAAAGCAGAGCCCCAAGTTGGCAGCGCCCAGTGCAAAAACTCTTATGCAGTTTATTCTGGACGGACTGCTGTGCAGCATAGAAATGGATGCAGAAACTGCAAGGATGTATGTGTCAAGTAAGTATTAAAGCCAGTTCCCAGTGTAATGATTATTCATGGTGTGATCTGGCTAGTCTGTACTGAGGAGGATGGAATGAAGGGGGTTGAA
Source organism: Eleutherodactylus coqui (assembly GCF_035609145.1). Taxonomy (NCBI): domain Eukaryota; kingdom Metazoa; phylum Chordata; class Amphibia; order Anura; family Eleutherodactylidae; genus Eleutherodactylus; species Eleutherodactylus coqui. The sequence continues at coordinate 398,019,364 of NC_089837.1, forward strand.
AGAGATCCTCCCTCTGCAGGCTGTTCATGATTGCATCAGCTGGAGCATGAGCGCTCCGCACACCAGCAGGTCACATGATTCACTCTGTGATGTCACAGATTACTCTGGGAGTAATCCAACAATGTGAAAATGAATATGCCTTTTGCCCTGCACCTGTGTGATCTTCACATCACCAGGACAGATTCTTATTCTCTGAATGTAAGTGATTTAGGTTCCCGTTCATTGATAGTCAAACAAATCTTGAAGACAATGTGGAGTAGATATAAAAACCTAACGGAAGTAAATTGGCAGCTTTCATTTTTTTCCCTAAACATATAAAAATTAATGTTACAAAAATGGTTTTACTTCCATTTCTCTGCTTGAAAAAATAGAGAGACAGAACGCCCTAATAGAGCCTTAATGCAGATGTGAAGCAGCCCTTATCTGTTACTAAGAGCCCTTTTACCTGGGCAGAGAAAGTGCCACAAACAAGCGCTGATTGACAGTATAGTAATTTTATCAGTGCTTATTTATTAGCATTTATACATCTCCGTAATTGTAAGGTTTCCCCAGTGTGTGTGTGTGTGTTTGTATGTATATGTGTATATATATATATATATATATATATATATATATATATATATATATATATATATATATATGTTTACTTAAGGGACGGTGCTGCCATCAAACTGTGATTTTTATGTCCTCATAAAAGATGTGATAAACAATAAATTAGTGAATTGTTTTATTGCTGGACATGTTATGGGTATTATTGTATCCTGTCACCACCGAAAGCTAGGGGTGTGACTGGGCTTGGATGCATTTTTCCTAAGCGTCTGACTCCCCTCCCCGGCCTTGGTGTAAGTTGCTGTGCGTGCTAGCTGTCACTCACTGTCTCCCTGCCGCTGTGGGCTCTCTGCTGTGCTCCTTCTCTAGTCTGCAGCCGCCAGTGAGTGACTGTCCACCTGCACTGTATGGTCTCCCTGCTGTCCTCCTACTGCGGTCACATGTGGCGCGCGGCGGCTCTGTCTGGTCAACAGCATGAAGAGCTGGGAGACTACAGGCAGCACTGACAGCCACTGTGCATCGGCTTCAGGGGACCGCAGATGCGATACTACAGGCCCTGGGGACACTCACAGCTCTCTTTCACATGACTGTATGTATTTTTACAGTCACCCTACGCGCCGTAAAATCGCATGACTGAAGAATAGTCGCAATCAAGTCCCGATATTTAGCCACGTATTTTCTGCCGTTGACACAGACGGCTGCTGCATACTGGCAAAAAATACACTGCAGCGTGGAAGTCCTTTGATCTGCAAAAATCCTCGAAATGACTGCTAATGCTTAAAGAGAGCAGCTGTTTTTTTTCCCCCTGCGTTGGACGCAACTAAACTCCCTCCTCCACCCTTTTTTTTCCAGCTCCCATAGAAGTCTATGGGAGCTTCTAGTGTATCTCAGCCAAATATAGAGCAAAACCTATCTTTGGACGCAGTGTATAAAATCGGCAACCAAAACCGGCTACCGATGTGCTATTTTTTTCAGCAAGATTTTTTTAAGCAGCCAAAAATTGCTCATCTGAATGAATACCTTGGAAACCAATGCTTCAAATAGTCGCAATTTTTGCCCAATGTTTGGACGCAGCTAAATAGCGGCACATATACAGTCGTGTGACTATGGCCTTACTCTGTAATGTCTGATTTTTATTTTTTAAACCCATGTACTCTGTGAATTATAAAGTGCTGTGGAATATGTTTGCACAAAGTTTGTTTTTTTTTCTTTGTAATCAAGTGTTTACTGTTATTCAACTGAGAAATATGACTAAATAAACAGGCAATCCACTGCAGGAGTAGTACAATAGATAAAAGAATAGCAGATAGAAAACACACCTCCAAATATCAAATAAAAGTGGTTAAATTAATTAGATTACTAAGGCATTTTTGTGTGCTGTAAGCTGCTGCCATTTGTACCATCACTATGTGGACGATGTAAGGCTCATTTACACGATGGTATTTCTTACCGTGTAGCAACCATCCCAGCACACGGCCCCGTAATAACCTAGTAGGCTATTCACATAGCCATTTTTCACAAGTATTGATGCTTCATGTGAAAAATCACTACATGTCTTACTTTTATCAGTTTTGACAGACGAGAGTAGAACATTCATTGTTTGGGCCTCCGAGAAAATCGGATGTCATGAACTGCATTTGTGTGCTGAGAAGAAGGCAAGTGGCCAATTCTAGAAATGATGGCGTTTCCACGATGCAGCCAGCGAGTGCCTGTAAGCTCATTGGGACATCCAAACAACAAACCTAGGGTCTCACTATTCAGTGTAGCCAAATGGAGATGACTTGGTAAAGTTGGTTGCGTGTGTCAAATGAGAGATTCCATTCTCCTCAAATGGTCCATGTCAATTAACAGCTCTTGGACTGTAGGTCTTTGTATGAACGTCAAATCACACTGAATAATTGTATGAGCTGCAATTAACTTGTGCTTAAAAAAACTTTTTTAAATGGAGGCCACAGAGCCCTAGATAAGGGATAGTAAGGCCACTTGAGGGGAGCAAGGAAGCTGCCATTATGGTAAAGAGGATAAAGATGGCTTTCCAAAAAGATTTCATAGTAGGGCAATCCCACCAAATGTGGAGCTCGGTTCTATATTTTGTTAATCATTATGTTATTAGCTTGTTAAACCTCTGATTTCCGTTTAGTGATAATGCAGGAGACGAAAGTCCATGGGATGCATACAGAGTTTTTTTTGGGTAGAGATCTTAAAATTGATCAAGGCTGCAAAGCGCCCATTAAGGATCTCAATTGCATGGATGCCAACCAGGATACCAGTCTATCCCTGCATAGAGGAAAAAAGCTGTAATTACAAAGTGTTAGTGACCACATGACTTGTCCTGATCACTGAGGCTGATCACATCAGAAAGGTTATCTTCATGGACTGTAGGTGGGAAATCTGCATTGTTATAGAATGGGAGGAACGGATAATAGGGCCAGGCCTGGATGAAATCGACCATTTGAGTAAACCCCTGTCCAGTTCAGTAGGGAAGTTTTACGTCATCAGCTGCAAAGAACTGCAAGTTCTCAGAAAGGGGTCTATCCAAGGAAGCAATCACAGCAATCAGAGAGGACTCTACTGCGACACATATTTTAGAAAGGGCATGATGGTCAACCATCCTGCTTAGGAGAGCTGTTTGGTTGTACAAATTTACAGTAGGTCAGGAAGACTTGTGTCCCTTCATTGGTTTAGGACATGATAGAAAGCTTCTATGAAGTCTCAGGATGCTGTTCCCCCAAGGAAAGATTTTTATGGCTGAATTAATGTGTTTTTTCCCAAGATTGAATGTTATCCCCTCTCCACAGAAGAGGTCTGATCAGTGGGGGGTTGCTGCTGAAATCAACACCAAACACAAGAACAAGGATCATGTGTACCCCCAAATGAATTGAGTTGTGGCCCAGCAGGCGCACTGTGTCTCCGCACAGGGGGCTGGTTTCGCTGGCTCGCTCACAGAGCGGCCAGCAGTGGAGCGGCAGGAGGAGACTTCTCTCTTCCGCTGCCCCGACCTTCTCTATTGACATAACACAGCGGCTGTTCAGTATTGAACAGCGGCTATTTACACTGAACGATGAGCAATCTGGTCCTTGTCCATTGTTTATGCTGCATTGTTGATGAGCTGATCGCTCAGTGTAAATAGCGGCCGTTCAGTACTGAACGGCCGCTATGTTAGGTCAATGGAGAGGGGTGGGGGAGCGAGGAGAGAAATCTAAAAGGGATCTAAGGGTACATTCACATGTAGTAGATTTTGATGTGGATCTGAAGCAGGCATCACTCTTTTAATGGAAAGGGTAAAATCTGCTGTGGATTTGAATCAAAAACCATACCGAATATCAAAGCTGTATATATACATTGAAAGCTGCCACCTATATTGCTGTGACTGCCCAGGGAACACTACGGCAGAGTATACCTTGCTATCCTAGCACCCGGATTACCTTTCTCTTCCTGCTCTGTTTTTTCAGGTACATGTCTCCACCTGAGTCCCATGGCCATAATCAGAGTGACAAATTGAATGTTATGTTTATCATCTAATAATCAGAATGCTGTTTGAAGAAAATAAGAGGTGGATGTAGTTTGTTACGAGAATTCTTATGTGGCTCCTTGCTAATAAACTAGCTCGAATATGTCTTTAGAAAATAATGAAGCATCCTACTGGTTGTGAGACAGATCTGCTAGTCCATTATACCTTATTGTCCTTTTGCTGACATGCTTCAAAACATAGAAAAATTGCTCAGTATGGAGGAGTTAAATGATGATTCATCTACCACCCCTTTCCTTTAATATCCCTAGATTTTTCTTTTAAGTGTGAGTTGTGCTGTTGGGACTGGTTTCATAAAGCTGGGATGAGAGAAGAGTGCTTCAATTGTGCTGCAGTAATTGCATAAAACTGGCTGCACCTGCAGAGTCCACTGTGGGCCAGGAAACGGCAGGAGCTTTGGCTTTTGCCTGCTTTGCGGCAGTGTATTAATTCTAGTATTACTCATTTTCTCTTAACCCTTCAGTGAGTTTTAAAGTTAGGCTTTCAAGGGAGCACAAGGAACACAGCTTATTCAATACAATCACAGAAAAATGCCCAGGTCAGAAAAAAGCAGCACTAGTGATTGCCAAGTAGAAACCAGGCCTAGTGCAAGATTTTCTGCTGACTTTTAAAGACTTTCTGCATAAATGATGATTGGTCCATCTGTGGAGCCAAGGGAAGCATATCACATGCCAGATTTAATTTATATAATTCCTTCCTGCAGCTTTCCCATCACAGCTGTAGCTTTCGAATTAAAGAATTCCATATAGTCGGGGGCAATGCAATATGCAAAACTCTTAAAAGGATGGAGGAATGTACACATACCCTGTTTCCCTGAAAATAAGACACGGTCTGATAATAATTTTTGCTCCAAAAGATTTTACTTTTTTACACGTATAGCTGCCTGGACACTATTTAAATTGATTTTTTTAAAATTAACTGTAACTAAGGCTTATTTTAGAGTAGGGCTTATATTTCAAGCATCCTGAAAAATCCTGCTGCATCGTCAAAAATCATGAAAAATCATGCTAGGTCTTGTTTTTGGGGTAGGTTTTACTTTCATGGAAACAGGGTAGGTAAGCTGCTTGCTGTGGAGGAAAAGCATTGTATGGATTCTTATTGTAAAATATAATTTAATTATTATCTGATGTAAGAAATGGGATTTTTCATCAGGTGAAGAAGAGTTCATGGTTGCAGCTGGTACATAATACATGGCTAGCACATTCTAGGTTAGTGGTGGCCAAGTGGTAAGTTGCATTAATTCTAAGACCAGGGACCAGTAGATTGTGATTTTAAGAGACCTGTTAAATTGCCGGCATCAAAACAAAAAAATGAGAAAGTTCCTTCCTTGGAGATATAATGCATCAGTCTTCGCCCTTTTCTAGTAAAATGCTCAATGGCCAATCATGTAGGTACTTTTGAGTCTCAATCATTGCTATTTAAAGGCCCTAGTACAGAGCAGAGTGGACGAGCATCATGGTTAGGTACAAAGCAGGTGGAAGAAATGTAATACATTAACCCTTTCCAATCCACTGTCTGACCTCTGAAGACATTATGATTTAAGGCTGTACAGCTCTGATGTTGGAAGACGTCCGTCGGAGTTCTCTTACTGTATATTGCCAGCCTCTCTGCTGTCGGAGCCTATCCAACATGTCACCTCATGCAGTATTAGCTTTAGCTAGCATATAGCGCTGTTGTATAATAGCAGAAAAAGAGTAAGCCTCCTAGGAAAACCAGAATACAAATTGGATTGGAAAGGGTTAATAACTGTAGTTATGATTAGTGTTATGGGAGTACTGGACACCTGAAAAAACTCATGCATCGTAAGGCGCCATCCTTTGCATGCTCTGTGTGCCTGTCTGTGACTCCCTGATAGATCACCTAATTCAAGCTTTACTAAAAGTTTACTTGTACCCAGGCTATCATTGAATGGGACTAATCCGTGTGCAGATCCTCGGCAAATCCACAGCAGAAATCCACGACTCGGCTTCGGATTTCTGCCAAAGATTTTTTGGTGGATCTATGTTTGATTTTCTGACACAGATTATGACCGTGAGCACATAGCCTGAGTCTCAATGGTCAGTGTGTAAACGGCAAAATAGTGACATCGTATGGAAGGCCGAAAAAACACATTTGTCCATCCAGTTCAGTGTATTACCCCACAATGTTGATCCAGAGGAAGGAAAAAAAAACAATGAGAGAGAACCATTTTTTGGAAGTCCATGATTAAAAATTTATAGCTTGTTGGATTTTTTTTTCAAAAACTCGCCTTGCATTATAAATATAGATAAGCTTCTGCAGATCAATATGATTACTCTAATACCAAATTTATATATTTTTATTTTATGTTTTGCTGCTTTTGCACAAAAAAATTATTATTGAAATCAGTAGTTACTTATGTCCCCATTTTCTATGAACTATCACTTTTTTTCATCAATAGAGCTGTTTGGTGGCTTGTTTTTTGTGGAATGAGCTGTTACCATTCCGGGGTATATGTGAGTTCTTGATGTCTTTATCGATATTTTTTTTTAGAGACAAGTTGACCAAGAAACAGTACTTCTCACATATCTTAGTTTCATTTTTTACTTTATTTAATTTATCCTGCATAGTTAACAATGTGATAATTTTATGGTTTGGGCTGTTATGGACTTGCGATCCCAATTAAGCAATTTTTTAAAATTTATTAGTTTTTTTCTTACAAAACATAATATAATGAGTTGATCGTGAATACATTTGATTTCAGTTTTTTTACTTTAAAGGGGTTGTCTCGCGGCAAACCTCAAAATTTTACATTAGCCCATTCCCCCTGTCACCCCCCTGGCATAAAATAGCAAATTAAAGCGGTTTTTAAGCCGCTTGCTACTCACCGATCTGACGAAATATGAAGTTTAAAAAATCTTCTGCCTAAGATAGCCGCCGGTCCTTTCCCAGGGATGCACTGCTGTTTTCTCCCATGGTGCACCGCGGGTCTTCTCCCATGGTGCACCATGGGCTCTGTGCGGTCCATTGCCGATTCCAGCCTCCTGATTGGCTGGAATCAGCACACGTGATGGGGCGGAGCTACGCGATGACGCGTAGAAGGGGGCGGAGCCAGAACGCCGCTCGTGTCTGGACCGAGCAGAAGGGGAGAAGACTGCACAGCGCAAGCGCGTCTAAAAAAGCAAGAAGACATCAGAATTAGACGGATCCATGGAGACGGGGACGCTAGCAACGGAGCAGGTAAGTGAATAACTTCTGTATGGCTCATATTTAATGCACGATGTATATTACAAAGTGCATTAATATGGCCATACAAAAGTGTATAACCCCACTTGCTTTTGCGAGACAACCTCTTTAAGTTTTTGTTTTTTTTAAGCTTGATTAGGGGTGTCAAACATCCTATCTCTTGATTGCTGGTATAATACACTGCAGTACTCATGTGTAGAGTGCAGTCCTGGAAGCCATTGTCTGACTTTCAACTGACATACTGACTCATCAACAGGGGGACACTGATGGTGTACAGGGAGAGACCAATCCTTTTGTCAACCACTTAGATGCCACGGTCAGTATTAACCATGATATCCAAGGTGCTAGCCGGAACTGGAGTTGGCACCCAGTGTGGATGGCTTAGGCCAATGTATCGTGCTTTACATTAATAACCTTCCTGTATATAACGGTATAATATCTTGGCTTACCTGATTGTTGACCTCCTTGCTGTAGTGGGAAAAAATCAAGTAAAAAATCTGCAGCTTCAACGATGTTGAAAAGTATAGTGGACCATAAACCAGTGGTCACAACCATTCCAGAGTTGGTGAGACAGTCCTGGACTTGGACAGCAGTTTCACCGTCTCAGGAGGGCATGCCGCTGTCTTGCCGCCATCATTGCATTACTCTCCTTCACTAATTGCTTTCTTCAGCAGCCATGTGATCATATTGACAGGACTTGAAGCTGGGCACAGCATAGCTTCATTCCTTTGCCCCGGCTACAGACTCAAATGATCATGAGCAGAAGCCAGGAATAGCTGAGTAGCGAAGCTGTGCAGCATCAGGTCCTCTCAGTGTGGCTGTCTGTCTTTACTGCTGATGAAAGGAGTTAGTGTAGAGGGGTACTATACCCAATAGAGGCCACTATAATAAAAAGGGGTTACAAGAGGGTCAGTATAACTAAAAGGGGTCATTGAGGGAGTCCGTATTACTTTGTAGGGAGACAGAAGGGTCACTGTTTACTGTGGGGTTGTACTGAGAGGGTAGTTAGAGTAAGGGAAGGATGGAAAGAGTGTGCAAAGATAAGTCATGGGAGAAAGCATTCTGGTTTGCCGAAGTCAGAGTAGATGTCACCTATGATCACTGGAGGTACCTGCACTGTAATCACTATCACTAGAAGTAATTGCACTGTAATCACTAACACTGTATAGAGCGGATATCTTATTTAGAGATATACTGTGAGGGGGTCATTGAAGAGCGCTATTACTGTTCATGGTGACTGAGTGACACTATAACTATGAGGAAGGGTCATTGAGGGGCACTATTACTGTTAGGGAACACAAAGGACATGGCTTAGCGTAAAAAGAGGCATGGCCTAATGTAAAAAAAAATTGCTGCTATGCACACCTTTTTCTTTCTTCAAAAGTTGGGACATATGTGTAAATTGAATATTCTACCTTTTTGGCAGACAATAGCACATATACCATCTAGGCGTATCACAGCATACATTTGACTACACCATTTTTAAACACCATACACTGAACCTAGAGTGAATTAGCCTAAGATATATATTCCCTGTAGTATCTAGGGCTCTTATCTGCTTCGATAAAGAAACATACTCAATGGCATAATTTCTGTGATTTTCTACAGTTCAAAGCCCCATTAGAACATAATCGTCTGTATGTGCTTCTAATGAGTTTTTAAATGGCAATTTGGCTGTGGATATTAACACTCATGTGTTTGAGGGTTTTTTGGCGAGACGAAGTGTCTTTTTTTTTTTTTTTTATTTCTTCCCTTTTTTTGATACTCTGCCTAAAGTGTTTTGGTCTCTATTCATCTGTATGTTTACTGTATGCCTTCCATTAAAGCGTATTATTCAATCTAATTGCATTTGATCATGATCGTCTTGGCAAGGTTGTCTATGGTTATTTATCACAGGGATATACCAAAACATCCTAACTTTGTAGTTGCTCCTGCTTATGTATCACATTTCAATTAGAACTATCCAATTTTCAGGAAGGTCTTTTAGGTCAGTAGGAGGAATATCAGAAATTAAAGCAATTGTGGTTGCCCAGTTGTGTTTCCTGCAGGAAAGGTTTATGGCATATTACGTAATTTTCTTTTATGTTTTATGTTCACTTTATTTCATTTTTGTAAATTTCTTTTTAGAACGCATAGGAATGAGATCCCGAGGATTCTTAAGTCCTTTTTTTGAAAAGTTTTTTTTTAAACAGCTGGTCATGACCTAAAACAACAAAAGAAGCAATACTCCTCTCTTAGTTCTAATGGCTCTCCCAGTCTGTGCTTACATCAGAAGGCAGGTGATTGCTGCAGCCAGTCAGAGGCTTCATCATCACTGCCCATTCTCTTGGCATTAATGCTCACATCCTGGGCATCATGATGCCAGCAGTTTGGGGTGGTGATGCTACATAACTTCCGCTGTAAAACACAGACCAAGAAAGCCGCCAGAGTTGTTGCGCTTCTTACCGGGAGTAGAACAGAGGTGAGTATTGCTTCTTTTGTTGTTTAAGGTCATGGCCAGCTGTTTAAAAAACCTTTTTTGTTAGTGAGATTTGGGAATTTCGGGAATCCTATTCCAATGGGTTCTATATAGGAAAATAAGGCACTCGCCTATTACAGTCATATTTTGTAATTGTTCCCAGAAAGAGAAACCAAGTAATCTTCTATATATGATACTTTTTCATGGCTAACAAAAATACATGATGTTATAGCGAGCTTTCGAACCTCTCAGGGTCCTTCCTCAGGCACAGTGAAACTGATCCGAAGAGGCATGCATATATACACATATATATATATATATATATATATACACATATATATGCAGTCAGTCTGGACTATCTACAAACAAGCTGCTGGAGTCAATAAACATGCTCAGCTCCTACTCGATGGGCTCCGCTTTATTGGCCTTCAGGATACTGCGCTCTTCTGGTTTTCCTCCTATCTCTCTGATCGCTCATTCAGTGTATTATTTGCTGGCTCTACGTCATCTTCTCTTCCTCTTGCTGTTAGGGTTCCTCAGGGATTGATCCTAGGTCCCTTTTTTTATATACATAGCCCCGTTGGACAAATTATCAGCAGATTTGGCTTTAAGTACCATCACTACACTGACCACACCCAGTTATGCACTTCTTCCTGTGACATCACAACCTCGCTACTACAAAACACCACTTATGGTGTGTCCACTGTTTCTAACATCATGTCCTCTCTACTTGAAATGTAAACTATCAAAAACTGAGCTACTTGTGTTTCCACCATCTAGTAACCGACCTAAAACTAATATTTCAATTTCAGTGTGTATTATCGTGATCACTCGTAGGCAGTATGTCCACTCTCTTAGGGTCAAATTTGACTTTGATCTTTCCTTCACTCTCTGTATTCAATCAGTTGCAGGCTCATATTACCTGCACCTCAGAAACCACTCCAGAATTCACCCTTATTGTTGCCCTAAACCATTTCTGTCTTGATTACTGCAACTTACTACTAATTGGTTTTCCCCTCACTAAACTCTCTCCCCTCTCCAATCCATCGTAAATTGCAGTTGCCAGGATCATATGTTTGAACAAGTTCTTCACTGATGCCTCCATCTTGTGCCAGTAATGACTCTGGATTCCTGTCTAGTATAGAATACAATACAAACTCATCACTCTCATCCATGAAGTTCCACAGTGCTGCACCATCCTACATATTCTTCCTCATCGTTATCAGTGTAAGATCATTCGCATATCGGAGAGCACAAAGTTCCTTCTCAATCCAAACTTCCCACTCCTGCCCCTAAGATTTTTCCCAATTTCCACCAGTTCTTTGGAACATGCTACCCTAGACAATTGAACGTTGGTTCAAAAGAGTGGAATTGAAAACTCCCACAAAAACTGCATGTGTGATTTTTGGCGCAGATATCAGAATATCATAATTAATATGTACCTCATATTCTTTTATTAAGAAAGTATGACTAGTCCTGTAAAACATACAGACCACATAGACCTATGTCAATGGAAAATTTAAAAATTATGGTTACTGGAATGAAATCTAATATAAATAAGCCTACATCGTTTTTCTTGCACCACACTTTGACCACTTTGCCTCACCTTAGGAGGATGCTTTTGGTGCAATTCATTTCCTGACTACAGCCATAAAATCCCAAAATTTGAGGCAGGTACATTCAGTGACCCGTCGTGCCCCGTCAAAGTTCCCCATGTTAAGTATAGCAGCGCTTCAGCCAGCAGCTCTGCTATGCAGATTCAAGCATTGCTAGGTGACGTTCATATTCTCGCGGCATCTCTCTCTAGTCTAGGGAGACTATGAACGTCCCTGCTGGCTGGAGCGCTGCTATGAAATAAGCGACAGATGCACAGACACAGATACATACAGAGATACATACACACACACTAACCCCCCGTCTTACCTCTCTCCCTCACCGTCGCATGACTATGAATGTCGCTGGAGAAGCGACTGTGAGAGAGAGAAGCCCCGGTGAGACATACAGACACACACATGCACGGGGGGGCCTAAGAGACAATCAGCATGGAGAGGGGGGAAAGAGACAAGCGGCCCAGAGAGGGAAGAGAGAAACAAGCGGCATGGAGAGACTGGGAGAGAGAAGCGGCACAGAGAGTCGAGGAGAGCGAAGCGGCATGGAGGGACGGGGAGAGAGAATTGGCATGGAGAGATGGGGAGAAAGAGAGAGAGGGAAGGAGAACAGAAGCGGCATGGAAATAGAGAAAGGGGGAGATTCTTAATAACCACTTTTCCAAACATTTTATGTTTACGCAGGAAACATCAGGTCGATCTTGTATTAAAAGAAAAAGGAATAAAAAGTTTTAAGGTCAAACTAGGCCAGTCCTACAAGGTTAGTGTATATAAAGTTCTTAGGCCTCTATAATGTGCATCACATTGCTTTCACTGCGTTAGTTTTTTTTTTCTTTTTTAAATCATGCATCTCATGATAGTTAGTACTTTCCTTTATTAATGTCATCAAACAAGTTCAACCTACAGTTGTAATGTAATATTTCCCCAACAATGTGCTTGCTTAGCTTGGCTAAAGTTGTCCTGCGGTAACACAAAGATAAAAGTTAGTACATTATTTAACCTTCACCGTGCACACCATGAAAAATACATACAAAAAACATGGCGAAAATAGCTAATTTTGCCTATTTCACCATACAAAATAATAGAATAGAAAGCAATCAAAATGTCGTATGAATCAACAAATGGTACCATAAACAGTACAACTCCTCCTGTAAAAAAACGCTAGCACACAACACCGTTGACAAAAAAGAAAACTGTTAGAGGTCTTTGAATGCAGCAATTAAAAAAAATAATAATTTTTTTTAAAAGTTGCAAAAAAAACCCCACTATATAAGGTGCTATTGATGTAATCATACTGGCCTGCATAATTAATTTAACACTATTATTTAAACTGCACGGTGAACACTGTTAAAACTTAAAATAAACGTGCTAGAAGTGCAGATTTTGTTGATCTTGCGTCTAAAAAAATTGGAAGAAAAATATATCAAAATGTCATATGTTCCCAAAAATTGGATAAATGAAGACTAGAGTTCATTCCAAACATACAAGCCCAGATAGAGCTCCGTCAATGGAAAAACAAAAATGCCATGGCTCTAGGAATGTGGCAACACAAAAGTAAACCTTTAAAATAAAAAAAAAGTTTTTAGTGTACGAAAATATAAAAAACTATATACACTTGGTATTGCTGGAATCATACTGAGTTGGAGAATAATGTTGTCACAATATTTATTTTGCACGCTAAACCCTGCAAAAATGCAATCCAAAAAACAAATGGTAGAATTTTTTTTCTCAACTTTATTACTCCACAATTATGGCGCTAGGTACATCATAATTTACATAAAAGCAGCAAAACTACGAGGGCAATTTACGATTATTCAATAAGAAAAGTTAATTAACTTAAACTACTTTGTGTCTCAATTTGTTACCATGCGGAACCTACAATGTTTCACCATGTTTAAGATCACATTTATGGTGCAGGTGGGATGTACACATACAGAGTCATCAATAACACCTTCGATGCCACATTCACTAATGATTGTGGTGTTGCAGAGGGAGGGGTCTATAGGACCGGGTCTAGTAGTCGCATAGTGTAGGGGCCCTTTTACACTCAACAATTATCGTTCAAATAATCGTTCAATTGTACGGAAATGAACATTAAAGGGGTTGTCTCGCGAAATCAAGTGGGGGTATACACTTCTGTATGGCCATATTAATGCACTTTGTAATATACATCGTGCATTAAATATGAGCCATACAGAAGTTATTCACTTACCTGCTCCATTGCTGGCGTCCTCGTCTCCATGGATCCGTCTAAAATCGCCGGCGGCTTGCTTTTTTAGACGCGCTTGCGCAGTCCGTTCTTCTGCTCTGAGCACGAGCTGCTTCAGCGTGCTCGCCGCTACAGCTCGTCTGCGCATGCGCGCTGGAGCGGCCATTCTGCTACCATCCTTTGTTAGAGAATGGTGCAGAAACTTGAGCAGCCCAGCAGCCCAGCTGAGAAGCCCAGCCCAGCAGCTCAGCCGCCCAGCCGAGAAGCCCAGCCCAGCCCTGCCGTGAAGCCGCCCATGTAAGTGAGGGGTCGGGGGTAATGTGTGCGCTGGGGGGGGCCTGCCGCCGGGCCCCGGAGCCTGCCGCCGGGCCCCGGAGTCTGCCGCCGGGCCCCGGAGCCTTCGTCTGTTGTCAGGGGGCTAGCGCGGGGGAGCCGGGGCCTAGCGTCGGTTACCTGCTGCCTGGCGGTGGGTAACTGTGGCCCAAGAGCGTGTGCCGTGGTCGGCGGCCGCGGTGGGTCCGGTCGGCGGCTGCGGGGCGTTTGGTTGTCAGGGAGACACAGCTGGTAGCGTCTCGGGAGCGCGCACGTCGGGCTACAGCAAGCGACGGGAAAAGAGCCGGCGGCCATCTTTGGGAAACTTTTTATAAGTTGCTGAAACGCTGGAACTGTAAGTAGAAACCGGCTAGAAAAGTCATTTACACGGGTGCTTAGTAATGTATGCTTAATAAGGGGGACTGGGCCAAAAAAAATTTCACTGCTTCCTCGAGACAACCCCTTTAATTATCTTTGCTTTTAAACTACGTCTGTTTACACACAAACAACTCATTCACATGTTCCAACGATTAATTGCCTAATGTCCACGGGCAAATTTGAATTGTGGAATCGCGCGGACGATGCATAGGAAGACATGGGCATTAACAGCAGAATTAAAGCATGCAAATTTGTTTTGCGGACCTTTTGGTACAGAAAACAAAATGCAGCATGCTCCATTTTGCTGCGGCTCCCGCATGGATGGCTTCAATTGAAGTCAACGGAGGTCGTTCAATCCACGTCCCGTCCGCAATTGAATTGTGGATGGGCTGCAGATTCCATGGGAAAGCAGGAGATTTAAAAAAAAAAACAACTCTACTGCGCATGTGCAGCGGTACGCCAACCGGCGCTTCCGCCTACATCCACAGTGAAAACCTGGACAAATAAGCACTGTCCTCAGCCGCGGACATGGTCTGATTACGCTGTGGGCTACCACTTGCGGAATTCGACCCGCCCGTGGACATGAGATCTAAAGGTACCCTAACACTGACAGACATTCGGAATGCAAATAGGAGAGGTTACAATGCCCTTACGGGTACATTTGTTAGAAAGTAGCTTTCCTGCAAGTCAATTCCTGACCTTTTAATATGCCTTATGTGTGTGGAAATAAAAGCTGAAACCATACTCTTCTCCAGAGATCGCATGGAACTGTGCAGGTGTCATGGCAGCTGGGGGTCTTGTGAAAGGCCCCAGGGCTGTCTTGGCAGACTGCTTATCAAGCCATCCCCGAGATGTGGCTTGTTAGACTGCCTGCCCGATTGCAGTATGATGTAATGCTACAGCATTACATCATAGTGCAGGAGCAATCAAAGCATTGCTAGTTGTAAAAATCAGAACAATAAAGTTTTACTAAATAGTAAAAAGTAATGAAAGTTTAAAAAAAAAATACCCTTTTGCCATATTGACAAAAAAGGATCTATATAATAAAACAAAAATACATATTGGGTATCTTTGCATCCGTAAAAATCTGATCTATCAAAGTAACACATTTACCCCGCGTGGTGAACGTCGTCTGAAAGGAAAACTAAACGACAGAAATGAACTTTTTTGTCTCCCAGGAAAAATGTAATAAAAAGCCAAAAAAAACCTCACATATATTCCAAAATGGCACGAACGCAAACTACGGGACGTTGCGCTAAAAATGAGCCCTCTTACAACTATCTTGATGGAAAAATGAAAAAAGTTATTGCGCACAGAAGATGACGGCAGAAAATAATTTTAAGGCCTCATGTCCACGGGGAAATTAAGAATTAAAATCCGAAGCATTTTTCCCGCACGCACCCCATAGGGATGCATTAGACACCCGCAGGTACTTAAATACCTGCGGATGTCATTTTTTCCCTGCAGGCGCAGGTCCCGCATGCAGGAAAAAATCCGGACATGCTCCATTTTAGTGCAGGTCTCCCGCGGGGACGGCTCCCGCAGGCTTCTATTGAAGCCTATGGAAGCTGTCCGGATCCGCGGGAGACCCGCGCCTGAATTAAACTCACCTGCTCCGGACGGTACGGGTCTTCCCTTCTTCGCTGCCGGATCTTCTTTCTTCGGCTCGGCGTATGTGCCCGGCACGCAGCCGGTGTGCCGAGCACATCCGCCAGGCCGAAGAAAGAAGATCCGGCCGCGAGGAAGGGAAGACCTGCACAGCCCGCAGCAGGTGAGTTTATTCTTATTTTAATGCCTTTTGTCCGCGGGGCAGGAGGGATCTGCTACGGATTCTCCATGGAGAATCCGTAGTGGGCCTGATTTTCCCCGTGGACATGAGGCCTAAAACCTAAATGTCTTTGGAAAAAAAAATACAAGTAGTACAGCAAAAAAAAAGCTACATAAGTTTGGTATCGTAGTAATCGTACTGACCCAAAGAATAAAGTTATCATGTCATTTTTATTGAAGTTTGTGCGCCGTAGAAACAAGACGCACCGAAAGATACCGGAATGTCCTATTTTTATCATTTTAGTCCACTTAGAATTTTTTTTTAAGTTTTTCTGTACATTACATGGTACATTAAAAGGTAACATTGAAAAATACAACTCTGCCCCCAAAAAACAAGATCTTCGTCTTATGAGAAGGTCTGATAATTCTCTGGTTATAGAGGAGGATGAAATTTTGGAGACTTTTTTTCCTCTATTTAAAAAAATGGCATGCCTCTAAGCTAAGTGTGGATTGCGAAAATCTTTTATGAATATTTAGCTCAAGTACAACTTCCAATTTTGTCTGATGATCAAAGAGTAACATTAGAGACTCTATTGGCACTGAATGAATTAAAGGATGCAGTAGCACTCCCTAATGAAAGACAAACATTCTTTTTGAATAATTATTTATTTATTGAAATTCTTTTGAAATAATTAATGTAACAAAACAAAATTGAGAGGTATAAAACAAAGACTCAGTAGACATATAACAATATGGAGACAATGGGTGTTAACCACTTAGGGACCCACTTAGGCCCTTTTTTAAAATCTTGGTTTATTCCTCCCCACTTAAAAAAAAAATCATAACTCTGGTATTTCTTCGTCAACATGCTGTCTGAGGGCTCATTTTTTTTTCATGATGAATTATATTTTTCATTGGTACTATGTACCATATAATGTGCTGAAGAACCCTAAAAAATTCTAAGTGTAGTAAAATGGAAAAAGCATCATTCCACCATCTTTATAAAAATCTAGAGGAAAACAAAATTGTCAATAGGTGCAACTCTCCAGAAAAGGTAGTAGGATGGTAGGATGTAGTATCCAATTTCTCTTTTATTGGATAAATTTAAAACCAGCATAAGATACGCATTTCGGGGTGAACCCTTTTATCAGTCAAGCTGGGTGGGACATCACTCCTGGGACTGATGGGATAACATAGTATGTAAGGCCGAATGAAGACAATGTCCATCTAGTCCAGCCTGTTTATCCTCCTATGTTGTTGATCCAGAGGAAGGCAAAAAACCCCAAGAGGCAGGAGCCAATTAGCCCTTTTGGAGGAAAAATTCCTTCCCGACTCCCTAATGGTAATCAGACTAATCCCTGGATCAACCCCTAATAGTTCCTACCTGCCTGTATACCCGGATTAACAATTAACCCCTTAACGACCAGCCCATAGTGTTTTTACGTCCTCCCGAAGTGGGCTTTATTCTCTGAGGACGTAAAAACATGTGTCCTGCAGAGAATAATGCCCCTCGGGCTGTGGACGTGACAGCTCCATGCTGTTGGTGTCCGCAGGTAGCTGACAGCATGGAGCTGTCATCCCGGGCTGTTCGGAGCCCCCCCCCCCCGGCATTGCGATCGGCGCTATGCAATGGATAGCACCGATCGCATAAAAGAAAATAAAAGTGCAATAAAAGTTAAAGATTCAGCTGCTCTGATGGATCGGATCCATCGGAGCAGCTGAAATTACTCACCGATGTCCGCCGCACGACTCCCAGCTGTCCCGATGCTCCGGGCACCGTAGCCGTCCTTCTGCGCATGCGCGCCAGGCGGCATTACGTCAGCCGCATGCGCAGAAGGCCCGGCGGCGCGGGAGACTTAAAATCTCCTGGCTCCCGGCTCCTGTAGGTAGCCGGGAGGCAGGAGATGTCAGCGGAGACCACGGTGAGCGGTCCCCGGTACCGCGATCGCCGTTATACAACGCATAACGACGATCGCGGAAAAGTGAAAAAAAGTGTAAAAAAAGAAAAGTTTCACCTGAAAATACTCAAAATACCTGAAAATACTCACCTCAGGTCCGCCGATGTCCTCCGGCCGGTGTCGGGACCCCCCGCTGGCTTCTGCGATGTGCCGATGCGGCGCGCATGCGCAGAAGCCGGCGAGCCCGGCAAATTCAAAATCTCCCTGCACCCGGCTGTCACAGATAGCCGAGTGCAGGGAGATATGACGGGGGTCGCTGTATGCGGTTTCCAGTCATATGATCACCGTTATCCATCAGATAACGGTGATCATATAAAGTTAAAAAGTAAAAAAAAAAAAAAAAAAAAGTTAAAAGTAAAAAAAAGTTTAAAAAGTTAAAGTTTCATCTCCCCTTATGGATCGTATCCGTAAGGGGGGATGAAATTACGTACCCAAGGTCCCGGATTTGTTCCCTGGTGGGATGTTGATCCGTGGACCTTACCCCAGCTTCTGCGCATGCGCCCGTCAGCATGATGGTGGACGCATGCGCAAAAGTGAAAGATTGCCCAAGAAATTTTAAATCTCCCTGCTGCTGGCTACCAAAGGTAGCCAAGAGCCTGGAGATGTCACAGGAGCCGCGGTATGCGGTTACTGGTCACGTGATCGCCGTTATCCAATGCATAATGGCGATCACGTAAAAGTTCTTTAAAAAGTGGCAGTTTCATTTCCCCTCACCGATGCGATCGGTTGGGGGAGATGAAACATCTTCTCGGAGGCTTCCGCATTTGAATCCAGATGCGATTATCCTCCATGGACCCTTCCGGCTGCTGCGCATGCGCCCGCCGGCAAAATGCCGGACACATTCGCAGGAGTCGGGAAGCCCAGGAAATTTTAAATCTCCTTGCTCCCAGCGACTAACGGGCGCTGAGTGCTTGGAGCAGTGACCGGTGGCCTCGCTGAGCGGTCCCCGGTCACGTGATAAAGTAGCGATCTAACATTAGGCCGGTCACGCATGACCGGAGAGGAATTACAGGTTCTGCATGCGCTTGATCAGCGGTAATCCACGGATCAATCGCATGCATTGGATTACACAATTCCCCCCAATTAGTGGGTCAGAATTACGTAATTCACTCGCAGAAACAGAACACGGCATGCTATATTTTACCGCGGATAGCCGCGACCTAGAGCCCATTGTGCTCTATGACCGCGGATATACCCGCAGCCCATATACAAACACATTGTGTACGGGCTGCGGGTACCCAGGTCATCTCTAAGCGACGGCACGGGAAATATAAACAAAAAACCGCCTGTGTGAGTAGGCAGTTATGCGCAGTACATTACGCGGCCGTACGCAGGGTCACAGCCAGGCTCACAGCTGGGATCCGCTGCGGGCCTCCGCAAGCAGATTCCACATACGGCTGCGTGAGCCCGGCGTTATTCAGACCGCTACCTGTAATACGTAATTTACAAGAAGCCCCGGGAACGTTCTCTTCCTGCAGTTCCAGGAGCAGCTTGTTGAGCGCCTTCTCTGTGAGACCGCTGCACCGCAGCAAGATTACAAAGCCTCACAGCGCCACTTTCTACACCCCATACCCGCTGCTGAGGTTACGAAATACCCCCCAAAATACATGAGAGGAGGGGGGATATCCGGTTTTCTTGCCCCATGTGCCCAGCCCAACCAGCCTTTGTAATTACCCCTGTCTTCGGACATAAAACGCAGTTTATATTATTACCTTTATCTAATATTTAGGGAATGCCAAAAAATGGGAATGGTGAGGGGGGGGGGGATTATTTTTAGGAAGTCACATTTTTTTCCGTATAAGTGGGCAATGGGGCCTGGAATTTATTCAGTTCTGCCCTGAAATCCAGCGGGCATTCCCTCCATTATGGGCCTAGCCATGTGTCCTGTAAGTAGATTAGGGCCACAATGGGTATGTTTCTGAACACGGGACAAACAGGGGAATCCATTTTGGGGGGAACGTCTTCATTCCTATGTACACTGTACAAAAAAAACAGTTTTTAAATTGACAAAATTGACAAACAAATGAAAATCGTAATTTTTTCCTTTTGCTTTGCTTAGATTCATTCAAATACTTTGGGGTCAAAATATGCAGTACACCCCTAGATGAATTTGTTAAGGGGTCTAGTTTTTAAAATGGGGTCATTTGTAGGGGTTCTCTATCGTTTTGGACGCTCAATGGCTCTACATGTGGGCAATGGGGACTGGAATTTATTCCGTTGTACCCTGAAATCCAACGGGTGCTCCTTCCATTATAGGCCTAGCTATGTTTCCTTTAAGTAGATTAGGGCCACAATGGGTATGTTTCTGAACATGGGACAAATGGGGGTATCCATTTTGGGGCGAAAGTCTTCATTCCTATGTACACTTTCCAAAAAAAACAGTTTTTAAATTGACACAATTGCCAAAAAAATGAAAATCGTAATTTTTTCCTTCTGCTTGGCTTAGATTCATTCAAAAACTGTGAAGTCAAAAAAGTCATCATACCCCTAGATAAATTCGTTAGGGGGTCTACTTTTCAAAATAGGGTCACTTGTGGGGGTTCTCCATCATTTTGGTCACTCAGTGGCTCTACAAGTGGGCAATGGGGACTAAATCTCCTTCAAGCAAAATTTCTGTTCCGAAAGCCACCGGTTGCTCCTTTCATTTTGGGCCCCATTGTGCATATAGACGTAATACTAGGGCCACAATGGGTATGTTTCTGAGCACAGGACAAACAGGGGTATCCATTTTGGGGTGCAAGTCTTCATTCATATATGTGCGGTACAAAAAAACCTGCTTTTGAAATATCAGAATTACCAAAAAAATGAAAATCGTATTTTTTTTCCTTCGGCTTGGCTTAGATTCATTCAAAAACTGTGAAGTCAAAAAAGTCATCGTACCCCTAGATAAATTCGTTAAGGGGTCTACTTTTCAAAATGGGGTAACTTGTGGGGGATCTCCATTGTTTTGGTCACTCAAGGGCTCTACAAGTGGGCAATGGGGACTAAATCTCCTTCAAGCAAAATTTCTGTTCCGAAAGCCACTGCTTGCTCCTTTCATTTTGGGCCCCATTGTGCATCCAGACATATGATTAGGGCCACAATGGGTATGTTTATGAGCACGGGAGAAACAGGGGTATCCATTTTGGGGTGCAAGTCTTCATTCATATATGTGCTGTACAAAAAAACTGCTTTTAAAATGACAGAATTACCAAAAAAAATAAAATTGTAATTTTTTTCCTTCGGCTTGGCTTAGATTCATTCAAAAACTGTGAAGTCAAAAAAGTCATCGTACCCCTAGATAAATTCGTTAAGGGGTCTACTTTTCAAAATGGGGTCACTTGTGGGGGTTCTCCATAGTTTTGGTCACTCAATGGCTCTACAAGTGGGCAATGGGGCCTAAATCTCCTTCAAGCAAAATTTCTGTTCCGAAAGCCACCGATTGCTCCTTTCATTTTGGGCCCCATTGTGCATCCAAACGTAAGATTAGGGCCACAATGGGTATGTTTCTGAGCACGGGACCATCAGGGGTATCCATTCTGGGGTGCAAATCCTAATTTTCATGTGTACTATAGAAAAAAGTCCTGTCTTTAAAATGACATATTTGCAAAAATATGAAATTTTTGTTTTTCTCTTCTAAATTGCATTGACTCCTGAAAAAAACTGTGGGGTTAAAATACTCATGACACCCCTCAGTGAATACGTTAAAGGGTGTAGTTTTTGCAATGGGGTCACTTGTGGGGGTATCTATCATTTTGACTCCTATGAGCCTTTCCAATCTTGGATTGGTGTAGGAAAACAAAGTGTTCCTCAAAATGCTGAAAAGTAATGTTACATTTGTACGTCTCCTAAATGGTTAAAAAAAAAGCGAAAGTTTTTCCAATGTGTGCCCAAAATAAAGTAAACGGATGGAAATATAAATCTTAGCAAAAATTTCTATATTATGTTTGCACATATTTGAGATATTGCAGTTGGAAATGTGAAAAATGACGATTTTTTCAAAATTTTCCCAATTTTGGCGCTTTTAATAAATAAACACAAATTCTATCGGTCTTCTTTTTCCACCTAAATGAAGTACAACATGTGGCGATAAAACAATGTCAGAATTGCTTGGATATGCAAAACCTTTCTGGTCTTTTTCCATGCTAAAGTGACACGTGTCAGATTTGCAAAATTTGGCCTGGTCATTAAGGCGTAAGCAGGCTTGGTCACTAAGGGGTTAACCTAAGATTTATATCCTGTAATATCCTTCCTCTCTAGAAATACATCAAGTCCCCTTTTAAACTCCTCTATGGATTTTGCCATCACCACATCCTCAGGTAGAGAGTTCCACAGTCTCACTGCTCTTACAGTAAAGAACCCTTTTCTGTGTTGGCGTTGAAACCTGCTTTCTTCTAGATGTAGCGGATACCCTCTCGTTACCGTCGCAGTCCTGGGTATAAACAGATCATGGGAGAGATCCTTGTATTGTCCTCTCATGTATTTATACATAGTTATTTGATCACCCCTTAGCCGTCTTTTTTTCCAGGGTAAATAATCCCAATTTGGATAGCCTCTCTGGGTATTCCAGTTCCTTCATTCTATGTATTAGTTTAGTTGCCCTTCTTTGAACCCCCTCCAGCACTGTAACATCTTTCTTGAGCATCGGTGACCAGAACTGTGCACAGTATTCCATGTGAGGCCTGACAAGTGCCTTATATAGTGGGAGGATAATGTTCTCGTCCTTCGCCCCTATACCTCTTTTAATGCACCCCAAGACCTTATTTGCCTTTGCAGCAGCTGACTGGCATTGGTTACTCCAGTTTAGTCTACAATCCACTAGTACCCCCAGGTCTTTTTCCATATCACTTTTCCCTAGCAGTACTCCATTTAGTGTACATTGGTGACATCCGTTTCTCCTGCCCATGTGCATAACCTTACATTTTTCAAAATTTAACTTCATTTGCCATTTTTCTGCCCAAGGCCCGAACTTATCTAGGTCCGTTTTATAGCCGTACCTTGTCCTCCGTTGCATTGATTATATTGTATAATTTTGTGTCATCTGCAAATATTGATATTTTACTGTGCAGCCCCTCTATCAGGTCGTTGATAAATATATTGAACAGAATGGGGCCTACTACTGAACCCTGTGACACCCCACCAGCAACAGTGGCCCGATCAGAGTATGAACCATTTATTACCACCCTCTGCTTTCTTTCTCTGAGCCAATTCTTTACCCAGATACACACGTTTTCACCCACAGTGTCAAATGCTTTAGAGATGTCCAGATATACGAGATCAATAGACTCTCCAGGTCCAGCCTAGAGCTTACTTCATCGTAGAAGCTGATCAGATTGGTCTGACATGAGCGACTATTCATGAACCCATGCTGGTAAGAAGTTATTCCGTTGTTCTCCTTGAGGTATTCTTCGATGGCGTCTCTCAGAAACCCCTCGAATATTTTTCCAGTTACTGAAGTGAGACTTACCGTATATACCGGCGTATAAGGCGACGGGGCGTATAAGACGACCCCCCAACTGTCACCTTATACGCCGGTATACAGTGGTGAAAAAAAAAAAAATTTATTACTCACCTCCCACGGCGTTCTGTCGCGCTCCGGCAGGATGTCGCTCGCTCTGGCAGGCTGTCGCTCGCTCCTCGTCGCCGCCGCAGCATAGCTTTCTGAATGCGGGGCTTGAAATCCCCGCTTCCAGAAAGCTAATACACACGCCGGCAGCCATGACATCATTGAATGGCTGTGATTGGCTAAAGCGCACGTGGCTTCAGCCAATCACACTATTCAATGACATCATTGAATGGGTGTGATTGCTAACACGTGCGCCTTCAGCCAATCACAGCCATTCAATGCTGTCATGGCTGCCGGCGTGTGTATTAGCTTTCTGGAAGCGGGGATTTCAAGCCCCGCATTCAGAAAGCTATGCTGCGGCGGCGACGAGGAGCGAGCGACAGCCTGCCGGAGCGAGCGACATCCTGCCGGAGCGCGACAGAGCGCCGTGGGAGGTGAGTAATAAATTTTTTTTTTTTACACTTTTTTTTTTTTTTGTATTACCGGCGCATAAGACGACCCCCGACTGCAGAGCAGATTTTTCGGGGTTCAAAAGTCGTCTTATACGCCGGTATATACGGTACCGGCCTGTAGTTACCAGGCTCACTTTTGGTCCCCTTTTTGTAAATTGGAACCACGTTGGTAATGCGCCAATCCAATGGTACAACCCCTGTCTTGATAGCATCCACAAATATTAGATATAGCGGCTTAGCTATCACATAACTTAGTTCCTTTAGTACCCTTGGGTGTATTCCATCTGGGCCTGGCGATTTATCGATTTTAATCTTCTTTAACTGGTTCCGCACCTCCTCCTGTGTTAGGTATGAGATATTTTGTGCAGGTTCATTTTATTCCCCTGTGTCTCATGTGGCATTTCCTTTTCGTTTGTGAATACGCTTGAAAAGAAACTATTTAATAGGTTTGCCTTCCCTCCATCATCTTCAATGATTTCTCCTGCATTATTTGTTAAAGGGCAAGTGCAAATCCTTTTGCTGTTAATATAGTTAAAAAATAGTTTTGGGTTGTTTTTGCTCCCTTTGTCTTTCTGCCTCCTCCCTAGCAATTTTGATCTTATCTTTGCATATTTTGGTTTTTTTTCCCTGTATGATTTTTAGCGCTTCTTCGTTGCCTTCTTGCTTTAGTAGTTTGAACGCTTTCTTTTTTTCATTTATTGCCTCTCTTACCGTCTTGTCGAGCCACAATGGTTTCCTTTTACTTGAAGTTCTTTTATTTTTAAGGGGAATGAACTGCTCACATGAGGTGATTATCCTTTTGAACTTTTCCCATTTGTCCTCTGTACTGTTATTTTAAAGGATGTTGTCCCAATTAATGTTACTGAAAGTAGTTCTTAGCTGATCAAATTTTGCTTTGCTAAAGTTTAGTTTATTTGTCGCTCCCTGATAAGGCTTATTATTGAATGACAGCTGGAAGTTGATTATATTGTGGTCACTGTTCCCCAAGTGCCCCTCAACCTGTACCCCCTTTATTCGGTCCGGTTTGTTAGTTAGTACTAAGTCCAGAATGGCCCTCCCTCTCGTTGGTTCCCGCACAAGTTGGGTAAGGTAGTTATCTTTAATTGTTCTCAAGAACTTATCACCCTTGTGAGATTTGGAGGTTTCGTTTTCCCATATTATATCTGGATAATTAAAGTCCCCCATGATAATTACTTTGTTGCGGTTTGACACCTCTTCTATCTGCCTTAGTAATAAGGTTTCAGTTTCTTCTTGCTTTTGGTGGTCTATAGAAAACCCCTATCAGGATTTTGTTATTTTTTTCGCCCTGTATTTCTACAGAGATTCCATGTGTTCATCTCCTACACCTATATCTTGCCGTAGCCTTGGCAATAATTACGATTTAACGTACAGACACACCCCTCCCCCTTTCTAGTTTCCACGGTCTCTTCTGAAGAGGTTCTAACCCTGTAAATTCACTGCCCAATCGCACTTTTCATCAAGCCATGTTTCCGTTATTCCAACTATGTCATAGTTTTCATCGGCCATTCTCGCTTTAAGCTCACCCACTTTGCCGATCAGACTTCTTGCATTCGTGGTCATACAATTTATACAGTTTTTTTTTGTTCTTTAAATTCATTTTGTTGCTAATGGTACTATTGGCTGATCTGTTAGTTCTAACTGTACTAACCCCATACCCTGCTCGACTCCCATTCGCATTGCTTAGACCCAAGTTGCTAGCTACACTGACTGCCCCCTATTTCTCTTTTTTCCCCTTCCCCCAGTCCCTAGTTTAAACACTCCTCCAGCCTTCTAGCCATCTTCACCCTCAGCACAGCTGCACCGTCCCCATTAAGTTGCAGCCCGTCCCTAGGGTAGAGCCTGTAGTCGACAGCAAAGTCAGCCCAGTTCCCCAGGAACCCAAATCCCTCCTTCTTACACCAATTCCAAAGCCAGTTGTTTACCTCCCTAAGATCCTGCTGCCTTTCTAGTGTGGACTTAGGTACAGGTAGTATTTCCGAGAAAACTACCCTGGAGGTCCTCGCCCTAAGCTTGGACCCTAAGTCCCTGAAATAATATTTGAGTGCCCTCCATTGACCTCTAATTTGTTCATTGGTGCCAACGTGCACCATGACCGCTGGATCCCAAAAGTGCTGGTGGTACCAGTGGTGGAGCTGGGAACACCAGGACAAGTGTCGCCAGCTCCAACATTGGTACCACCAGCACTTTTGGGATCCTTATGCCTTCAGTCCCAGGAGTGATGTCCCACAGACGTTGCTACATAGGATGCACCATTTCTTGAGATGAGAAGCTTAGTAGGGAAGCCCCATTTAGACTTATTGTTGGCACCACAAGTGTTTTAAGTAGCTGAAAAGAGGGCTCCTCCATAAAAAAAAAACAAGCAAAATCCTGTGTTGATGCATGTTACAAATGTATCTTAAAATCATATGTAAAACTCAAATTCCCTCCCCCCCCCCCCAAAAATAAAGTTTAGCTATTCTTAAACGCATTCATCCGGCATGTGAATGTCATACAAAAATGTAAAAACAATGCCTGAATTCGTGTATTGTTCAAACCTCTTCCCCCACCAAAAAAAAGGAATTAAAGGTCATTAAAATGCACCATATAACCCTTAAATGATGCCCCCAACTTTTTAGACAAGAAACAAGCGTCCATAAGGCTACATTTATGGAAATATAAAAGCATTGTGGCTCTTGAAATGTAGCAACACAAAAACAAATTATTAAAAAAATGTTTTATTTTTATCTTTTACTAAATTTGCACACAAAAACGTTTGAAACATGGTATTGCCTTAAATGTATTCAGCAGACCTTGGTGTCTGAGGGGACCCGAAGAGCTTTCTGCTACATAAGACGCTATTAGTATTAATGGCACGTGGTGGGCCCTGTTATAGATTTTGCACTGGGGTCCAGGAGCGTGTAACTATGCGCCCTCTGCTAGTTCATGAGGAATCACGTTTGTCCTTCTTGCCAAACTTTTATATATTTCAGTATACTATTCCCGAATAAAAGAGAAAGTGATGAAGAATCACCCAACCTGCTCTTCATATTGTAGAAGCACCTATATTAGATTATACATTTTAAATATTGAGCACAATTTTAACCACTCATTTAGGAAGTTTAATTAACTGGAATCTTTGATATCCTGCTGGGGGAATTACTTTGGATTAAGAAAGACGACATAAAAGATTTGTTGTTCCGATTTAATTAAGGCTTATTAAAAGCTGGAAAAAGTGTTCAGAAAAAGCAGTTAATTATAGATTGATTTCTCTCTTTGCTTACATAAAACCAAATAGAGCCATTTTATCTTGCTTACCTTTTATTAGTCATCTCAATGTCTATGCAGTTTGAAAGTTGTATTTACAAAATGGATTTATTCTATTTCTTGCCCAATGAATGCCGATTGTAATCCGTTTCTATTGAATATTGTACTGTTTTTAGTTTTTTTTACAAGGTACCCACATAATCTCTCCCAGCAGAATTATTTATGCTGCTATATAACACTATTTGAACATTTAAAGCATATACTGTATGGCAATATTGTTTGGCAGTTTTGTGATAGTTGCTTGTGAAATAATTTTTTACATAGAGAAACATTGATTACATCAAACAAGATGCAATGATGCTATTATTTTACTGACATTCTGGCAACAATGTGGAAACCCAGGGTAATGCCTTAACGTTCCAGAATGTACAGTTATTTCATGGAGGCTTGGTGTTCGTATGGAGTGGGATCGAGAGCTGACACTCGCCTGCAACAGCTACAATCAGCACTCATGCTGATCACAGCTGTTAACCTTTTAAATGCTGCAGTCAATTCTGACAAAGGCATTTAAATACCCTGACCGGAGTTCAGGGGTCCCAAACCCTGCAATGAGATCCTGGGGTGCCATTCGGCTGCCATTGCAGACAGAGGCCTTCTGAAGACCCCAGGGCTGCCATTGCAGATTGCCTATCAAGCCATGCCTGTGGTGTGACTTGATAGACTGCCTGTTGTAATCGCAGTATAATACTATGGTATATCACTATATACTGTAGGAGTGATCAAACAATCACAAATTTGAGTCCCCTACAGAGACTTTGAGAAAATTGTAAAAATCAGTTTGAAAAAAGTTTTATTAAAAAAAAATAAAAGGTCATAAAAGTTTTTTAAAAGAACCTTTTCTCATATTTCTAATTTTAAAAAATTAAAAACAAAAACATGTTTAGTATGGTATAACTTGGTCTCTAAAAGTCCGATCGATCAAAATAACGCACGCTTTATTCTGCGCGTTGAACATCGTTAGAAAGAAAAAATACACCACGCCTGAATTGCACTTCCTTGGTCACCTTGTCTTAAAAGAAAAAGTGATAAATAGCAATCAAAAAGTCATGTACTCCAAAATGCTACCAATAGAAACTACAGGACATCCAGCAAAAAATGAGCCCTCGCACAACTACGTAAATGCGAAAAAAATAGTTATGGCAGCAGAAAATAATTAATTTTTTTTTCAAAGAGATTTTGTTTTTTACAAGTAGTACAGCCAAAAAAACTATAGAAATTTTGTATCCCCGTAATCGTTGTGACCCATAGAATAAAGTTAGCAGGTCATTTTTGCTGCAGTGTTTGTGCTGAAGAAACAAGACCCCCCTCAAAGATGCTTTTTTTTCCATTTCACTCCATTTTTAAAATATTGAATATTTTAAAAATTTTTCAGTACATTATATGGTACATTAAATAGTACCATGGATTTATTTGAAACATACAACTCGTCCCACAAAAAACAAGCCCTCATACATCTTCGTTGATGGATAAATTAAAGAGTTGTGATTTTTTTGACAGTGGGGAACTAAAACCGAAACTAAAATAAAAAGTGCTAATTTCACTATCACACATGATGTTGGTAAACACCGTGACTTTGATTGCTGCGTTTTACAGCATTTTTAACGCACCTCATCTTCTGATGGGTGATGAGGTCTGTTAAAAAGCGCAAAAACATGCCAAAATAAAGCAGACAGCGCTTGAGCACAGGTCAGAGGGGCCCCATTAAAATCAGTGGGAGCGATGTATTGCGATTAGCGTGGCGTTCAAATGCTGCGTAATCGTGGTGAAAAGCGCGATTGTGAGGGTGGCCTAAGAGGTTTAGGACTCAGAATGGATGCAGTATTTTGCTTGTTTTCATATCAAATGTATAAATTCCATTCGAGTTTCAGTAGTACAGGACAGAGCAAATGTACATCTGTGGTATTTGGCATATTAGATGACAATTGCAATGACAGCAGAGGAAATTGGGTATAGCATAAAATAGTGACACATATCCGTTTCATCAAATGCTTACAGTAGTTTTCTTATCTAGTATCGGAATATTACATTGCACATAGACTTTTAGGTATATATGTCTACAACAGAATATAGTATTTAACATGGGGTAAGTAGGTGGAGAACATCCAATAAGACCATAACGCATCAAATCAGAGCACTGTGTCAGGTGGTATGGCATTTTCATTTTCACATAGCATGATATTGATGCACAAAATATGCAGCAAATTAAAAAGCTGAAGTTTTCCATTTCCTTGTGCTCTTGTTGCTAATTAATTAAGGTTAGTTTGAATATTGGGTGACACATTTACAGAGGCATATCTCCCTGTAAACGTATAGCCAGTAGTCACGTACAGGTGTGATTTGTCACCTCAATCAAATTTATTATATTAGTCCAGAATCAAAAGGAAATTAGACAAAAACCACCAAATACTGTATGCAACATGTTACTTTTAATCTTCCCCTATGGAAGATGCCTAATCTTTTGGTCTCTCTGTCCAGCTGAAGGTGTTTCTCATTTGCCGTGATTTCCTGTTTACTGATTCTGGCTTTAGCACAACTATTCTGCATTCTCTACTCTCGGCCTTGACTTGCATTGTGACCATTCTTCTGTCTGCTGTTCTTGGTCTGTTTGTACCATGCTGAACCTACTCTCTGTGCCCTGACCTTTGGGATGTCCGTCGTGTTAAAGTGTATACTGCCCTCTTTGATCCCGGACTCCTTTGACTACGCCTCTGTTCAGACACCCAGATACCACTGTTTGGTCTATAGTTGTCTTAGCAGCCACGTAATTGGAACCACTTCTAGTGTTGTGAAGGCCTAGGTACTCAATAGCAAAGCCCAAATCTCGTCTGGTGGGGGGAAAAGGCAAAGACTGGGGTTCCTCAAGTGTCCCTTCTAGATTTGGGCCAAAGTCAAACTAATGTGTAGCACAGCAAATTCACATCCACCAGTTCTAACAAATATAATGGGGTCAGTTCAGGTTTTGACATGTAGGGTGAAATTTTCCTAAGTGAAATGGGGCGGTATGCTGCTCTGAAATAAATTTCCTTTGAGTGGCACAGAGTGTAAGCTCTCGCCTACAACCTGAAGGTTGCAAGTTCGATCCCTTTATGATTCAGGTAGCCGGCTCAAGGTTGACTCAGCCTTCCATCCTTCCGAGGTCGGTAAAACGAGTACCCAGCTTGGTGGGTGGTAATAAGTAATAATTACCTGGAAGCGCTGCGGAATAAGTTGGCGCTATATAAATACCAAGATCCATATCTGTGCGATCCGGGTTATCCAAAGTTTTTGACCTTCCATAAAATTTAAATCTTTCAAATAATAATGATTCTAAGAAGAGGTAAGATGCAATCTACTTTTCATACAAATCTTGTCTACCTTAATTTATATTCTGTGAAATTGAGCTAAAATGAGTGATTATTTCGTGGACAATGCTCTTGCCTTCAAATATTCAAACATTGACTCAAAACTCTCAAATCCAACACCCATTTTAATTCCTATTGTTTTATACATTTCAAACCAATCTTCAATATTTTTCAGCTGTGCATCTAAATAATAAAATCTAACATTTGGAAATACTAACCCACCTTCTTTAGGACTATTTTAAAGAACCCTTTTTGAAAACCTGTATTCTGTAACCATATTGGAGAATTAAAGGGGTTTTCGCTGCAAAAAATATTGATAACCTGTTCTCAGGATAAGTTATCAATAGTCAACCACTAGTGATCAGCTGATCATCCAGCCCACTTCAGCTTCCATTAATTTCAATGGGAGTGAAGCCAGCTACACCACTTCTTCTTCCGTCTCTTACAACACACATTCGGCCCGCTGGGTTATTAGCTCATCGCTGGGGATCCTGAGCGTCTGGTCCCTGGGGATTAACTATCGATGAACTATCCTGAATATAGGTAATGAATAGTTTTTGCCCAGAATAACCCTTTTATTAATTACATGTATAACCCGAGGAAGTAGTAACCTCTTCCTGAGGCTTTTTTATTGGCCCTTATCAATGGCAGCTTAGTCCAACATTTTTTTCTCCCTAATCCTCCTCCAGAGTGGAGCAACATTCAAGCTCTCAGATTCAGGAATAATTCATGATATCTGAAACTCTATGTAGGGTCTAACACTCTCAATTTCTTCCCTCTGTCTCCCATAAAATCTGCCAAGGTCACAGAAATTTATTCTTCCCAGTTAATTTTAAGATGAAAACAAAGTGATCAACTAGTTGGGAAATGGCTCTCAACAATTAGAATCTTTTACACAGAAAAGTATATTAACTGTGCTATGGCTGCAGACTTTCTTTTGCCATTGGTCGTGATAAGTGCCATGTCCTTTATGCCCTATGCAACACATACCACATCCTCTGTTAGTTTCCTGGTCCCTGTAGTGTGTGTGTGTGTGTGTGTGTGTGTGTGTGTGTGTGTGTGTGTGTGGCCAGACTACTTCCTATAGGGCCGTTGTGTTCTCCCAGCTTTTGCATCCCCAACCAATCTGAACACGTCTGGTTATTTTAGGTACCCTCTCCTGCAGGCACCTTTCCGAAGGGATGTGGACCTAAACCATCTGTCAGCACTGGTTGGACAGTGGCCACGGTGTGTAGGGACACCCCACCACTAACAGCTATTGACACCCAGTTGTCAATTTATTCATAAATTTCTAGAAGGAATAACACAGGAACTACACAATGAAAAGTTCTTATGAAAGAGACTCCATAATTATTATTTCAAGATGTCTACTAAAACAAACCTGACAGGGGAGAAGACCGATCCTCTTTAAAATTGATAATGTACATTTGGTAGCTTAGCAAGAAGGGAGTAAAGGTAAAGCATTTCACAGGATTTGTTTGTAATCTGTAAATGGTAGGTTATTTATACTGAAGACTATTTTCTACAGTTATTTCACTTCTTATTTTGGATGCATTGGAGCAGAAAAAAAGTTTTGCAAATGCAGTGTCAGTCAACAATTTGGACACGCCTTTATCCCACGTTTTTTTTTTGCTTTTTTCTGCATTATAGGTTTATATTGAAGACTTAAAAACTATGAAGAAACACATATAGAATTAAGTAGTAAACAAAACAGTGTTAAACCAGAATGTTTTATATTTTAGATTCTTCAAAGTAACCATCATTTTATTTGATGACAGCTTTGCACGCTCTTGGCATTCTCTCAGTCAGCTTCATCTGGAATGATTTTCAGTAATGGTGTAACTATAGTGGTCACAACTGTGGCCCGGCCCCTAAGCCATGGGGCTCACATTACTTTCACTGCAGCACCAGGAGTGCACCGTCACAAGAACTTCAGGGCCAGTCAACCTCTCCTACTGATAGAAGTCGTTCCTCTTCAGCCTGCCTGCCCACACCCCCGCACATTCCATTCAGCAGAAGGCACTATCACATCACTAAATCAGTCATAATGCAGCTTGCTGCCAGTCGGGCTATGCTACTTTCTGCACAGCATAGCCTGACTGCTGCCCCGGCCTCTGATGCTTATTGCATGAGCAGAGAAAGGAAGGAGTCGGGCTATCCTGTGCAGGAAGCCTGATAGGCAGCAAGCTGCATCATGATAGATTTAGTGAAGAACGGACAGTGGCCTCTGTTGGACTGAAGGTACAGGGGGTTGGGGTGCAGGAGAGACACTGGACGTGACAGGAGCAGAGAAAGCCAAATCCAAGGAAGCTTTGCCCACAGCCTGCTCTGGTGATGCACTTTCAATACACCCCTGTGTATTCTGTATAAGACTATGAGTATGTTTTCATATATTCACTCTTTTTTACATTTTGTAATGTTGTGGCTTATCAAGTTTTTCCCAGTCATTCTGCACTCAATACCCGATAATGACAAAGGGGAAAACATAATGTTGGAAATCTTTGTAAATTTGTTAAAAAATTAAAAACTAATATTTTCCATTGACATAAGTATTCAGATCCTGTACTCACTACTTACCTGAAGCACATTTGGCAGCAATTACAGTCCTTCAGTCATCTTGGGATACTCGATGAGGAGACTTGACAGCACTATCTTACAATATTCTTAAGAGTGTAATGTACAGTATAGTATAGCAAGTGGTGTGTCAGCGACTATTACCCCAATCTGGGTCCAAGCATGCACTCTTAAAGATTTGCAGCACTCCCAGAGTATTAGAAAAAATATTTTTATTCACTCAGCACAACGTTTCAGTCACTTAAATAAGCCCCTGTAGGGATCTATCACGGAGGATGGAATTTTCCACAATGACATTTGTGCCCCTAATATTTTAAAACTCTAACAACACCCCAGTAGCTAGAATTACATCAGTGGGCTTCATGAGACCCAAAAATACAGCAGAAAGTTCTTAGTGGACTGTTTTCATCCACATTACGGCAAGGACCACTCAACTAAGTAAATAGAAATGACAGTCCACCATTACTTTAAGACACAAAGGTCAGTCAGTCTGGAAAATCTCAAGAATTGTAAAGATAGCTTCATGAAAATCATCAAATGCTATGATGAAACTGGCTCTCATGAGGGCCACCTCAGGAAAAAAAAGACCAAGAGCTTCCTCTGCTGCTAAGTATAAATTCATTAAAGCTACTAATCTTGGAAATCACAAACTTAGCAGCCCCTTAGATTAACAACCATTAAATGTCTCACAGAGATCAAATGTCGAAGCATTCAATTTTTATTAAAGAGGTTTTACAAAATAATTATAGTGGTAATAATGAATAAATAACATAACCTCATTGATTTGGTCATCCAAGGCTCTCTAACAGAGACGTTGAAATGTGTAACTTAAACATAAGAAAAAAAACGATAAACTTTTGGATCAAGTTATCGAAGGAGCATTTTAGCATCAGCTGTTCAAAGGAAACAGCAAAAATTGGGTTTTTATGGTGGAATTTCTGCAAAAAAGCCACTACTGATGGACATCAGCAAGAAGAAGAGAATTGCTTTGGCCAAGAATCACAAGGAATGGACATTAGTTCAGTGGAAATCTGTACATCGGTCTGCTTAGTCACAATTTTTGGTTCTAATGGCCATGTCTTCGTGAAATGCAAAAAATGAGCGCATGGTTTCCACGTGTGGTTTCCATTGTAAAGCATGGAGGAGGAGGTGTGATGGTGTATGAGTACTTTGCTGGTGG
Organism: Eleutherodactylus coqui; assembly: GCF_035609145.1. Taxonomy (NCBI): domain Eukaryota; kingdom Metazoa; phylum Chordata; class Amphibia; order Anura; family Eleutherodactylidae; genus Eleutherodactylus; species Eleutherodactylus coqui. The sequence goes on from NC_089837.1 coordinate 398,053,751, forward strand.
CACTATTGGTGATTTATTCAAAACTTAAAACATACTTAATCAGCAAGGCTACCATAGCATTCTATGGTGACATCCTTTCCCATCTGGTTTGCGCTTATTGGGACCTTCCATTTGTTTTTCAACAAAACAATAACCTCAAACACATCTACAGGCTATGTAAGGGCTATCTGACTGAGAAGGTGAGTGATGAAGTACTGTGTTAAATGACATGGCCTCCATAGTCACCTGACTTCAACCCATTTGAGATGCTTTGAGAAGAACTAAACTGCAGAGTGAAGGAAAAGTAGCCAACAAGTGCTCAGCACCCCTGGGAACTCCTTGAAGACCTTTGGAAAAAACATTCTAAGGCCTCATGTCCACGGGGAAAATCAGATCCGCTGCAGATTCTACATGTAGAATCTGCAGCGGGTCCCTCCTGCCCCGCGGACATGAGCGCCGAAAATAAGAATTTAAAAGTATTTACCATCCGGCGCGGGCGGAGAAGATCAGCTGTTCCTCACGGCCGGATCTTCATTTTCGGCCGGCGGATGAATTCCTGACGCCGGCGGCACGTCGCCGACGTGCCGCGCGCATGCGCCGGGCACATCCGCCGAGCCGAAGCAAGGAAGATGCGGCCGTGAGGAACAGCTGACCTTCCCCGCCCGCGCCGGATGGTAAATACTTTAAATTCCTATTTTAGGTCTCCCGCGGATCCGGACGGCTTCCATAGGCTTCAATAGAAGCCCGCGGGAGCCGTCCCCGCGGGAGACCCGCACGAAAATGGAGCATGGTCCGGATTTTTCCATGCTCCATTTTTTTTAAATCCCTTTTATTGACGATCCGCGGGTATTTATCTACCCGCGGGTGGTCCATGCATCCCTATGGGATGCGGATCCGCATGCGGGAGATCCGCTGCGGATCTTAACTCATATTTTGCCCGTGGACATGAGCCCTAAGTGACTACAGCATGAAGCTGTCATCAAAGTAAAAGGGGGCGACTTTGAATAATTTAAAATATAAAACATATTCTTGTTTAACATTTTTTGCTTACTACTTAATTCCATGTGTCTTCTAAATAAATCTAAAATATAAAAAATGGAATGAAAAGTTGTTTCCAGACTTTTGCCTGTTACGGTCTACTACCTTCACTAAACTTTAGACCATACCCCGTGTGCTATACACATTAACTACATAAATGTATCTCCTGCTCTGAAGCTTTGCTACAATATCTAAGTGGAAGAACTTGTAGTCCAGTATGTTTAACACACATATTTGCCTAGCTTGCATACACAATAGAAAACCCTTAGCTGTTACATTTACACTGACAGATGTTCACTCTAAAGTCACTCAAATGACAGTTTGAGTGAACGTTTTGAGCGATCGTCTTTGCATAATCTATAAGTAGCTACTTAAGAGCTATTCAGGCGGAGCAGAACACCACTGCTATCGCTCGGTGAACAATACAGCTGTTCTACATAAGCAAATAGCTGTATTGTTCTCCGCGATTACAGGACGCGTCACGTTGTGAACTACCAGCGGGACACAGGCTGTAAGAATCTTATCAGCGCTGCCAACTGTGATAACAGCCTGCACCGCTGAAAGGAGTTCAATGCTCAATTCAAGAAACTAGAATTGAGCGAGGAATGACTCGTACACGAAAACTGCACGATGTCCGTGCATTTAGACCCAATGATTCTCGCTTAAAAGACGACTTTGAGTGACATTTTGTGTGAGAATTGTTGGCTCTAAGTGGGCCTTAAGGCATATTAAGTGTGCTTGCTGCATTCGGTTGGACTTTGTTGACGCCTAATTATAGGCGTGAGTATGTCTCAACTTGCGCTTCCCCCTATATTTGCAATGAAAGGAATTAATAGTCTTAAAATTGTGGCTAAATATTGTTATTCGCACCTGACATTTAATGTGATGGACTAACTGGAAAGTCGCTTCATATGGAGCAACTAATATAAACATTAAATTGTTTTTTACTTATTCAAAATTGACATGAATCGGGTCTTATTCTTCCTGGTTTCTTGATGACAGCAAATCCAGAGCTTCAAAGGGCGCTCTACCACTAGGACAGAATGTTTTTTTCTGTGTAGTTCAATTTCCCTTGTAGCACTTTGCTAATAGAGTCATTATAGTGTTTTAATAGATGGTTTTCGCCTTAGACATAATGGATAAGTGTAATGATTATTTAATTAAGAAACATGTAAAAGATTGCTGAGAATCAATCACATTTCTATTTTTACTTGCCATTTTTTTCCCCTTAACATTTGTTTTAAATTGATAATGATTATATACTTAAACTTGTAGTTTTTGCTTTATTTTAATGTTTCACTTCTCCATTCTAATGAACTTTACTACCAGACTATTTGATCATGACTAAGCTCATGAACAATGCAAATGGAATTGCCCCCTGATGGTAAGGAATGGGGACCAGATGGCCCTTAAAAGGTGATAATTAGGAAATATAGCATATTTGAGTAGCAAGAAAGAGAGAAACTTGTTAAAGACAGTCAATCTGTTGGAGGCAATGTTTCTTAATTATATCTGTTTCCATTTTGAGCTGCTGTAAAGAAATGTTTCTGAGCTTATTGGGTTTGTAGCTAAAATGTACAAATAATTTAATCTGAAGGCATTGTAATCTTAATATGTGTGGTTTCAGGTGTTACATGCTTGGGCTACTTGTAAAGTTTGTTATTTTAATAAACTTTATGTGGTTCAGTTCTCTCAGTAATTTACCTTTTATTTCTTCCTATAAAGCGTAATTCTCAGAAATAAATGACCTTTTACGTTGTTGTACTCTGTAGTACCCAGAAACCCAGAGTATTTATTCATTTTTTGAGTCGGAGCAGTCCACTACTTCATTAGGGCTAAAGTTTTCAGTGAAAATGGAGGCACGTTTTCAAAATCACCGTGCATTATTATGTTGGGAGAGACAACTGTTATTTGTAACATATGAAATGCAACTACATCCTAAGAAGAAATAATGCTGCTTATTAGAGATGAGCGAGTAGTGCCTTATTCGAGTACCTGCCTGCTCGTCTCTAAAGATTCGGGTGCTGGCAGGGGGCGGGAAGGAATGGCAGGGAAGAGCGGGCAGGAACGGAGGGGAGATCTCTCCCCCCCCTCCCCCACTCCACCCTGCTCACCACCACAACTCACCTCTCACCCGCTCCGGCAGCCAAATCTTTAGAGACAAGCGGGCAGGTACTCAAATAAGGCACTACTCGATCGAGTAGTTTGCCTTATCGAGTATGCTCGCTCATCTCTACTACTTATATTTTACTCTATTCATATATCTATGGCTTTATTAATTATTTTTGAAGTTAAAAAAAAATCTCCTTTATTTATATAGCACATACATCACTTGATATTATGAGTTGAATCTCCATTGGTGCTCACAACTTTTAAATTCGACCTATGAGCATGTCTGTACAAGTGTTACCTAGTAGAATAGTAAGAGACATGCTATATCATTAGGTAAGTTCTTATTTCAAGATTTCACTTATACTGGAGATGAAAGCAAGATGTTCAGTAGTATTCCGTCAAGTTTATGAGTAAGTAGGAATGCTATTGCTATAAACTTTTAATATATATCATCTTTTATTATATATCCTACATAATTCACCTATCCAAGATCCATGCCTTTACTGTATTTCATTCTCTCACTAATTAAAACCTAATAATTTTGAATCCGCTACAAAGCCTTAACAGCTGCTGTTCTGCACCACTTGTCTACAACATGCTGCCAACTTTCTTATCCTGGTACTGTGGCACAGGTCAAGACAGTCCAGCTGGTGGCACATAGGATGTAGTTGGCACAAAAAACCTTTTGTTTGGTTTATGACCTGCTCTATTGCTCCCTAACTTTGTATTACACTCTGCAAATATGTTGATATGCAACCAATATGGTCTGCTATTAACTGCCAGTATTTCACATAGGCAGTCCTCTTATAAAAATTATTTTATCCAGGAGTTGTTAGGTTTTAATTCATGGTTTATCATTATGCATTGTTTACCTGCATACAGTTCCATTGCCATGGTCTATACACCAGGTTATCTTTTTTTCATCTTGGCCTATTGGGTTAACTATGGTCTGTTGAGCTTGACATACTTTGACACAAGGACTATGAGACAAGTTTAAAATCTTGTATGTGATAAAACTCTTATATTCAATTAAGTTGTAAAAACCTTTGTGTAGGTTATCTGAATTTAAAGCGTATCTGCCCTTTCAGATGATTTTTCAAAATATCCTGCCATGTGAGTGTTCATGAGGTATAACACTATTTCTGGTCCTCCTTTAATTTATATCCTGCGTTTTTTAACCATTTTCCCTCTCCAGGCTTTATCTTTGATTTTCACTTCCCTTTGAGCTGGTGGGAGGAGACTACTGCTGAGTTGTCTTCTATATACTGCACATGGAGGAAACAGCAGATTCTGCTCCAGATTCTGTTAGTAAACAGAAGAAAATAACATCAGTATGGAGGACAGTAGAGAATCACTGAACAATGTAGATATGGTTTCTAGTATCTGTAAATCCCTCACCAGATCTCCAGCAGTGTCTGAGTCTCCTTCCCTCTTTTCCATCCCCCTTTTCTCTGCTCTCCATAGACTTTTATGAGTAGCATGAGTCATCACCTTCCTTCACTTCCTGTTCTATGTAGTGTTCATCTCAAGTAACTTCACTTGACATCAACAACAGACAACAAATTAGAAGCATCACCCTTCTTTACTCCATGTCCTCTATCTTGGTGTCTGTGTTGCTAAAGATGGATCTCACTTGACAACAGGAGTATATAGAAAATTAGAACTGAGACCCTTAGTGGCCAGCATTTTAGCGGGATTTGTTAGCACAAAAACATAAGTTTAGGTAAATAAAGTGATTTGCACTTTCGATAATTACCACATTTGCTATATTAATATGAATTGTCTCAAACTACAGTGACTTTTCGAAGACTTTGTTGATGAATATTCAGTATTTTGACTTTTCCAGTGATTCTTAACATGAAAATTTTGCTGTAATTTTGCAGCACTTTACAATTTTTTCCATACCTTCCAGGCATTCCTATTCTTTACCCTGTGGATGGGACACAGCATCCACTAGTAGACTTTGTGGGACTAAAACACCTGTTGCCTCTGTACAGTAGACTGTGCTAAAGGGACTGCTAAACTGAAATATGTTCTGTATCAGGTTAAGAACATTTCTCATCAGGAACAGCCTCATCAGGAACTCCAAACGGATGTTCTAAGCTCATGCTTTTAAGTAGCAATAGAAAAGTCCACACTCCAAAATCTATAAAAATGCTAATCTGGAGTGTGAATTGTGTTAAATAACTGTTGCTTTATGATAGATCCGTTACCTAATGCTTCCTAATAGACACTGCCTAGCCAAACTGCCCCTTCACCAACAAAAACAACATTGCAGCAGCGTCACCAGCCTTCAAGGCCTATGTAAAAAAAAATTCTGTTGGCTTCTAACTTTTGCAATTATTTCTGTCGCTGTAGAAATATTTACCCAGAAAATGTGAAAGCAGCTCTATTGATTTAGCTTGTCCCCTAAAAGCCACTTTAAACACTGTCTCCACCTGAAGCGAAATTATCACCAGCTTGGAGCTGGTGAAATCAATGGCATGTAGGGAAAAGTAACTTATAAAATATGCTAAAGGGTTTGTTTCTAAATAAAGCCTGTAATTCCTGCCTAGCTCATAAAAATCAGGTTTAACTCTCCTCCACCAGCATGTAAAGCGCTGTTGAATGGTCCAGTAGGTAGTCCTGGACCATCTCTGCTGCTTGCAATGCCCCCCGGTTCCCAGCCATAACATACAGTACTGCACAAAGGTTGTAGGCAGGTATGGAAAAAATGTTACAAATAAGGGTTTCTACCCACTATTCTACTCACTTTAACGCTGCGATATCGCTGCGTTTTTTAAATGCAAATATCAATGGGACTTTCCAATGTTAAAATCGCATCGCACAGAAATCGCAAGTCTGTGCTTCTGCAATTTTTGTGTGATGTAATTTTAACATTAGAAAGTCCCATTGATATTTGCATTTAAAAAAAACGCAGCGATATCGCAGCGTTAATAAAAAGCTAGTGGGTAGAAGCCCTATGAATGCTTTCAAAAATCAAAATGTTAGTTTTTTTTGTCAATTAACACTCGGCAAAGGGAATGCGCAAAGCAAAAATCTGAATCTAATCAATATTTGGTGTGACCTACCTTCGCCTTCAAAATGGCATCAATTCTTCTAGGTAGACTTGCACATGGTTTCACAGTTTTTGAAGGAACTTAGGAGGGAGGTTTTTTCAAACATCTTGCAGAACAGATCTGTGGATTCGGTCTTGCTTAAATCCTTCTGTCTCTTCATGTAATCCCAGACAGACTCGATGATGTTGAGACCAGGTGTCTGTGGGGGGACATATCATCACTTCCAGGACCCCCTGTTCTTATATTTTTGTAAAAAATCTTTGCAGCCTTTTTTTCCACACCTGCTTAAAACTTTTGCACAGTACTGTAGTAAAATTTTGTAAAACAAATGTCATAAGTACTGTTGAAAGTGACAAGCATTGTTTGATTTTACAGGTTACTCCATATTTACTAAGCATTTTTCTAAGGGCATAGCTTCATAGTTTTCCCATAAGATTCCCCAAAGGACATAATTCTGTTTTCTTGAGGCTGTTGTTGATGGCTAGTGTTGCAACTCAACGAGATTTAGTTATTTCCTGAAGAATAAATATAAGATGTCTGTTTTAAAAAGCAATGGCGAGGTACATCGTTACATTCCTTCAACTCAAATCTCGCCAATTCTAGATTTTTCTCGGACTCCTTCCTTTTTTTCTCTCAATTTATTGCCCTATTATACCCAATTCCATGTGCATCCTCATAACACAATTAGTATACATTATGTCAAACAAGCGAATTAGTAAAGACAGTTTAAAAAAAAAATAAATTCTAAACAAATCTCAAAACAATATCCAGTCTTTTTATTCGAAACCTTACAAATAAGAGAAGTCAGGTTCCCTCTGAACTCAGTAACCAATTTGTCTTTTATTCATAAAATTCTATACATCATTCATATACAGATACTCCCCTACTTGCGAACGTTTGAGTTACAAACTTCACTAGATACGAACAAGCCTGTCCTGCAGTATGATGTAATGCTACGGCATTACATCATACTGTATATGGCAATAGTTTCTATTAAGCTATGCCATAGGCACGGCTTGATCAACATTCTGCATAGACAGCCCTGTGGCTTTTCAGATGGCCCCCGGGAACTGTGGCAACCACACGACATCCCGCGATCAATTCTGACAGCGACATTTAAAGCGTTAATAGCACCACTGAGCGGCATGGCCCGGTGTCGGCTGTAAGAATCAGCCTGCATCCGACATTGTATGGAGCCGGGTCCACCCACGATCCCCCTCCATACAAGTATTTGTTCGGACATATGAACAAATGTACTTATGAACAGCTTCCTGGAACGGAACCTGTTCGTAAGTGGGGATGATCTGTAATGCTTTTAATGACCTGAACCAAAATACACAATATTATTTTGCAACCTCTTCTCGTACTTGACCAAAAAATCTCTAATTCTTCAATCCTCCAGTGTTTTGCTACAGTATTCTAACCTTATTTTGTTTAATACTCTGAATATTGGTCAACACTCTCTAGTTTTATACTCCTTTTTGACCTTTTTTAAAAAAGATTTTAAATAAATATCAATGTTTTAATCTCTTGATGCTTTTTTGTTTTCCCTTTATTTTTATCATATGTGATATTCATCCCCCTCTACTTTATGTGTCTAACCTCTATGCAGTAGTTTAGTATTTTAATCCCTGCAATGAGCATCTATGAACTGTGTGACAAGCAACAAAATACTACATTAAAACCACATTCCAAAACCTTTAGTTTGATAATGTTAGAGTTTCACTGCTATGCTAGAGGTTTTTCAAAAAAGTCCATATTGTTTTATACATTTAAATGTATAATGTAATATACTGCGATATACAGTAAACGTCGAGTTAACTGTACAATAAAACAATACTTATCCTTTTTATCAGTACTCTATTATTATGAAATTTATTATTACAAAGTTTTGCATTCTTTTCTAACCAAGCCAAAGCTTTTGGTAACTCTCCGCCTGCTGAAAGGGCGGTATCTGATTGGCTGAGTGCTCAGCCAATCACAGGCAGCGCTCAGCCATTCATTGAATGACAGCTGAGCGCTGCCAGTGATTGGTCGGAGCACTCAGCCAATCACAGGTAGCGCTCAGCTATTCATATAATTCATTGAACTTGTATGAATGCACCATAAAGAGAAGATACTTGATATAACCCTAGGTGCTCTGGGATTGGCGAGGAATAGAAAAATAGGATAGTCACTGACCCGTTAAGGCTGTGGGCATGTGCCTGCTCTTTGGGCAATAGAGAGAGACTGACAAGAAGCCAGAGCACAGTCCCTGCCACAGGTTGGAGCCTGCAGCCGACAGCGGATATAGGTGAAGAAAGATGGTGATGGCCACCAAGGCTCATGACATAACCTATTTAAAAGGGTTTTCTGGGACTAAAATATTGATTTATATCCTTAGTATGGGTCATCACTATTAGATTGTTGGGGTCATCCTCTCAGTAGCCATGCTAATGAGGTATTTGAAGAGGCTGTGGCACTTGGGTGAATGCTGTGACCTCTTCATTGTATACCAGGCCCAGTGCCATTCATTTTGTATCAGTGGTGGCCTATATTGACGCTCAGTCCTTTTCACTTGAATGAGATTGAACTGCATGTAGGCTATGTAGGCAATGCTCTCCTGAGCAACACTCATTCTCAAACAATTGATCAGTGGGGTTGCTGGGAGCTGGACACCCACCAATCTGATATTGATGACCTATACTGAAGATAGACGGATACCCAAAAAGTACGTATGGTTTTGGGGATCCCAAGTGAAACTTTTAGTTTTGCCCAGAATTCGGCATTAATGACTTTCCCAAAGAGTAGAATTTATGTCCAGTACAACCTCATGGTGAACTGATGGACTTTCTGTTTATATATGGGATACCTTATAGTCTGAAGATAGTTTCATATTTAAGTCCCAGAAAATGCCTGGATGTTTTAGAAAGACAGCTATGTATTGATTATACTGTTGCAGCACATGACACAAGTGCACATAACCTATAACCCTGTTTGTCCAGTTACCACTTCCTATCTCGTTTTACTTAACTAGTGGTGCTTATACATCTGAACGCTGTTCTGACTGCTATCATCCCCAATTATGGCTGGTGGGCTTTTAACAAGTATTGTGTTGGTAAATGAGAGCTCTATATGAAGAATGTATGAAGTGTTGTCTGCCAGCATTTTAGCATACATTTTGGCACATGACATTCTTGCATTCAAATTTGCAACCTTTTTACACCTTTTGTCACTGTTAAAAAGGGTGGTGTTTAGCAGGAAAAAGCGAGGCTAGCAGTGGTACAACTAATTTATCGCACTTTTCAATCAGCCTTTCGGTTAAAGGCAAAAATTCTGTTTTGGGACCAGAGGGGAAAGTGGGTATATTACCTGCAGTAGTTGTTCTCTGCTTCCTCTGATCTGCCAATTCCAAGTTGGGTTTTTGGCTGTTCAATATGGCTGCCTCAATTTTCTACATACCTAATGCACACTCTATACTGCTATCTTATTGGCTAGGGCTGCTCATGTGATAAGTGCTGGCCAATCAGATAGCAGGTATAGTGCATTAATAGTCTAACACTACCAATGCAATGAGGTATTAAGTAGTCTGAAGATTGTGTTGAATGGCAGAAAACAGGTGGCTACAGAACAGGTGGATCTGAGGGCAGGCAAAGAACAACTGCAGGTAATATACCCCCTTCTTCTTTGGCCCAGAGACAGAATTTGGTCCCAAAATTGGAGGTTTGCTTTAAGGCCCAATGTACATTGGTGGATTTGATTTGCGGAACCCTTAGGGAGATCCGCAAATCAAGCCACCCATATGGATGCATTAGCGTCCGCCGGACAGTAAATAGCATGTGGATGTGATTTTTTTTTTTTGTTCCCGGCGTGCGGATCTCACGCATGGGAAGAAATCGCAGCATGGTCCACTCTCCTGCGAAACCGTCTGATTCGCGGACCGCCTGCAGCTGTCACTGTGGACATGCTGCGGATCCGCAAGAAAGCAGGAGATTTGGAAAAAAAAGAGCACTGCGCATGCATTGGGTGTGTCAGGCGGTGTGCCCAGACACATCTGCTGTGCTTTTTTTCTCTCCATGTCTGCGGGCATGCACGGATTCCACTGCGGGATTCAGCAGAGGAATCCATGCGTGCAAGTGGACCTTGGGCCTAAGCCTGAAGATGGCATAGAAATCTTCATAAATCTACACCTGTTCATAATAGATTTATTTTTCTGATTCAAAGACAGCTCAAATGTGTCAGATGTATTAACAGGTCTACTCCTGGTAATAAATATGGCATTTTTTACAATAACAATTAAATTTAATACTGGTGTATTAAATAGCGGTCTTAATAAATCACCCCGTGTGCTCAGCGATGTCAGTCCTGCTTCATAATTGAGTCTCATATTCTGTTTAGGTGGAAGCTAAAGCTGGTTATTGCTTTTTGTCAGCTCACCAAAACCTAAGGCAGGGTTCACACAGGGCGGATTTGCTGCGGTTTTGCCGCGGAGTACCGTTGCATATCCGCACTGCGGCAAAACCGATGCGTTTGCAGTGCAATGCAGCACAAATGAGATTTGCCAAAAAGCTGTTCTCACAGGACGGATTTTTTCCGCACAGTCGCAGTGCGGAAATGCAACTGCGGTGCGGTTTTAAAAGAAGCAGCATGTCCATTCTTCTGTCTTTTCCGCAGCGCTTTTTTGTCCATAAACCTCTATGGACGCAGCTAAATCCACACCAAAATTCGCTGCAAAATGTAAAAAAGCACTGCGGAAAAAAACGCTTGTGGATTTTTCCGCAAGCCAAAATGAACCTTTGAAGCGGTTTTGCCGCAGAAGCGGTTCTTCTGCGGCAAAACCGCGGCAAAATTGCAGCAAATCCTCCCTGTGTGAACCCAGCCTTATACTATTATGTTTTGTGTTTGGAAATGTAACACTTTATAATAATAAAAAACCTGTAACTTTTCTTCATAAACTTCTTTCCGTTTGGGTCATGTCTTTATGTTAACATATCAGATTTAAAATCATGGTAAAAAATGTAATGTTTTGGTTGACAAGTCTCCATATTATAGCACAACACCAGAAGGTGTTAGCATATACTTAAATGCCTGTTTAAATGTTTATAAAGTATGCCACGCAGAAACTCACCCTGATACCTCTTTACAGTAAGCTTGAATGAGTGGAAAGAGGAATGCCTGTAATTGGGAAGGTCTAGAAAAAGCATTAAAGCTCTAGTCCAAAAAGCTCATTACTGAATACAGATGTAGCAATGTCTACTTGTAATCAGGTGTTTTAATGGAATATTATTTTTCATTTATCATAATCTGTGTCCTCTAAAATTCCATGCTCTTCAGGACTATCCTATCTGGGAGTGACATATAGCTCTGTTAGGCCCCCTGCACACGGGCGGAAATTCCGAGGCGGGATTTCCCGCAGAATTTCCACCTCTGCCCGCCTGCATAGGATTGCATTAAAAAATGCAATCCTATGCAGATGGCCGCGATTTGTCCGCATGAAAACACACGCAGAAAACAAATCGCGGCATGTTCTATTTCTGTGCGTGTCTCGCAGAGGCCAGCACAGAAATGTCAGTAGTAACGGGCCAGCTCTGCTCTGTGCATGCGCCGGCTGGCTGGCGCATAGCAGGGGACTGAAGACGCCAGGAGCGGGTGAGCCGCAGGCCTCTGCAGGGGCACGGGTCCGCATCCCGCTGCGAGAATTCTGCAGGCCCTCTGCAGGCGGCCTTAATCTTATAATTCACAATTATTTTTGCTTCCCTTCTGTTATTGTATATTATACCCAGTGTAGAAATGAGGTAACATAGTATGTTAGGCTGAAAAAAGACAAATGTCCATCCAATTCAGCCTGTTTCCACCCCCCTTGTTGATCCAGAGGAAGGCAAAAAAAAAACAATGACACAGAAGCCAATTTACCCCTTATTTTTAGGGAAAAAATTCCTTCCTGACTCCATAGTGGCAGCCAGAATAATCCCTGGATCCACATTTCAAAAGTTCATACCTGACTCCAAGACAGGAAGTCGGAAGATAACCAGGTCATCAACCCTTTTAGTTATTTACTAGACCTAAGGACCCTTGGACCTACTAGAGAAAAGGATGTGGAGCCCAGAGCTATATATAGGAGAGGGACAAGACTCCATTTAATTTTATCATATACCTTGCTGTCAAATGTGCACACTGGTTCAATCAACTGTAAGAGTCTTTGTTAATTATCCAAGAAAGGTAATAAATCCAAGCTTCAAGCAATTTGCAAAGTCAGATTTAGATGTTCTTGTTCTATGAATAGGTGATGAATGTGTTTAGTGGAAAAACAAGTTTAACCCTGTGCAATCCAATTTTCGATTCAGGGTTTCCTAGGGGGTTTTCACTTTCTGCCAGTTATACAATGGCACCACCTGCTGGCTAAATCCAGTACTGTGGTATTGGACATGCTGGAGAGGCCCCCGACAACAGAGCAGCCAGTAATATATAGTAAGAATACCCTGCCGGACGTCTTCAGACATTGGAAGCTGTACAGCCTTTAAACAGAATGTCTTTAGATGTCAGACAGTGGATTGGAAAGGGTTAAAGGGAACATGTCACCTCGGAACAGCACCAAAAACTAACTTCTAGTTCTGTTATGGAGGTGAAAGGAAGTCGGGGGATGTAGTTTTTATCCTCTCCAGCTGCTGCATTCCTGTGGTGTCTTCCGTGAAGATTGCACTGAACATGAAGATAAGACTCTTCTCTGAGTCAGAAAAGAGCGTTTCTGACCCCTGTCCCTGGCCTCTCACTAGCAAAAGCCAGACTCCTACTGTACACTGATGATGGGCAATAACCCGGAAACAGCTGTATGTACATGGAGTCTGGCTTTGCTTTTGATTCCCAGTCATTGTAGCAAGACTTGTATAAAAAGTCCCACTTTGACTCGAAGGAATGCTGCCTTTCAGTAGGTGGCACTGTGGAGGATTTATTCCATCTCCCTTATCTTCTCTGAGTGACACATGTGTGCTCTTCCATACAAGTCATATCTTTGTGCCCAGCGCTATCTTCATCTGCGAGAACCGGGGTGCAGGCGAGTATAAAAATGACATTCCCCGTCACCTCCCGGGACAGCACTATAACTTACTTTATAGTGCTGTTCCAAGGTGACAGGTTCTCTTCAAGACATATATAAATGACATTCTGTAAGTGTCTTATAGATGGGGTTCCCACCTCCGAGACCTTCAACTATCTGCTGAACAGGGTTCCCTAATCTCTAGTCAGCAAACCTAGGTAGGGATTTTTAATTAAAGTAAAAACAAACCCACATGCTTATTGCCACTCAAAAACTGCTAAATGCAGAAGTTGAGTGTCAAAAACAGAATAATCTATTGCTTTATACGGCACAATGCTTTATATGGCAGCTTAACGTATACGGCACAATGCTTTATATGGCAGCTTAACGCAAGTTTTGATTTTGTTCCATGTTGTGCACAATATAATACTTTGCAATGCCATGGATGGATTTCTTTACAGAACGCTACTCCTATGTTCTTATAATGTAGTTTTATAAACTAGATTCCAATATTTTTTGTGACTCTTTAAATAGTTTTATATATTTTTTCTTAAAAAATCTTTTTTTCCTTAAATAATCCTAACAAAAATAATATGCTGTACCTAAAACGTAGTCAAGTTTTTGGCTTCCTATTTACTTGTCCGTGCTTTGTGCTTTCTTCAACTGTTCTTGTGTTAATCAGTTTAGCAGTGTCATCAGCTTTAATAACGGAATGAGCCAACAACCCCACCAGAGGCTGAACATGTGCAGCAGGTCCAACATGAACACTGCTGCTAATTAGACAGGTAGGCATGCTGAGGAAGCACCAGAATGAACACTGTGTATATTTTCCACTAAACACAGCCTCTTATGTCCGTCAACAGCTGCCTCTTGAGCAGGGACTCCGAATGTACGCTTAGTTTGGCAAAAACATGAGTAAATATGGCAAGAGAGATGCCTTAAGAGACGCGTTGTTGTATTTCAAGTAATAAGGGTGGATGGGTTTTTTTAACCTCTTGCAACATAGATTTTTCAAGAACAACATTTTTACTTTATAGACACGCTTTATTTAAACTAAAAATATAAAAAAACATAGTTTCTATGAAATTACACAGATTTCTATATTTCTATTATCTCACCTTTTGCATGCGTGAGTTTGCAGGGCAGACACCAAGTGTATCAAACAAGAAAGGAATTGCTAACCGACATCAATAAAAAAAAGTCTTCAAGCTCTATTGAAAGCTGTTTCAATAAAGCTTGAAGAGTTCTTTTATTTATGGACGCTGGCCATTCCTTCTTGTATTAAATAATGCACAAACAATCAACGTGCATAAATGTAGGCTGATAAGAACTCCTCATACTACGAACTCAGTAATTAGATTTTTTGTGAGTCTTTTAATTTGACAAAAACTGACCAATTACATTTAAATTTGGTATGTTCTTTAAAAAATTCTATAAATATGCATGTTTTCTATTGTTCTAGTATGCATTTAGACGAAAAATAAGTAAGTGCCTTGACTCACATAGACTAGTTGCATTTAACAGCCAAAGCATAGACAATATAAGATCTTAATAAATTTTGGGGGAATTGTAGTGAGTTCATTTTAAAGTCAAGTAAAAGAAGACTTGGTTTTCTTTAGATGATGTGGAAAGATAACAGACCCATTTAGCATCCCTACTTGGTTATAAAGGTCTATTGATGAGTAATTCTCATAACATTTTGCTGGTGATTTAATGTATATTATCATTACCAAAAGTGAAGACCCGAAGATCTGCAAAGAACAAGGCACTGAGACAGATTTTCCCATTTGCCTGTTAAGGAAGCCTGCCTTTGATGAGATATAGCTGCAGGCTATCGTTTTACATTTTATGTCAGCTACCTTTTGTAGAAGACTCATTATTGATGTGGAGTTCTGTTTTAATTCGCACTTCTCTGCTAATCAATTACAGCGTTTATCTATCAATCAGGTATTTTGACAGGGTCAATAACTGCTTTTCACTTTTGTGATCTTCTTCCATGTTACTCAATAAATAGCAACAGTCAATAGACTTGATGGGTTCACAGCAGATTTTTCCCAGGCTATAGAAGATATGGAGTGATACTAGCCTGTATCAGTTTATGTGCAGGTCCTTTTTGGACCATGTAAAAAGTAGATCCTAAGAATAATTGCGTCTATTGTATTGCTGTGTTTTTACTATTAATCTGTTTTATCAGTTAGAATATGTACTTTTTCACATTTGTTTGGTTGTTACTGATATAATCAGAAGAGAAAATACATGTGTAGCACTGAACATGAATTTTAGGTGCAACAGTGGAAACACTTTTTAACCAGTCACTCCAACTTTAAAGACAACTTCAGTGTTAGCCACTGGCCCTTTAACCTTTAGCCCTTTAACATATAGGTGGTGATGGGGCCAAAACAGATGACACAAATTTTCTTTTCAATGGCCAGTTTAAAGTGGATCTGTCAGTTCCCCTATCCACATACACAGGTAAAGTTGCCAGTCAGCACCTGTTAGCTGTGAAATACAGATTAACAGGCCAACTTGGTGAGTCTTAAGGTGTCTTCATCAATCATGGAGAAATTCTAGTGCACGGGTACAGTTGGCAAGGCAAGTGTTCAATCCCGCTTGAGTCTCCTTTTCTAATTAATGGCATCAATCAGCCTCCTTAACCAGGAAACTAGCGCATGCTCAGAGTGTTTCAGTGGTGGTGGCAGATTGCTGTGTCTCGTCAATATACCCCTATATTTGCAGTTACTTATGGACGAGAGCAGCATGCAATCGAGGCAGACAGCTAAGCTTTGTTACTAGAGATAAGGATGCCGAGCTGCAAAAAAAACCTATATATTGACTGTAAACATGCTTTGCACCTATTTGTTCAAACTGCACATAAATCCATTGCAAATTCTTCCCAGTTTTTAGACAGCTTACCACACAGATTTATACAGACATATGTAATAACATACATAGTTTATAAGGCTGAAAAAATATTATCCTACAATGCTGACCCAGAGGATGCCAGAAAAACCCAAGAGGTAGAAGTTGTAACAACAACTCTGACCATTAATGGTACAAACGCTGCATGTTTGTACCTATTTCGAGGGACAAGACAGGGTTGCCCCCAGTCCCTGATTTAATTTGTCTTTTGACCCTGGGTGGATTCAGATGAGCGTATTTATGTGTGTAAAATTGTAAATGCGCATCTATTAGAACCATTGGTTTCCTATCGTGTGTTCACATGTCCGTGTTTTACAGGCGTGCAAACCCACGTACCTGCAAAACATAGAACATGCGTGCACCATAGGTCCGTGGTGCGTGTCAATATTCCCCGCAGGGAGTCCCCTTGTCACTGAAAACTGTGACAGCACTGTGGCAGAGGATCACAATGTTCTCCCATTGCTTTCAATAGGACCGACACTTCTGCAGTCCCTTTGAAAGCAATGGGCTGCCGGCAAGCTTTAAATATAAGCCCTTCACTGAAAATCATCCATAGAATGTGTTGAAAATTTTAAATAAAATACACTTACCTCAACTCAGCTACTGGGGCTCAGCTGCCAGGACAGAAGTGCCGCTCCCATTGAAAGCAATGGAAGAACATTGCGATCCTCTGCCAAAGCAGTGACAGCTGTGGCGGGGGATTCTTTACTCCTCGCGGGGAGTCCCTTGTCACTAAACACAGTGACAGTGCTGTCACAGTGTTGAGTGACAAGGGACTCCCCACGGGAAATATTTACATGGCAGTGGAAGAAAAGTGAGTGTGTGTGTTTGTGTATGTGTGTGTATATATATATATATATATATATATATATATATATATATATATATATATATATATATATATAATGTTTTAAAATTTATTTAGTCATTTTTCTTACACAAACCAGGGATGATTTTTAGGGAGGGTCTTATATTTCAAGCCCTTCCTTGAAAATCACTGTAGAGGTTGCTGGGATCTCATTGCGTTAAATGGGGCAGCTGGCAGCAGCCACGTCCCCATTGAAAGCAATGCTGCACGGACCTGCATTCACACGTGTTTTTGGACATACGTGGATGCACAGTTTTGTACACACGTGTGTACGCACACGCTCGTGTGAATCCACTCTTATACAGTACCATCTGCACACTACTTTCAGCTTCCATGGGAGTGGGCAAAGGTGCATTAGAGTTAAAGGGGTTGTACCAAGATTAGAAGCTATGCACTCTCCACAAAATAGGAAGTTACTTTCAGTCTGATCTTGATCCTGAGAATGGGTCAGGACAATGGGACTTATGGAGATTGAGTTTGGCTACCTCCGATGAGCCTGCTGAAATAAAATGAAGCTGAGGTGCACATGTGCAACCACAACTATCCTCACTTCAGAATGTGCTGGAGCTCTGTCCTCAGGATCAGTCAGGGTTCCAGCGGTCAGACAACCACAGATCTGAAATATAGCCCTTATCCTGTGGGTAAAGAAATAACTTCCAATCATTGCACAACACATTGAAGGGTTGCAGAGTTTGCAGACGACATCCTGCTTATGGTAGCCAATTCCAAGGATTCTTAAGGGCCACTTCTGAGAGCTGGAGGAACTCTGCTTACACTGTTAATCTGCACAAAATGGGGGTTCTCCTTGTGATGGACCAGAGACAGCCCACTTGGGTTGTAGCTGTTCCGTTTTCTTGGAAAGGATCAACTATTAAGTACCTTAGGGTCAACATAACTAAATACCCATCTGAATCATATCGTGGAAATGTGCAATCATACATTACTTCCTTAGAATCTACACTGGAGATTCACAGTAGATGTATTTCTCAGTCTCATATATCGAGCTTATTTATTAAAAAACATTTGTGTAGGCTGAAAAATGCCTTATAAAATACTTTTAGATTCTATAACAGCCTAAATTGATTGGTGGCTTCATTTTTTGTAACATTAGGATAAATAAATCTATCCACTCTCCAGCGAATAATTGTGGACCGCACTTCACTATACACAGACTTAGTTGCACATCAGTTTTTTACACTGTTCATTGCATTAGGCTACCTAAACACGGCTAAACTCGATATCAGGCTTAGAAACTCAGCCCGATATTGCACTTACCAACGTGTGTTTTAGCCGCAGATGTAAGGCGTTTTTCTTTAAAAACGCCTCCCATCACTACAGGTAAAGTAGGGATCCTCAAAGGATCGGCAAGTGTTTCCCATTGTTTTGAATGGGAAACCTCACATCGCACTCGTGTGGACATACCGTGTTTCCTCGAAAATAAGGCACCCCCTGAAAATAAGACACCCCCCGAAATTTGCAGAAGTCTCAAATATAAGGCACCCCCCGATACTAAGGCATAGTAAAGTGTGCAGGCAAGTCAAGAGGCCTGTCCCCTGCTGCCATCCCTGTTGTCTCCTACCTCCAGATGTATAGGTAGATCTGCAGACAGTCTGCTGTTATCCTGTCCCTGCTGTGCTGTACGAGTGTGCTGTTGTGAGCTCCCCTTGCTGGCTGGAAAAGTCCATACTGTTCCTGCTGTACATGTCTGCTGTGATGAGCTCCCCCTGGTGGCCGGAAGCTGCAATACCATCCCTGCTTACAAGTGGTACAGGAACTTCTGTCTGCAGACAGGTACGTTACTTTACAGCCCTTATTTTTTTATGGCTCTGTGTGTGAGTCAGGCACCCTGTGTGTGATTCTTAAGGCTGGGTTCTCACAGAGCGTATTTCCAGCGGAAATCTTGCAGTTTGGCCACAGCGATAAACAGCAAGACT
Organism: Eleutherodactylus coqui; assembly: GCF_035609145.1. Lineage (NCBI taxonomy): Eukaryota > Metazoa > Chordata > Amphibia > Anura > Eleutherodactylidae > Eleutherodactylus > Eleutherodactylus coqui. The sequence continues at coordinate 398,072,672 of NC_089837.1, forward strand.
ACCGCCGGGAAAGCGCTGCTTCAAAACCCACGGCACTCAGCCGCTTGTTTTGAAGCGACCTGGCTGCACGCTTTTCCGTTTCTGTGGCCGGTGAATCCGCACCACAACACCGGCTTCTCCCAGCTTTGCCGTGACAGATTTGCTGTCCCATGTGGACGAGATTTCTGAGAAATTTTGTCCACAAAGCTGGCTAATTGAGGGATTAGTGGCCCCAGACGGATTTGCCGTGGCGAAATAAGACACCCCCTGAAAATAAGACGTAGCACATATTTGGGAACGAAAATTATTATAAGACGCGTCTTATTTTCGGGGAAACAGGGTAGTATGCTGTGCGATGTGTTTTCTGGGTGAAGCGTTCTGAGGAGCACACATAGATAAAGCATAAACCCTCTATTCAATTAGGGTGTACACCCTTTGTTCTCCACTCATATACATTTTATCAAAAACCTCATTTTCAAAATTTTGCATGCAATGTTTTTTAGAGAGTAACATTTTTTTTTGGGGGGGGGGTCAGTTTCACATGTGATTTTAAGACATTTTATAATAGATGATTTTGCTTAGTTTTTTTTTGACAGTATCTACACTTTACTCAGCAATGCATTTGCCAGCTATTGCAGGTAAAACAGTGAAGAACGGAGTATGGGTTTGCAGTGAATGTAGTCCCATTTAGATGGGATGATAGTCATCTGGACGACTGCACGAGCGCTGATGTCACCACTAGGTTGTTAGCGATTGTACAGAGCGTTTAGACAGGCAAATTGCCGCTGGCTTCTCGCTCAGTGCTTCACATTGATTTTCATGCTGACTGAATGAAACTGTAAGCGACCAATGAACTGTAAGCGAATAGTGCTTGATGGCTGTGCATTTAGATGCAACGATTATCACGCAAATTTGAATTTCGCCTGATAATCACCACGTGTATCTGTCTATTGAGCTGTTATCTGTGTCTTTTCAGCTGTTCACACTCCTGTGAGCGCTCCTTCACACTGGCGAGTGTGATATCGGACTTCATGCTTCCCACCATGTGAAAGCCCCATGGATGCGAGGCAATTTCATGTAAAAACAGCCACGCATCACATTGTGGAGTTCTCCCATTGATTCTAGTGGTCTAGATCACAAAAAGTTAGGACATGCTGCGATTTGTTTCCTGCATGCAGAAAAAACATTGTTAATGTGAATTAATCCATTCAAAAGAATGGGTTTCATCTTTGTGCGAGATTTGTGTGTCTCGCAACGCACACATCTTGCACAATATTATTGCCAATGTGAAGGCCCTGTAACAGAGACTTCGGGCAAAATCTGTTTTCAGAATCTGATAAACAGCTAATAAGACAGCTCTGTGCGCAGATAACAGCTCCATTTCATACTGAGACACATTGTGATTGCTCTCAGTGAAAGAAACCAAGTAATCTTGTAGATATGATACCTTTTAATGGCCAACAAAAATACATGATGTTATAGCAAGCTTTCAAACCTACTTGGATTTCTTCCTCAGGCATAATGAAATAGATCTGATCGAAGAACCCTTAGTAGGTTCGAAAGCTCGCTATAACATCATGTATTTTTGTTAGCCATTAGAAGGTATCATATCTACAAGATTACTTGGTTTCTCTTACTGAGAACAATCACATTTTGCTCACTGGCTAACACGGTAACAAACGTTTTTCTTTATACTGAGACACTGCACACCTGTACCCATACTCCCTTTATCTCCAAGAACTGTCAGATGCTCTGTTGAAGAAAGTTTAAAAGCTGTTGGGGTGAATTTACATTTTGAAATGCATAGAAAACGCGTAGGAAAAGAACCCATTATTTTCAACGGGTCCATTTACATGTGTATTTTTTTCTCTTGCAGCAATGCTGCAAGACAGGAAAAGATGCGGCATGTCCTATATTGGGGAGATATGGACCTTAAAAATTGCATTGAATCTCACATTCCATGCAATGTGCATGTGAGTGCAATGCAATTTTGCTATTGTGTTGTAACAACATGCGATTTTTACAATTGCAAGTGTTGCAATTAGAGATGAGCGAGCATGCTCGGATAAAGAGGGAGAGTGAGATAGATCTCTCTACCCCCCGCTCACCCCTGCCGCCCCCCCTGAGCACGCTCGGACCTGTAAGCAGTTACTTGAGAAGAGCGATACTCGCTCAAGTAACTGCTTTATCCGAGCGTGCTTGCTCACCTCTAGTTGCGATGCAAATGCAATATATTTTTCTTGCAAAATGCATCACAAAATTGGGGCTCTACAAGTGCGATATCGGTCAGAGTTTCTCAGGCAGATATCATACGCGCCCGCAAATCGGCCATATAAATGTAGCCTTACAAATAAAGCAATTTCTCTACCTTAATTTTAATGCACCCATTTTTACTGGCTGATGAAATATTACCCACAATATATATAATAGGGTCTGGTTATATATAAACTTTATAACCCTGTTAATTACATGAACCAGCTCACTCACTTAAGAGCAGTACGAAAAACAATGCATTTTGAGAAATAAGTTGGAAATGACCTCATCAAGACTGTGCTACAATGGTATACCCAACAATGGAATACTCGGAGTGCATAGATGGGATCCATGTGCCATCCAACTTAACCTGCGTGGTGCCAATACTATGTACCAGAAAAAACTGAAATAACTTTACATTAATGCGTTTACTGCTGCCTATCAATCAGAAGTTGCAGAATCACCAGGCGGAGCTCCTGGCATCATGACGCCCAAGATGTGAATGCTAATGTCAGAACGGGCAGCCTCCAATTGGCAGGCAGCTTTCACCTGACCTCCTCTGTCAACAGAGACCGGGGGAACAGCGGGGCTGCAGCGTGGGGCGAGGATAGATAACTTCTGTTTGATTTGTTATTTTAGCACATTTGCACCTGACCTTTAATTTTCAAAAAGTAGCCAGACAACTCCTTTAAGTATTTTTTTTTGTAGTCTGGATTTTGGTTATTATCCTCTATGGATTCTTCAGTACTCTAAACTGTCCTTGGATATTGAAAACTTTCCATAAAAGTACATATAAATCTGCCAGCCCTTTAAACTGTATTTCTTCTACAATACCACGCTGCAGATTTGAATCCATACATCCCTATAGCACATCGATATCCGTTCTGTAATAGGGCAACATTTGTCAGATCTACTTCATGCGCCTGAAAACGTCCGAAGACTAGTTAAGCAATATTTTAGCCATTTTCATGCAAATGTGACTCCCATAACATAATTGAGGCCTAAGCCTTTTATTTTTTGGCAAGTTGTATAAATGGTAGATGGCATCATTAAATGAATATAAAGCTAGTGTGGATCACTGCGTGTACATTGGCTGATGGTAACAGGTTTCAGTGATCTTTTTATGACAGCTGTACCAACATCTAATTGTTTCTCATGAAGTGCGAGGAGAAAGGACACTTCTGTAGATTTTTCAATTCTTCTATGTGTCATTTAGCTGTCTACCCCATTGTCTGTGTGCTTTTCTCTCATCCCTTTTTCAGCAATGAGTTGTGTCATTCCCTCATGATCAGCACTTTTGTTGTCTTTGTTTTTGCTATACCTCAGAAGTCCATCTTTCCTTTCATCTCCTTCCCATTCATGCATGAGGGAACAGTTGTGCTCTGTTGTGGGGATGTTCCGCTGGATTTCAAACAGTAGGGTTTCTTTTTACACTCTTCTGAGTAGTACAATGGGGTTGAATGTCTGTTGCAGAATGCACAAACTAATATGCCAGGTTATTTTGTCTTGACGAAGTCAATAAAACCTCTACATTTGGTCTACTTGGCTTGCTTTTTTATGTGTAGCCATAAATCTGTTTGTTTCAGTTTGTGAGGTATAATCCGAAGCATTAAATTCAGGCTCTCTGTTAACTTGTAGTTAGCACAGTTGAGCTGGCAGTTGACTATTTTCACACCAAAAGACTTGGCACTCTTTACCAGTCATGATAAGAGTGTGAAGTCTCAGCCAGATCTAATTAATGTGGAGTGTGTGTGTAGAAGGCTGGGGGGGGGGGGGGGGTAGCTGTGATCTTAGATTTGTTTTGGCAAAACTTTTTTTTTAGCGCTGCCCAAGGAATACCGACTGTATTTAGTTTACACTTTTCATTCAAGTGTTTCTAGGTGCCAATCGCGTGATTGTTAAAAAATAGTCAAAGGCAAGAGATGGAGGCCAAGGATATCTACTTTTGAGTCATGTGTTAGAACTTTCTCCAATGCCTTTCTTAATAAGGTAATAAAAGAAAAGCAAAATGGAACAAGTGGTGCTTGTATAGCTCTTCTGGAGCTCAGTGCTCTTGTTTTAATCGTCATTAAAATGAGCATTAGCAAATGCATTAAGGATTTTAAAGGCTTCTGTAGTGCTGGAATCTATATTTCTATCCTTTCAGTACAAGTTAAATTATAGTGTTAGTTTATTACTAATTCATTTACTCATTCATTAAGCCTTGCTGCGTGATGCAGATAATTGTTGAATTCGTTTTTTTGAAGAAATATGTTTCTTTTTCCTCGGGCTTTTAGTCGCAAAGTGTGCATGCAAAATATGTTATTTGTAACGCTACAATGTCTTGTTTTGTTAAATGTTGCTTAACTAGAAGTCTCTAGTTCACTGTACATATGAAATGCATGTACTTAGTTGCAATGTGTGGTCATGACCAAGTGTCAAGATTTCGTTTTTTTTCTAACTGTGCAGTATTTTATGTTATTCTGACTGCAGAAGTTGGAGAACTAGAGTATTATCACAATATATTAGTTCAGAATCATCTCTAAAGAAAATTCTATTTAGGGTTTTCACGCCCAGCCGATATACGGCGTCTCTCTCTGCAGAGGGCGGGGGGGGGGCTGGAAGAGCCGGGAGCAGTGCTCTGAGCTCTTGCCCCCTCTCCACCACCCTGCACTATTTTCAATGAGGAGAGGCGGGACAGGGGTAGAGCTAATTCCCAGAACTTAGCCCGCCCCCATTCCGCCTCCTCTCATTGCAAATAGTGCAGAGGGGCGGAGAGGGGCTGGGAGCTCAGTGCACTGCTCCCGGCTCTTCCAGCCTCCTCCCCCTGCAGAGAGAGACGTCGTCTGAATGCGCCCTTAGAATTACAAATCAAAAGAAACTGAAATGTTGCTTGATATCATTTAAAGTCTAATCTTAATGGATTAGTCTCTTTTTGTAAGGTCACTTTTTAGGGCCTGCTCGCATCAATCGGAAGTTCCGTTCAGAATCTTTGTCATTGAATTCTGCTAAAAATAGGACAAAAAAGTGCTGCATGCAGGACTATTTCATCCTGTAATATGTAAAATGGATGGACGGAAGCTAAACCAATCCCATTATAGTCAGTGGGGTCTGTGCAGCACCGTTCAGCACCATCACATGAAGGAAGCATTGTCCTGCTCCCATAACAGACTACAAAAACAGAATCCATAGCAATAGTGTGAACTAGCCCTAATTATAAGGGTGCATGCTGTGGATGATTTAGGTTCATCAAATGCAGTTAACACAGATCATGCGCAGTGTATGCAGACAAATTAACTTTCAAAAAACCCTTGTCTTGAGGAGTTGCCAATTAGCCATTTTTCTCTAATGCATAGAAGTTACAAAAGTGTTACCCAACCATATATTGTTGTGATGTATGTCCACTTTTAACATGCTACCTATGATAACATAACATCACTCCATACTGTCGGCCTCCCACTACCTTTCTTCTATTCCTTACACAACACTGAGCATATTTAATCAGTTCTATGGAATTGTACTTTCAACTCTTTCTATACAGTTTGTCTGTCAGTGAATGTAAGTTTCAGCTTCTCTTTGCATATGTAATGAGCAGCTATAAGGTAGTTTAATACTCCTTATATGCTTTTATAGCAGTACACTAAAAGATATGAGAAAAAATTGCATGGGTACATACAATAGAAACCTTTTCTGAGAAGACTAGAGGTAAGGCTGCCTTGTGCAGTCAACTTGTTTAGACAAGCTAATACTATCTAAAGACCCTAAGGCCTCATGTCCACGGGGAAAATCAGGCCCGCTACGGATTCTCCATGGAGTCCTGCCCCGCGGACATGAGGGCTGAAAATAGCAATTACTCACCTCTCCGCACGCTCCGGATCTTCCCTTCTTCGCGGCTTGATCTTCTCTCCGTCGCGGCCGGATCTTCTTTCTTCAGCCCGGCGGATGTGCACGGCACGCCGGCTGCGTGCCGCGCATGCGCCGAGCACATCCACCGGGCCGAAGAAAGAAGATCCGGACCGTTCAGATCAGGTGAGTTAAATTCTGGTGCGGGTCTCCCGCGGATCCGGACGGCTTACATAGGCTTCAATAGAAGCCTATGGGAACCGTCCCCGCGGGAGACCCGCACCTAAATAGAGCATGGCCCGGATTTTTTCCTGCATGCGGGACCCGCGCCTGCAGGGAAAAACTACATCCGCAGGTATTTAACTACCTGCGGGTGTCTATTGCATCCCTATGGGGCGCGGATCCGGGTGCAGGAAAAACGCTCCGGATTTTAATTCATAATTTGCCCATGGACATGAGGCCTAAGACTGCCTTTCCAGCACAGTGCTGTACGAAGATAGAGGGGGACTGTGTCAATAGACACTATAGGCACTAAATGGGTACTAGATGCTGTGCTTGTTTCACGCTATTTGCTTTTGGAAAAAGTATAATACTATGGGGAAACTATCAGACTTTGTGACCAGAGAAGCAACACTGTTTGGCACCACATGGTACTATGTGAACAAAGTATGGCGCTGTCTGAAACTATATGGTCTCTATAGAGCTCTTGATGGGCAGAGTTTAGTACTGTGTTGTTGGAGTAGAACATTATGTAGTACTGTTTGGCACTATGAAGTGACTAGATGGGCCTATATGGGCACAGTTTGGCAATATGTGGTTTATCTATCACAAAAGTCTTTTATAAGGAACACTCCTTTATATTTTGAGGTAGTACTCCAGCCTCTTGCCGAAAGTCATTCATACTAAATGTTGAAACTTTATAAGAAAGTAACTTAAAAGGAACCCGTTATCACGTTTGAGCCCCATAAACTACGTTATAAGGCTCAAACATGGGGGAACAGGGAGCTGTGTTTGATATTCATTGGGTCCCCCTTTCCAGCACTGTGTCCCCATGAAGTTGTTGCGTACACGCAGCGTGATTCTTTTCAGCCAGCTGTGTGCGTACATTTTCCCATTCATCTCTATGGCAGAGCACACGGACACAGTAGTTTATGGGGCTCAAATGTAATGACCGTTTCCCTTTAAGCTGTCGAGAAATGCATATTAAACATAACCAACATACACAGCGCAGGTCATGTAGACTCTGGTCTCAAAGTGCTCTCAGCATCCACTGTTGAACATACACATTACTTAGGTCACTTATGTAACCTGCTGTTGTGTTTCCATGTTTCTTGATATTTACAATCGATTTTAATGAATAGAGTAGTACAGTAGTCACTCTTCCTGTAGCAGTCAACTTTTTTAGTGACAGTTTACTTTTTTCCAGATTAACCCTTTAATAACCCATGACAAAAATGTATGTCATGGACAGTTGTCTATTCCTCCTACTTTTTCATCATGGTAATCTTGCAGTGGAATGAGAAGACTGTATTACACATCACGGCTCCTGATGTAACTGCCAAGACTGGAGATAACCCTCTGTACGTTAACCCTTTAGACATCACAGTCAATGGCAATTGCGATATCTGAGGTGTTTGACAGAGGGAGGGTGCTCCCACTGTTACTCCATCGGCGTCCTCCACTGGGGGACTGCAGGGTACCGTTGGGTTACCAAGGCAGCAGAGAACATAACAAAGGCCCCAAGCCTGCTAGTGGCATAGTCTAAAAGGTTGCCTATTGGTGTTAGGGCCTGTTCACATCTCCATTCAAAAAACTCATTACAGCCTGTCCCAAGTTTGCCTAAGATCGCCTGAATACTTCTGAGAAAATGTTCAACAGACAGATGTGAGAAAAGTGTAACTTTTTAGCACAAATGGATATATGTGTGGAGGAGAAAGAACACTGCACACCAACAGCCACCCTAACTGTGAAGCATGATGGAGGGAGTTTCTTTATTTGGGGCGGCTTTTCTGACTCAGGGAATTGTCGACTTGTGATCATTGAGGGAATAAAGAATTCTAATGTGTATGAAAACATTTTACAGGAGACTATAAGAGCTCCATCACCAGCTGCAGAGATGTTGGATGATCCAACAAGACTATGACCCAAAGTGCACATGAATTAACTCTAAAATAGTTGAACAAGATTCGTGTTCTGAAATGGCCAAGTTAGAGTCCTGGCCTTAACCCTATGAAGATTCTGTGGCATGGGACATGCATGCAAGACATCCCAGAAATATTGATTACCGAAACATATTTGCAGGGTGCAATGGTGCAAAACTCCTTCACAATGTTGTGCAATTCTTATTTAGTAAATGTTTGGTGGAGATGACTGCTGCTAATGAGAAATCTACAATTTATTAAACTCATTAGTAACTTAAGCCTGGTTTAGGCACAACGATTATCGCTCAAAAAATCTTTTGAGTGATTTTAGAGCGATAATCTTTGTGTGCTTTTTTACAGCGCAAGGTGATTGCTATAACATTGAACGATCAACTTGCGCTCCGAGCTGGGGATGCAGAAGACAAGCAGGGACGCTTGTCTTCTGCATCCAGCTGTTCTCTGCACAGAGCGCCCGGCTGTTATACAGCTGAGCGCTCCGAGCAGGGGATGCAGAAGACAAGCGGGGCCGCTTGTCTTCCTCATCCAGCTGTGTTCGGAGCACCCGGCTGTTATACAGTCAAGTGCTCTGAGCGGAGAATGAAGAACACAGCTGTGTTTGTCATACCCTGTTTGTTTTCAGGGAGCGGGATACAGCTGAAACCATAGTATCAGCTGTATCCCGCTGTGAATTCTTGATAGTTGATCGCTGATCTTTCAGCATGCTGAAAGATCAGCAATCAGCGACAGCATAACGAAAACTGCACAATGTCAGTGCAGTTAGAGACAACGATTATCGCTCAAAAGATGGCGTTGTGTCTAAATCCGCCTTTACTTTTTTACTTCACGTTGGATGTTTACTTAATTTGCACAATAAAAGACACAAACAGTACAACTGTGCATGATCTAAGTTTAGTTAGATTGTTATCTGAGTCACAATCATAGAAAAACACAATTAGACCACTTTTTATTAGTAGTTAATCCAGAAAACTATGCAATTCCTAGTTTACTTTTTCTTACAACTGTACTTTGACTTCAACTAAAAAAATGTAGTTGCTCTTGGAATTTTGGGTATAGAAAAAAATGCTTATTTTCTTGGCATATTCCATTAATTTTTATGGAAATTACAGAAACAGTGTAGCATAGTGAGCTGTACTGTTTCTGTGTGATGATGGCTGAAGGACAACCATTCTGAAGAGAGATGTGGGTCACGGAGATTTGACACACGTCATGAACTGAGCCTTAATGGCATGTGATGTGGGCATGACTGCAAGGGGTTGATCTACTTCCAATCCCTGAATTCTGCACTCCTGCAATTATAGGATGGAGCATAGATCACACCCCAACTCATGTCCTACATGCCCCCAAAAAGCATACTGCCACTACTGACCATTTTACTGTAATGCAGGGGTTCATTTAGATGCCTAAGTTTTGGTAATATACTGGGGTACTGGCACTCATTGAACTCCAACTTATCAGAGACTTTTAATACTTATAGAACAGCAAGGACTTAAAGGAGTTGTCCGGCCACACAGGGTAAACATTTTTATAATGCTGCTGCTTTCCTTTCAGTAAGGATAGTAACAGACCGCATACAGGGGCTCAAACCGGCCGGCAGATCAGCTGCAATGTCAGTTTCTTACCTTTAGATTCTGATCTTCACTGCAGCTTTCAAAGATGGCGCCTCTGTGCTGCCTTCCCACAATGCTCTGTGCTCTCCCTCTTCTGTGTGCGCGCTCTCGATGGTAGTAAGAGACATGAAAAGGCAGAATTTCCCTCAGCTCATGTCCTAGCCCCGCCCACGACACGCCCACCTCTATTGAACTGATCTACAGTCTCTCCCCGCCCAGGCCCTGCCCCCTGCTGCATACTATAATCAGAGGGGTTGTGGCCAGGGGAGACTGTCATGGTTCACGATAAAATCCTACCATGAGTGTAAACAGCAGCACAGTGTATAGTGAATGGAGAGGGGCAGGGGAGAGCCGAGAGAGAACTCTCCTGCAGCCCCCCACTGCAAAGCTACCTATTGCCCCCCCCCCCCACCCTGCTAAAGTAAAGTAAAACAAAACATTTCCCCACACACACATGCCCTCATAGTGCCCCTCCCACGGCGACCCCTCTCACAATGACCCCCCCCCCCCCGACTTCTGTCAGCCGGGTCCCTGCACACACACACACACACACACACACATCACTGCACCCCCCCCTTGCACACATCCATCCATCCATCTCTCCCTCTCCACCCCCCCCTTCCCCCGGGACTTCTGACAGCCGGGTCTCCAGACACCACGAACACACACACACATCACTGCACACACCCCCCCCCCCCCCCCCCGCACACATCCATCCATCCATCTCTCCCTCTCCACCCCCCCCCCCCCCCCCCCCGCGCGAGCCCGCCCCTCCACTCATTCTTACCTTGGAGATGAAGAGCCAGCAGCCACGCCTCCCCTGCAGGCAGAACTGAGCTTCCCAGCGGCTGAAGTTCTTCTGCACATGCGCAGAGCTGTGCTGGAGAAGCTTGTCCCTGTCGTTCCGACAAGAAGAGGAGAAGAGACTTGTCGGAACCCATGGCAACCGAGGAGCAACACAGGGGGGGGGGGCAGCCCAAGAGATAAGTGAATAACTTCTGTTTGCCTAATTTACAATGCACAATGTATATTACAAAGTGCATTGTATTGGGCAAACAGAAGTAATGAGACCTAATGTTTATGGCCGGACAACCCCTTTAACTCATTAAAGTTTAAAGCTTAGCTATAAAAAGGTGCAATGTATATAAAAAAAATACAAAAAGTTGCAAAAATAAATGTGAATAAAAGAAGAATACCGGACCTTCACTAATTAGATCGGTAAAAAATTGGATGTGAGGAGACATGCTAAAGATAGGCAGTCCTGTAGGTGTATAGAATCTTCTGGAGACTCACAGGTTCCCTTGGCTTGGACCACACTTTTAACATGTTCCAGCCACACCCCCATAACTCTCCTCCTGACTAAGTGATTGGGGTGGGCCGAGTACATGCAGGATTATACGTTTTTGCAGCCATAATTCTTATTTTGCTCATATTTCCCCATATGAAGCTCCTAGAGAGAAACTATAACCTTTATATTTCAGTACATACAATGCATTTGGAAAGTCTTCAGACCTTTTCACTGTTTTTACATTTTGTTATGTTGTGCAAATTAAAAAAGAAATTCACGTTTTCACCCATTATTCTGCACTCAGTACCCCATAATGACAAAGTGAAAACAGAATGTTTAGAAATCTTTGTAACTTTTTTTTATAACTGAAAAGCTAACATTTTGCATTAACAAAATTATTCAGACTCTCCACTCAGAACTTAGGTAAAGCACCTTTGGCAATGATTATAGCCTCCAGTCTTCTTGGATATGATGCCATAAGGTTTTCACACCTGGATTTGGGGATCTGCTATTCTTCTCTGCAGATCCTCTGCAGCCATCTCCAGAATTGTACCTCCATACAATCCTGTCTCTGAGCTGTACAGGCAGTTCTTTCCTCTGTATGGCGTGGTTTTGGTCCTGATATGCATTGTGAGCAGTGAGATATATAGACAGGGGTGTGTATTTTTTTAAATTATGTCCACTGAATTGAATTTGGCACAGGTCGACTCAAATCAAGGTGTAGAAACATCTTAAAGATGATCAAGAGACATAGAAAGCCCCCAGAATGAAGTTTCACATGTCATACCAAAGGGTCTGAATACTGATGCCAATGCAAAATGTAAGTTTTTAATTTTTAAAAGATTTACAAAGATTTTGAACATTCTATTTTCAATTTGTCATTATGGGGTATTGAGTGCGGAAAAGTGTAAATTTTTTTAAAGTTGCACAAGGCCAGAACATGTAAGAAAAGTAAAAGGGCCTGAAGACTTTCCAAATGCACTGTAAATTTAGCCATTTATCAATACTAAACAAGACTGTCATAACGAACTCAGTTAATTAGATATTAAGTTTTGGGAAAAATATTTTTGTACTGAAAGAGTAGTAGATACTTGGAAAAAACTTCCAGCAGATGTGGCTGGAAAATCAACAATAAATGAATTCAAGCTTCCTGGAATAAGCATAGATCTATCCTAACGAAGAAATAAAAAGGAAATAAGGGTAGACTAAAGGGATCATATGTTGTTTTTCTGATATCAATTTTCTCTGTTTCTGTGTCTAAAGGCCCATTTACACAAAGCGAGTGTCAGGCAAACAATGCCCGACAGCACATCCCTGTGTATACTGGCTTCTGTGCTGTTACACAGGAGCAAGTATCGCTGGATTGCTCACAGCGCCAGCAGGGAGAAGGAACAGCTTAGGGAGCGTTCCTCCTCCTCTCTCTCCCCAGCCGCCTCCATACACTGAAAGCAGTGGCCGTTCAGTACTGAACGACTGCTGTTTACACTGAACGGCTATCGTTTAGAATCTTGCGGGATCATGGGGTTCTAAACAACTACTAACGATAACTGTCCCCTGTAAAACGGTCTTAAGTTGAGAATATCCCTTTAAGGTCCTTAATTGTTTAGGAAACTGGGTGAGATTTATGAAGTGTCATAAAATGGATACAATTACCTTTTGCTGAAACTGCCTCAAATTGCACCAAATTTATCAAAATGCCGCAGATGGAATGATAAAATTTGCATAGTTTGCTGTGCATGTTAGACACATTAAAATTCCTTACACCTTATTATGATGCATTTCTTCAATACATTTGGTCCATCCTCTACTCCTCTAAGGCACTTCTGGTGTCTGAAGGCCAAATTAAGTGTTCCTGTAACTTCTTGTCACAAACAGATCACTGTTAATTTTTTTGCTAATAAAATAGTAGGGTGATTGGGTAAAAGCTAAAAGTTCCCATGGGTCCATGTTAGGGACCACGTCGCAAGTTGTGTGCTGCTGCATATCTTGTTCTAGAAGCAGTGCCTGTAAAGAATACCTATATAATACATCATGCAATACAGCAAGCCATGATTTGTTTCTCTTTGATATTGTTGACATTTTTTTATGGTTTTATTTTTTTTTATAACTTGTTAATTTAACTGTTTTCTCTTGACCCCCAAGGCCTATTTACACAGCCATGTTTATATTTGACAAAAATTTAGCATGAGAGTAAAGCCGCCTGCAGACGGCCGGGTTGGACCCAAGCCCCTGCAGGGACCAGCACGGCACTCACCTCTCCCGCGGCTCCGGCTCTTTGATGTGCCGGCTGCCGGCCAGCCGGCGCATGTGCAGAGCCGAGCCAGCGGCCAGGGAGTGACATTGCTGTGCGAGGTTTGCAGAGCCCCGCACAGAAATAGAGCATGCCGCGATTTATTTTCCACGCGTGATTTCGCGGCCATCTGCCTAGGATTGCGTTTTCTAATGCAATCCTATGGCAGCTTCGACAGGCGGAAATCCCGTCGCGGAATTTCCGCCCCTGTGCAGGGGGCCTATAAGGAAATTTTTCCTTCTTCGCTTTGTGAATAAGCTTTGGTTATCTTTAAATACTGTGTATGTTATATTTCCATTACTACCATTTATTTCCAATTTCTAAACAATTTACATTCCTTTTAGATGGCGTTATGTTATACTTTTCTGCATTGCCATCTATTCCTTTCTGCTTTCACATGAGATTGACTAAATCCATTAAATATAAATGAAAGTAATTTTATTAATGGCTTTTTGATGAATATGATGAGTACTAGGAATAAAGCTTAATGAAGTACTTACACAATATGACACTGCTACTAATTTGAATGGTCAAATAGCTAATGACATGCAAAAAAGCTGCAGACCTTGAACTACGGAGTGCCTTCATCAGCTAATTAAATTTTTCCGTGTAAAAACGGATCATATTAGCCGGTGCTTAAATGTACATTACGCAGTTCACGAAAGGTATACTTGTTGTTCATCTTCTATTTGTTTTCTATGAGAAGTGCAGCACATTGGTATTCCGTTCTATAAACAAATATGTGCGGATGTTCTTGCAGAATATAAGCCTTTACATTCATATCTTCCCTGAATTCACTAAAGGCAATCTTGCTTCAATGATGAAAAGTGCAGAGATAGATGTTTGGGTGCAAGGGGTAGCCACAACAATCCTCATTAGCTTGTTCCCTCCTGTGAAAGCATTTTTCACTTTGTTGAGGATTCATGAAAAGTCAATTCATTACATTCCAGCTGTGAACCTGGGTCGAATTGGTACAGAGGCAATCAAGGCGTACTTAACAAAGCAAATCTTTCTACAGACAATAAAACCTTCCAATAACTTTCCCCAAACTTGCCCACTTTACACATTAGAAGACAGAAATCCTTTAAGCCAGATGCACAGGGAGTTTTTCAGGTGTTTCTACTTTTGCATGTGTTGTTTCTACCCCAAAGGCTTGATGCATTTTTTATTGCATCCTTTGCACATTCACTTCTCTATGCTCACAATATGATGTTAAATATACTCATATCAAAAAGTCAAAAGTTTTGTATGGAGTATTTTTGCTGTACACTATATAGTAGAGACGTTTCTCAGAGCTATTTCTTTAAATAAAAAAACACCCTCCCATAACCCCGCACATGGTGAAGTTATAGCAGTACAGTTTTCAACTTTTTAACGGACTGTAATCTCAAAGCTCATGCATAAAAACTGTCTCTATGTGCATTTACACTCTAATGCAATACCTGTACCTCACATTGATCAAAAGTGAAAGGATGTATATCTTTCTCATCACAGAACCGCGCAGTGCAACAAGATAGGTTAAAAAAAGTAGAAATCCGTTCAGTGTGTATGTACATGGCTCAAATTATTGATGTCAGTACATTAGATGTATGCGTATTCTTTAGTATCAACAGTATCAATGCTCTAAAAAACTATGATGAAATGTGTAACTCAATAAATGCTTGAGCTCTGCCAATTCTATAGAAGTTATGCAGCAATGTAAAACCTTCACTCAGCTGTTCTGTAAAACCCATCCGCCTCAGACAGTCTGCATGCAATGGAGAACAGTGGTTTCCACCTTGTGGACCTGTAAGCTATTAGACATTTATGGCATATCCTGTGGATGTGTTACAAATTGTTGCGATAAGAACATCCCTTTGACCCCTTAAAGAGGTTATCCCCGAAAAAAAATATTTAGAGTTAAATGCAGCCCATAATTATTATATTTATTTTATATTTACATTTATATTTCATCATTTTTTAATTGATTTTTAGTAAATAAAAATATGTACAAATGAACAAGTAGGTCACGCAGGACCCTGAAACAGGACATATAAGGCCTCCTGTCTACGGACGATATGTCACCGTGTTATCCACGGCGATAATCCAGCCGTGGGTAACGCAGTGAATGCTTCCCATACACTTAGCTATGGAAAGCGCAGCCCAACATCCACAAGCGGAGAATCATAGCAATTCTCTGCTCACGGGATTCAAATCGCGGCATGCTGCGATTTGCTGCGGTGAGCCTATCAGATAGGCTAATCACAGATACCTGTCAGTTCTCCCCCTGCTTCCCCGCGGCAGAATATTGCTAGCGATATACCGTCATGGCTGTGGATAGGCAGCCTAACAAGATAAGACATTATTGAGAAACTTAGCTCCAACGCTATCCCTAACTCCTTCTGACAATCACAGACTATGGAGTTATTCAATGTAAAGACGGAGCAACTACCTACATAGCTGATCTTTTAAGGGAATAATAAACAGGTATATAGGTAGGGGGAAGGGGTGGGGTTGAATTTACATTTATAACATTTTATTTATATCCCCAGAAATTCATTGGCTAATGTTAGAATAGCTCCACCTGTTTCTATTGAAGAACCTTTCTGTGTCCGGTTCACCTCATTAAATGTTCCAGGGTGGATACGGCTACTCACCCTTGCTTTTCCCTAGCTGTCTTACTCTTTTATCACTTGTTCAGCATCAATTCTGACATCAGACAAGATGCAGCAACCTTCCAATCAGCCAGCTTGACACACCAGGGATCGGAGAGAGAAGCAAAACTTGGTAAATGTGACCACCTTGGAACAATTACTGAGGTGGACAGGACATAGAAGGCTCTTCAATAGAAACAGCAAGTGGTGCTATTCTACCATGAGTCCTGGGTTATCTAGAGATATAAATAGTTTTTAATAAGTGTATATACAAAAAATAATAGCAATATGAATAGGCTTTTATTTATTGTTTCAGTACTTTTGCACATTAAAAGCATGTTTTATGGACTGCAAAGAAAGGAGGGGGATACTGGTTCTTGTTTCCATAGGAAAAAGTTTGCAACCCTATACATTATCCAAACCAGAGATTTTTCCAAAAGGAAAAAAATGACCCTTATGTAGACAATATATGTGCAGAATGCAGAAAACTGTAGGGGCATGTTTGGGCCACTAGATGGCTAGCTTTCAGGAAAGTGGTCAGTAGGGAAGGGGTTTTCTCTGCTTTGCAGCTGGCTGATAATGCTTCACCTGATAGGGTTTGTTAAAAAGAGTTGTGAAACCTTCAGTTGTAGCTCCAATTCTGGAAAAGCGACAGACCTCTGGCTGGAGAGAGATAGTCTGTGCAGAAAAGCATGTGGCAGCTGTACGGCAATGGTGGTGGGATGTGACTGGGTAAGGGACGTACCCTGCCCAGTTGTTTGGCTTGTGAAGTTTTGAGTGCTAGGCCTGACTGTTAGAGAGTGAAGTTTTATGTATAGTAAGAGGTCAGATGGCCAGGTTTTATTTTTACTATTTATGCCCTGTGTTAATGTAAAGTGCCGAGGAGAAGTGTTTGTTGTGAAGGACAATAAGGCTGATATGAGACAAACCTAAACTTGAATATGGTGTAAGTGTATTTTCATGCATGTGCCACCCATTTTATGGACAAAAATGGTGATCGCAGTGAATTCACATCCCACAAGTGTCATGGCACTTAAAAGTCATTTTTGTGTTGATGCATCTCAAGAGCCATAACTTTCCTATAAGGGCGCCCACCCACTGGCGATTTTTTTTCCCTGCGAAATTCGCAGCATTTTTTTCTCTGCAGGGGTCTATGGGACTTGTAATGTTAAAATCGCGACCATAGACCCCTGCAGAGAAAAAAATGCTGCGAATTTCGCAGGGAAAAAAATCGCCAGTGGGTGGGCGCCCTTACAGGGCCATATGAAGACTTGTATTTGGTTGCTTGAGTTGTAGTTTTTGTAGCTATTATTTGTACCATTTAGAGTACATATAATTTAATGACTATCTTTTATATATTTTTGGGGGGAGAAGTGTGAATAAAAAAAGCACATCACAAATTTTTTTATGCAGTCTAAATAAATAATAAGTGAACTGGAGTGCAGGACTTATGAAAATATATATTTATTACATATAGAAAATTCATATTTTCACCATAGTGTAGGGACCAGCCCCCTATAGTGGAACCCTAGGGAGCCTTATATTACTAATCGTGCAGAGAGTTTAAAATACCTATCTACAAAACGCACTTTGTCTTTTCCTCCTAGATGGTTATACTGCAGATGCACTGATGGCTATTGCCCTGGACATATCTAGTGATATATATCTATTTTGATTTGTATTATGCTCTCAGGGATCCATATAGTTATGTGGGATTTTTTTAGATTTAATGTGTTTTTATAGTTGCGTGTATTTTTGTGTGTTTTTCTTTATATCAATTTTCTGTATGTAAGAAATATATGTATTTTCATAAGTCCTACACTCCAGTTTTCTTTTCTTCTGTTCGCTATATATTATAGGAGGGACTTCTTGTTATTTTTATGGGCTGTATAAAATAGATATTCTCTAACCCTGATATGTAATTTGTGATGCCCTGCGGCTTTAGTTAAACCACTTGAATAAATAATAAGTTAACTCTATTCTAGGGGTCATTATGATTGTCGTGATACAAAATATGTCTTTTATGGTGAGCTATTTGTAAAAATATTTATTTTTGGGGGAAGATTTTTGAATGAAATTTTATTAAACTTAATTGTATTCTTTATTTGCCCCACTAGGAGCATTGAAGCAGCTAATCTTTGATCAGTTATATAATCCTTTGAAATACATACCGTAGTATTCCAAACCATTAATGCGTTCCGGTGTTACGCTGACGGGTAACCTAGTTAGGCCCCGAGCTGCCATAGTAACCCTCCCTCTATCAAACTCAATAGATGCAACAGTTGCTATTGACCACGACATCCAAGGGATTAAACTGCCAGAAACAGGGTTCTCTTTGGTCATCGAAATTGCGGTAGGAACATAGTAATATAGTATGTAAGGCCAAATGAAGACAATGTCCATCTAGTCCAGCCTGTTATCCTCCTGTGTTGTTGATCCAGAGGAAGGGGGAAAAAAACCAAGAGGCAGGAGCCAATTAGCCCATTTGAGGGAAAATTCCTTCCCAACTCCCTAATGGCAATCAGACTAATCCCTGGATCAACCCCTAATAGTTCCTACCTGCCTGTATACCCGGATTGACAATTAACCTAAGATTTATATCCTGTAATACCCTTCCGCTCCAGAAAGACATCAAGTCCCCTTTTAAACTTCTCTATGGGTTTTGCCATCAGCACCTCGTCAGGCGTTGTGTAATACTGTAATGTGATAAGAGGCTAAGCTGAAGTACAAACGTTTCACTAAACTTCATTGACATTCAACCAACAGCTTTCTAAGATGTATAGGCAGCTTTAGTTTGGACCTGTGCAATACTATGTAACCTACAAATGTGTTATTCTTTAGGATTACATTGTTTCTTTTTAATACTACAACATGAATAACATGAATCTAGGTTATCCAGATATTAAAAATACCTTTTAAGGCCGCCTGCAGACGAGCGGGTCGGATCCGGCAGCGAGAATTCACGCCGCGCGATCCGACCCGAGCGCCTGCAGGGACGAGCGCGTACTCACCCGCGCCTGGCGGCCCCGGCTCTTTCATGTGCCGGCTGCCGCGCAGCCGGCGCATGCGCAGACCGGAGCCGGCGGCCGGGTGAGTGTGTGCCCCGCAGAAAATTAGAACATGCCGCGGTTTGTTTGCCGCGCGAGATTTCGCGCGGCCAAACCACGGCCGTCTGCATAGGAGTGCGTATTTTAATGCACTCCTATGCAAACTTTCAGCGGCGGAAATCCCGCGGGAAATCCCGCGGCGGGATTTCCGCTCGTCTGCAGGCGGCCTAAATTGTATGTTGTGCAAATGATGAGTGATTCATTGTTTCAAATGTGATCATGTGTTATAATACTTCTTTAATAAGACATTCAAAAGTGTCTCATTGCTTGACAATATGAATAGTAAATCATGTTCACCCGTATTTGCTAGTGCCTAGGTATGAACACCCTTGCATACAAGATTATACTGCAGGCTACTTAATATACTAGTTGTACGGCGTAAATAAAATCAACCACATATAAACTTGCGTTGTTGCATGTGCTTACTGCAGACACTTTGCATTCCACATTGTTAATATGCATAGGGTTTATGTAGGGGAACATTAACAGGCTGCTGATGTTTCAAAGACAAAGGCATCTTTTTCCAAGTAATCACTAATCACCATTTAAAAGCAATTGACATGATCGGCTTTCAAATCAATGTTAATTAGTGGTTAGAAATCTGTGATTTATTGGGTAATGAAAAGCCCTAGCCGTTCTCTTTTGCTTCGAAGAAACTGGTTATGAAGTAAAAGTTTTAGAGGGAGATTTATGAACCTATCTGAAACAAACACTGTCCTTGTTGTCCATAGCAACCAACTTCATAACTTCATCACATAACCCATGGTGCTCCTGAAAAATGAAGGCTGCTCTATGATAGTTGCTATTGGAAACAGACAGGTTTATCTGTGAGATAGTTGTTATGAATCTGCTTCTTAGTTTTTGAATTTCATAAACTATTGAATATTAGACTGCTTTAACACAAGTGCATTATGGGTGCATTTGTGTCCCCATTAGAGATGAGCGAGGATATTCGCTAAGGGCAATTACTCGAGCGAGTATTGTCCTTAGCGAGTACCTGCCCGCTCGGAAGAAAAAGATTCGGGTGCGGGCGCGGGTGAGCAGTGAGTTGTGGGAGTGAGTAGAGGGGAGAGAGGGAGAGAGAGATCTCCCCTCCGCCCCCCCCCCCCCCGCGCTCTTCCCCGCCGCCCCCCGAATCTTCTCTTCTGAGCAGGCAGGTACTTGCTAAGGACAATGCTCGCTCGAGCAATTGCCCTTAGCGAGTATGCTCGCTTATCTCTAGTCCCCATATTATAGATGAGCCTCCCTGGCTGTCTGGGGTCTACCAACCCTAACTTGCGACATCATAGAGCAGAAGCTTTAAACCCACACTGTCCCTGTTAACCTTTAGATTTCCTTCACACTTTTTTCTTTTTCTGACATTTTTTGTAGCTTGAAAGTATTTTTTTTGTGTGTGTGTGTGTGTGTGTGTGTGTGTGCGCTTCTTTTGGTCACACATTTTTATAGTTTTTTCATAGCATTTTATAGCACGTTTAGTCTTATAGAAAAGTCTGTTGGAAAACCGCAAAAAGAGCATGCTGCAATTTTGAAATAAAGCCATGGGCCCCTAAAAAAATTCCATAATGAGAAACCCCAACCCCTCCCCTCCAAAAAAAAAAAAACTTTCAAAGTTTTTACAGCATTTCATAATTCCTCATTGACTTACAGCTAATATCTAGAGCAAAAAAAAGGCAAATGGCACCAGTGCCAAAAACATTAAAAAATGTGGTTTTCGAAACAAAACCGTGACATTCAGCCTTAAACTGTTTTCTAGCATTTACAATTTGCAGTAAAATTCTTCTGCCTTCTATATCTGCAGGCCGCGTTTACAGGTAATTTGGCTTTGTATATACTGTATATTACAGACAATGTGAGACTAGCTCTCCATCTTTTGACACACCATGCTCCTTTAATAATGCAAATGAAATTTGGAGCTGTTCCCAGACAGCTTTTGGAGATTTCTGCAGTCATGAGTTTCATTCACAAGTAAAGCACTGCAAAGAATGCGGTTTGTGCTTTCTGCCATCCGGCCCCTGCCATGTTCAGAGTGGCGTAGTTACCAGCGTGTGCCAGTTACCATGGTTGCCTGCTGTAAGATTGATTATAAAAGAACATGATCTGCATTCACTGCAGTATTTTGTGTATCTGCTTAGATCCATAGATTTAGAGGAAATAGATTCATGTTGAAATCCATAATTCTGCAGGCATTGTTGAGCACAAGCATTGATCAACGGGGTAATAATGCAGGTGCAAAGCTCTTATTATTAAATCAATGTTTTAATGGTTATTCATTTAGCACAATGCTTTTTCGGGTATTTATGTTTACTCACTAGTGTGTTATAGTTAAATACATTGATATCAGTGGTGATATGAGGAAGTAGTAGATTCTGAATTTTACTACATTTTTTTAAGGAAAGCACAATGAAGCAATTTAATAGTAGACCTGCAAAAGAGGAAATTAAATTCTCTACTGTTACTGCATCAGCAAACAGAGGCTGTTTTTTAATAGCCTGTGCACTCTGCTATGTAGGAAATATATAGAATGTCGTAAATAGTGGCCCCTATCTTTTTTGATGGACTGACAGATTAAAGAGGTTATCTTACAATAAATAAAAAAAAAGTGCTGGTAGCATTTCTACTTGGCCTCTCTATCGGCCCCGATACATGTTATTGCACTGCTCAATGTTCTTGCATGGTCCCCAGGCCTTCACCACATAACCGGGTTTGTTTTCATTTGTGGCTTCTGGTCGCGTCACTTCTCTCGTACTTCTATCTGGTGACTTGGCTTTACTTTGACTTAATGTAAACATGTGCAATACAAAGTATGGATTGATACTATGTAAACATGTGCAATACAAAGTATGGATTGATACTATGTAAACATGTGCAGTGCTAAGTATGGATTGATACTATGTAAACATGTGCAATACTAAGTATAGATTGATACTATGTAAACATGTGCAATACAAAGTATGGATTGATACTATGTAAACATGTGCAATACTAAGTATGGATTGATACTATGTAAACATGTGCAATACTAAGTATGGATTGATACTATGTAAACATGTGCAATACTAAGTATGGATTGATACTATGTAAACATGTGCAATACAAAGTTTGGATTGATACTATGTAAACATGTGCAATACTAAGTATGGATTGATACTATGTAAACATGTGCAGTGCTAGGTATGGATTGATACTATGTAAACATGTGCAATACTAAGTATGGATTGATACTATGTAAACATGTGCAGTGCTAAGTATGGATTGATACTATGTAAACATGTGCAATACTAAGTATGGATTGATACTATGTAAACATGTGCAGTGCTAAGTATGGATTGATACTATGTAAACGTGCAGTGCTAAGTATGGATTGATACTATGTAAACATGTGCAGTGCTAAGTATGGATTGATACTATGTAAACATGTGCAGTGCTAAGTATGGATTGATACTATGTAAACATGTGCAGTGCTAAGTATGGATTGATACTATGTAAACATGTGCAATACAAAGTATGGATTGATACTATGTAAACATGTGCAATACAAAGTATGGATTGATACTATGTAAACATGTGCAATACTAAGTATGGATTGATACTATGTAAACATGTGCAGTGCTAAGTATGGATTGATACTATGTAAACATGTGCAATACAAAGTATGGATTGATACTATGTAAACATGTGCAATACTAAGTATGGATTGATACTATGTAAACATGTGCAATACTAAGTATGGATTGATACTATGTAAACATGTGCAGTGCTAAGTATGGATTGATACTATGTAAACATGTGCAATACAAAGTATGGATTGATACTATGTAAACATGTGCAATACAAAGTATGGATTGATACTATGTAAACATGTGCAATACTAAGTATGGATTGATACTATGTAAACATGTGCAATACAAAGTATGGATTGATACTATGTAAACATGTGCAGTGCTAAGTATGGATTGATACTATGTAAACATGTGCAATACAAAGTATGGATTGATACTATGTAAACATGTGCAATACAAAGTATGGATTGATACTATGTAAACATGTGCAATACTAAGTATGGATTGATACTATGTAAACATGTGCAGTGCTAAGTATGGATTGATACTATGTAAACATGTGCAGTGCTAAGTATGGATTGATACTATGTAAACATGTGCAGTGCTAAGTATGGATTGATACTATGTAAACATGTGCAATGCTAAGTATGGATTGACATTATGCATTGAAAATTTGGAAGCTAGAGACATCTGACTCTAGACTGTTAGTGATTTCAATGTCTCTGTGCCTCTATGATTCTATCAAGTATCTGTCTGGATGATTTAGTGATCCTGCACTGAGCAGGGAGTTGGACCCGATGACCCTGGAGGTTTTTTTCCAACTCTACCATCTATGATTCTAAGTTGAAACATCTCAATGGAAGTAAGTGTAAGTGAAAACACTGCATCGTGTGACTAGGAGACACATCAGAGGAACAGTGTATGCTATGAAATTTGAATAAATTACAAAGTACTCAGTATGGACAAGTGGTGGGGGCCAATTGAGAAATCCTGTTTTCTATTAGACAACCCCATTAATACTGAGAACCCAATTGCTTTGCTGCTGTTCTGATCTATTATCCTATAATGTCCACATTAAAATGTATGCCTAGTATTCCCCGTCTTAACTAGTCTTTTTATTTCCATGTTACAGGGAACGGGAATCCCTCCTCACTTTAATAATACCTGTATAAAGTTATTGCCAAAGGTGAGAAAGACTCCGCAGCTTCTAGAATCATACCGAATCTTTTCACTTATTATCCAGGACTTGAAGATATTATCAAAAGTAATGGCTATTAGATTAGCTGTTCTTCTGATGGGCAGCGTAGATTGGCAGTAACCAATGTTAGAAAAGTTTTGATGGCCTTGGACAGCGGAACTAGGCAAGTGATGGGGCAAAAATTTCCAGTCATAGATGTTGAAAAAGCATTTGACAATGTTTAGTGGGGATGGCTGCAGCAGGTATTGGATGCAATGGACCTTCATGACCATTTAGAACTTTCATACACAGGTTATAGGGTGAATACAGGGTGTATACACCTTGCTACTTTTTTGAGGCATTTCTATTGCAGAGCTGAACAAGACATGGACACTCACTCTCCTCTCTATTGTTTGATCTGGCTCTGGAACCCCTGACAATAATATTAAATACACAGCATATATTCAAAGGCATACAGATAAGATAGGGAACTTAAATATACGTTATTCACGGATGATATAATTGTATTTTTAGCTATTTCAGAGAGAGATCTACCTAAGATATTAGGTACAATGTTAGACTTCGACAATTTCTTTGGTTTTAAATTAAATAAGTCTAAATGTAAAATATCTTTCCTGGGCAGTTAGCCTAATGTAGGCGGAGAGGGACAAGCTCTCTGGGGAATACCAATAGTAAGATCTCAGATAAAGTACTTAGGTATTCCAGTGGGTTGAACCCCAGACTCCTTATATCAGTTAACCCCCCCCCCCCCCCCCTTCCCCCATTTAATAAAATTACACAAGACCTTAGGAGATGGCATAGCTTGCCCCCATGTCTGCAAAGGAGAATTCTCCTAATAAACTGATGTTTTTCGAGATTGTTATACCCACTGCAAACTATCCCTTTACTTTTTAAACATATTGACATTCTGAATTAAACAAGATCATTAATCACTTTCTTTGGCAAGACAAACAGCTGCGTTTCAGCGGAACCAAATTGGTGGCTACCAGGAGTGAGTGGGGAGCTAACCTACCTAATATGAGGGTATAACCTAACCTCTCTATCCAAACACATCATCGACTGGATTCATGAAACGAGATACTATTCTGAATTCTACTTGTAATCCAGTTTCTGCGCACTTTGGCATCTGAAAACGTTCTTCCTTACATACTCCCCTAGTTGTGATGCCCAGGAAATTAAAGGTCAATCCTTCTTAGAGATACTATAATGGCCTGGATTTCTAACAGTCCCTGTACATGTACCCTTAGTAGCACTATTTATATATGTTAATGCCGCATTTATCCTATATACTTCTGCATGTGATTTTTTTTGTCTTGTATGTTGATTGAATTTTGAGCACTAAGATAGATTTAATTGTCAACATAATAATCACAGGGAAATATTTAGCTTTTAATTTTTGTAAAAGAGGCTTTCATAGAGGCGGTTTTCTCCACTGATATTTATTCTAGGCCAATTTTAGTGCTTTCACTTTGTAGTAGAGAGCAGAGGGGATACCTGTCCCTTACAATTTTTAGGGTTGTGTAATTTATAGTGTCGACTTGTCCTTGCTGCAATTTTGTTCTCTTTCAGGTGACAGAGAATACATTTTCATACTGTGTGTTAGTAAGGTTTTCTTATATGAAGCGTCTGAGTATGGATCTTAAACAGGGACAGTCTGGACAGTATGTGTTGATGACCTATGAGGTGCAGAGTTAAGGCTCATTTAGACGGGACGAATGTTGGGCAAGTGATGCCCGACATTCGTCCCCACACATACTCTCTCTCGTGCTGATGCACAGGGGCTAGTATCGCTGGCTCACAGTGGGGAGGCTGAGGGAGATTTCTATACTCGCTCTCTCCCAGCCCCTCTCTATTGACTTAACATAGCGGCCGTTCAATACTGAACAGGTGCTATTTACACTGAGCAATTAGCTCATCATCCATTGTTTATGCAGCATGGATGATGTGCGTAACACTGATCATTCAGTGTAAATAGCAGCCTTCAGTATTGAACGGCCCCTATGTTAAGTCAATGGAGAGGGGCAGGGGGGTGCGAGAAGAGAAATCTCCTGCAGCCACCCCGGCCCCTGCTGGCCGCTCTGTGAGCGAGCCAGCGATATTAGCTCCCATATAACAGCACAGAATCGAGTGTATGCGGAGCCGAGTGGACCTTTAAAGTGAAGGTCTGAACAATAATAATCTTAATAATCATTGTATAGCACCAACATTTTCCGCAGTGCAGTATATTTAAAGTGCTACCACACTGGTGATGCCTACTTATTGATTATTGTCCTCGGAGTTAGCCACTAGTCTTTTTTTAGTTTTGCTCTGTTACGGCACATTATGGTTATGACTGTAGCTGTGTTGCCTTAAGCGACTCTCACACATCTGTTTTTTACCGCGATTACTGCGGCATTTTGAATGCCATGGTATAACGCTCCTATGATTTCAATGGGGCTTCGCAGACATATGCTCGAGTGCAGCACTTTCTATCACCACGATTTTCCAGTGCTGTCTGCTATTTTTGCTGCGTTCAGCGTACCTCAACACCCATCACAATGATGGGGTGCGCTAAAACCCGTTGTCAGAGGCAGTAACCTGCGTCTGAGAACGGTGGTAACATCGTGGCGTTTTGTCTACAGCATGTGTGCGAGTGGCCTTCTAGTCCAAGCTGCATGGTAGTCTGAAACACACCTCTTGTCTAATTTGTGGCTCAGACTGCTACTGTATCTCCAACTCCTAGTTTACACTGCAATCCGGCTGGTTGACTGCTGTGTGTATAAGCAGAAAATCACCTCAAGGATGATTATAATTTGCAAGGAAATGAACTGCTTTCAGAAATAGCAAATTAGTGATCATCATTAAATATTAACAGAGCGAAATGAGCTTAATTAAGCCTCGTTCACACAGGCTACAAAATCTCGCTACAAAATCATCGCTATGTTTTGTAGCCTGAAAGAACCCAATGGAAACCATGGGCTTCACATACATGCATTTTATAGCGAGATTTTGTAGCCCGTGTGAACGGAACTTATGTCCCCACAGAATGTGATGATGCATTTTTTATACTCAACAGGTGTGAACATTTATTTAGATAAAGAGGAGTGTGTCCCCCTCCCCTCTGCATCTGTATGTTATAATTATGTGGATCCAAACCAGTTTCATTCACAGCCTGATGAAGGGGGCGATATCCTGAAAGCTTGCTGTAACATCATGTATTTTTGTTAGCCATTAAAAGGTATCATATCTACAAGATTACTTGGTTTCTCTTGCTGGGAACAATCACACTTGGCTGAGTATTACACGCATAATATACAGTACACAGACAATGCAAATCTGCCCATGTGCAGGCGGCCTTACAGTGACCTATAAGCAGGGCCATAACCATAGGGGATGCAGGGGACACAGTTGCACCCGGGCCCAGGAGCATTGGGGGCCCATAAGGCCTATCTTCTCCATATAGTGAGCCTAGTAGTATGAATAAAGCATTATAATTGGGGGGCCCTGTTACAGGTTTTGCATTGGGGTCCTGAATCTTGAAATTACGCCTCTGCCTATAAGTACGCATCATCCGTGTTACTGGACCTCACCCTATAGACACATGGGAGAACGACATGTTCACATGGCGTGGCTACAGCGCAACCACTAACCTTGCAGTCGGGCTGTTTTACTAAAAATCCCAGGGGTTTTCAAATAGGTTATAATTGTCTGCCCAAATTTGCGGGTAAAACTGCTGTTCAGTTGCAAAATCATGTGGCCATTGTGAGCTCACAAACAATCAATTTGAAAATTATGACTTATTTACACACATCAAGGTACCAGATTCTGAGTGTTGAATAGAAGGCTACAATATCAGCCCAAAAAGAATGATTATCTCCAAAAAGTAATTACACGCCTATCCAAATACCCGCCATTAGGTCACTGCCCACCATACTGTTGTCATTCATAAACTACAATGCCAAGACAACCAATGAGCTCTATTCATATAGCAAATTATGCAAGCGGTCTAGCTTTCCTGTATGTAACTTCAATCATTTTGATCTACACATAAATATCATGCAGCGACCTACCTGTTTATCCACCAGCCAGTTGATCTTATAGAGGCCCCCAATCAGGATTCTAAACTACGTGAATCAGGCTGTAATAACCATTATTCTGAGACATTATTATAAAGCATTATTGTAGTGCAATAAAAAAACAGTTCATCCCTCAAGAAAGACAAAGAATAGTTCTAGTGGCCTGTGGAAGACAGATAATGTATCCCTGGAAGAAAATGGGGTATCCTTACGATAACACCACCCCAAAAAAGGTTATTCTGATAAGATAATGAATACAAAAATGAAATAAGTGAAATCTTACAGAATAATGTTTAGAAACCAAAAGCAAAAGTGTTCCTTGTCTATTGTGGATTATCAGCTAAATATGAAACACCAGTCATCTTTTCATAGCTGGCACCAAGATGTGGCAAATGGCCAGCTCTCTCTTAGTTTCTGTTGGAAGGATCACCATATTATCTGACAGCAAATGTTTTTTATTGTTGATCCATATGCTGCTATTATTTTTACAGAAATCATATTGCTTTGATTTTTGTTGAAGCTCTTCCATCATTTCTAGTGTAATGTTATCTGTACATGTAGCCCTCCATCTGTCAGTGATGTATTTGCTTGTTGAAGAATTTGCTTTTTGCCGGAGTGCAAAAATAATGTTACTTTTTATAAATGAGTGGTGTAAGAAAGGAAAATGAGAAATTTGCAATGCAAATGTTAAGTTCTTGCTTTGCTCTTAGATGTCTACTAGCAACTGTCTGAGTTTCTAATTTCAGCCTTACGCGATATGTTTTAATTATGGAACGGCTTTTAGAACTAGATCAGAGTTTCTAATTAATGACCAGTAATGAAAAGTGGAAGAATAGTTTTTAGCGTTTAGGAATGTATTATAACACAGAAAGATTATTAATTGCATTAATCATATTTAGAGTGAAAATATGCCTTTTCGTGGTCCAAATAAAGCGGTTCCTTCTATGTTTGATCAGTGTGAAGATTTGGTCTTATTTGGGATGTATACTGCTTCATGATTGTTTTTATTGTGGTTTTAATTGTTTGGTCTTTGGTGTACAAGAAAAGTTATATTCTATATATTTGTGTGCCTTCTGAATGCTCCCTTTTTTTCTTCATCACAGGAGAAGGCTTACCTGTCCTTTCAGGTGACTTTTTAGAATAAGCTGCTGTGTCTGTACATGAGGAATACCATCATTTTTGGTCATTATATGGAATTGATCAGTAGTTTTCCCCACTGTTGGCTCCATCTCTAATTGACAATATTCTATATGGTAGTGGATGGACTTGAGGGGCTATAATATCTCCCATAAACATCACAAATAGGGAATATGAGATCCTGCTTCCCTATCACTCTGTAGCACACTCTTAGAAACTCTTAGAAACAGCAGCAGCATGGAGGACGTTTTACAGCAGTACTAAGCAGAGTAGCTCTGAACCCAATGCTATTTTTTTGCTTCCTCAGCTGCTTCCTCCTCCCCTTTTCTCTCCATAAACTTTTCTTAGCCACATGATCCCTCAGTGAACTTATCCATCTCGAGTTGGATTTTAACAGTATTTCCAAGTGAATTCTCTGTACAAGCGGAGGGGAGGAAATGGCTTTCGAATGGAGAAAAATGCATTTATTTCAATAATAAGATATGTTGCATTATTTTTAGATTTCTTTATATTATTGATTTATGCAGTTTGCTGAAACAGCAGTGCCTATGAACATATTCACTGACTTTTTTACATCCATGTATTTTGTTACATAAAAACAATTTTTCCTATTGGATGCTATGAACATTTTTTTAATCAGCAACTAGCAACAAGTGCTTGTAGTAACAACCAGTTAAGAGTGCTGGGCGGCAGCACTTTGTGGTTAGTATACTAAAATCATAACTGATCAGTAGAGTTGAGCGAACATACAGTAGAGCTTGATGCCCGTTCGAGTATTAGCGTACTCGATGGTGCTCATTACTCGAACGAGCATCAAGCCGTGTTCGACCCCAGCCCCAGTTTTTGGCTCCTCCCCGCTGTGACGTGCCTGTTTTGGTCCCTCCCCGCCGCGACGCAGCGCGCGTCATTGGCAATTTTTTTTTCAGGGAGAGAGAAAGGAAAGAAAAAAAAAGGTTCTGGGGTTCGTTACTCGAGTAGAGCTCTCGAATTTTGCAAAAAGCTCGGCTCGAATAACGCGGACCCGAGCATTTGGGTGCTCGCTCATCTCTACTGATCAGGTAATTAATGTCAAACAACATTTCTTCCCCTTTTGTAAATGGCATGTCAAATATCTTCCCAACCCCAGCTATAAACTGTATGTAAGACATCTCCCCGTCCTCCTGCCATTAGGTTCAGAGGCCACCATTCAGTTAGCCTGACTAATGGATCTTGCAAGAATCTAAGTTCTCAAGATTGCAATGTATTATTGTCCATAGCCTTTAATAACGCAACAGCAATACAAGTCCCTAGACTGTGTAATAAAGGACAGGTCCTCCAGAGTGGGAGATACTCTGTAATGTTGAGGATCCCTCACTATTAACTCAGAATTCTCTAATAGAGTATATGAAAATAGATATTTTTAAGTAGACAACCCCTTTAAGAAATACAGGGACAAATATTTGTAATTTCACTATGTAATAATTTAAATAGCATGTTTCTTCTCTCCTTCCATGTCTGTGTTAGTAAATCCAAGTATTCCCCTAAAATAACAATGCTGGTGCATCTTTTCTAAGAATCGTATTATGCCACTCCTTTGTTGTTCCTCCTGAAACTGTATGGATATATTGGTTCTGGGTGTTACTTCTATTTGTACCATGATTGAGGCGTGTTTCTACATAGTCTGACCGAGGCTAGTTTCACGCAAGCATATTACAAGTGCTGCTTTTCTTATAGCTGACACCCACCAGCAAAAGCCACGATCAGTGCTCACGTGGCTGTTAAGTCCTACTTGAGTTCCAGTATTTAAAGGGTTATTAGAGCTTGAGCTGGTTTAAAAGTAGACAAGTACTCTAATAAATGGAATTGGCAGACTACAATATCCAGAGAGTTATCAAAATTGGGGTTATTTAGTTTAGAAAAAAGATATCTGAGGGGCGACCAAATAACTATGTTTAAATTTATCAGGGGACAGTACAGAGATCTCTCCTACAACATATTTATAACCAGGACTGTGACTGTAAAAAAAGGGGCATCCTCTATGTCTAGAGGAAAGAAGGTTTTTACAGCAACATAGAAGAGAGTTCTTTACTGTAAGAGCGTGAGACTATGGAACTCTCTGCCTCAGGACGTGGTGATGGCAAATTTGATAAGAGTTTAAGAGGGGGCTGAATGCCTTTCGTGAGCGATATAATATTACTAATTACTTCAGAAGGGTTATAGATCCAGGGATAATTCCAATTGCAAAACTTGGAGTCGGGAAGGAATTTTTTTGCCTTAAATGAGGAAATTTGGTTTTTATTTTTTACTTTCCACTGGATTAACATTGGGGAGTAAAAGCTGACTGGATGGACATATGTCTTTTTTGGTTTAATATACTACGTTATTATGTAGTCTGCAATGACAGCCCTGGAGGCTTTTAGAAGGCCACTGGCTGCCAGGGAAACGAACGGCACCATGCAGTCTGATCAACAAACACCAATTGCCTATCAAGTCGTTTTGCCTGTGGCGTGGCTTGATAGATTCAGATCGCGGTATGATGTAATACTATGGTATTGCATCATACGGCAGGAGCCATCAAACAATCATAAGTTCAAGTCCCCTATGGGAACTAAAAAAAAATGTATACTCAGTTTTAAGGAGTTTTATTAATTATAAATAAATAAAAGGTAATAAAGGGATTTAAAAAAAAACGTTTCCCATGTTTAGAACAAAAAAAATCTAAATGAAAAGGCCAAAACATATTTGGTATCGCTGCATCCATAAAAGTCTTATCCCACATGGTGAGCGCTATCTGAAAATAAAGTACACAAAGTCAGAATTGTGCTTTTTTTGTGCTCCCCCCATCTTCAACGAAAAAATGCAATAAAAAGTGTTCAATAGGTCATATGTACTGCAATATAGTACCAATACAAGCTACAGGATGTCTCATATAAAAACAAGCCCTCACACAACTATGTTGACAGAAAAGTAACAATGTTCTGGTTGTTAGAAGATGGCGGCAAAAAGTAGTTTTAATTTTTTTTAAGGTAATACAGCAAAAGAATCACTATAAATTCTGAATCCTAGTAATCATACTGACCCATAGAATGACGTGATCATGTTATTTTTTTGCAGTGTGTACAACATAGAAAGAAGCAATGCTGGCGGATTTGCATTTTTTTTCCTATTTTACTCTACTTATATTTTTTAAAAGTTTTTCAGTACATTATATGGTACATTAAATATTACCATTGAAAAACACAACTCGTCCCGCAAAAACCAAGCCCTTAGACAGCTACATTAATGATAAATAAGAGTTAGGAGCTTTTTGAAAGCGGGAAGTTAAACAATGAAAAGTTAAAAGCAGTCTCTATAAAATGGTCTATGTTTATTATCATTTCATTGATTAAATAACTAGCTCCCTCTTCGCCACTCAAAGGAGTAGAACTATTTCTCTCTGGCAGATTTTTTTGCTATACCCCGAGCAGTCAAATTATTAGTCAAATGGTGCTTCAAGTAGAAATACACTTTATCTGGAAAGGCTGGCTGCTGATCCTTTTTCTGCCAAAAATTAAGGCAAGAAACACAAAAATAAGGCAAGTCACAGACTAATAGGAGGGTTTTCTGGGCAAGTGCAAATTAATTGCCTATCCTGGTACTAAGGGTAAACTAATGGCTGTACTAAATATATATTAAATCTTATTGAAATGTATTAAATCTTAGCCAATTCACCTGAAGTAAGAGGCATGAATCAGTCTACACTGAGCAGACTGTTAAGCTGTAGCAGTATGTAGAGCAATTGATAAAACTGAAAAGGCGGGTGCCATCCCAGAATACATGTTGAGGAAGTAGTTTTGACTTCTGGATCAACTAAAAATATTGGCAAATTAGCTATATATTGAAATGTATGAATAACTAGGCCACTAAGGCTGAAAATCAATTTTAAAAGTTGAAAAAGACTGTGTTCATTCAAGGCTGTTGACTCTTAAAAACGTCATCTGATTTTGTAGTGGCCTTTGGTCTGCCAGAACTCTTATTCTAAGAGTTTTCCCCAGTTTTCAAGTGTCTTTTGATAGTATAGGAAACTGTACTGACCGCCACCCTGGCTTTGAGAATTTCTTTGTAGGACAGACCTACACTTCTAAGGCCTCCTTCCCACGAGCGTGACGGGCTCCGCCGCGTAATATTACGCTGCGAAGCCCGTCACGGCGCCCCCCAGAGCCCCTATACTTACCTGCGGGAGATGGCGTGAAATCGCTTCCCCGCCCACCGCCGCCGCGTCACCGCCCGTCACCGCCCACCGCCACCGCGTCACCAGCCGTGTCACGTGCACGGCCGGCCGTGTCACGTGATGCGGCCGGCCGCGTCATATGACGTCATATGACGCGCGGCGGTGGGCGGGAAAGCGTTTTTTCACGCTATCTCCCGCTGGTTACAGCGGGAGATAGCGTGAACGGACGGCTTCCATTGACTGCAATGGAAGCCGTCAGTGCGTACAGCCCGTCCTCACCCGCAGAAAATAGAGCATGCTGCGGGTGAGGACGGGAGAAATCGCGGTGCGTAATTCCGCGGTGGAATTACGCATCGTGAGCATGGAGCTATTAGGTTCAATAGAACCTAATAGCTGCGGGCAACGCAGCGGATTTTCGCCGCGAATTACGCGGCGGAAATCCGTTCGTGGGAAGGAGGCCTTAGGGTTATAATCCTCTGCCTGTGTTCTTTGGTTAGTTGCCTTTTTCTTACCATTATGATAGCTATGGCACTGTCCTGAAGAGTAAAACTGTCTGAATCCTGCCCTGGAGAGTGTTGTAATGCAGTCTGTTTGAACACTAGTTATGTAGAATCAGAGGGTTTGAAAGTAATCTACAAAAGTTGAGATACCTGTAGGAATAGTTTGCAGCACAGAAAGAAAATCATAGATTGGAATTAGATGCAGAATAGCTGCCCTTGATGTGTTTTCTAAAAAAAAGTTCTTTGGTTAAAATCATAAATTCTGACTATTGTTGCATTTCAGGTAAGGATATAATATTTTATGTTAACTAACTTTTAAGCCTTTAAATTCTACGTTATTTGCTGGACTTGAACTGTGTTGATGTAAAAAATGGCAAAATTGAGGTGTTTTAAAACTTTTGACTGGAAGTGTCAGCAGAATTTTGGCTGCAGAATGCATGTCTAAATTTCATAACAATGTACTGTACAATGTAGGTGATAGGGAATTTAACAAACACTGTTCACTCAGCCCGCTTACACACGACAGAGATAGGATTCCGCATGCGGGAGCCCACAGCGGAATCCGGCTCTGACAGCGGCTGGCGACTCCATGTCCCTGTCTTCTTTCTTCTTTGCCTGTACTGCGGATGGTCTGGACAGCGAGCCGTGGTGCATGCACAGTGCAGACTTTTTTTTTCCAAATGTTTATATTTCCCCTGTCGTCTCTAGGCAATGACGTGGAATCCATGACCTATCCGCATGTTAATTGCAGACAGACCATGGGTTGGGCAGCTTCCATTGAATTTGTGCAAAAATAGAGCATGGTTCGATTTTTTTTTTCCCCACTGGCAGAAACTGCAATTTCCCCTAGCATGCTATGAACAGTATTTGCTGTGGATCCACGATGGAGACATCTACTGCAGATTCTGCAGCAAAAATCCCTTCATATGCAGGCGGCCTCACATTGGAAAAAATCACCAGCGTATTTTTATTGCCTCAGCATGCTTTATCTGATGTAGAATTCATTGCAGTGCATTGCATTGGTGAAACCTAATACATTGCAGTGCATTGGTAAAGCTTAAGAAAATGTTCTATTCAATTCCTGATGATGAAGTGTAATATATGATGTACAACCCATGATCCAGTCATTTAGTGTGTGGCTGATCCCCAAAGTCTAAGGCCTCATGTCCACGGGGAAAATCAGGCCCGCTGCAGATTCTTCATGGAGAATCCCGCAGCGGGTCCCTCCTACCCCGCGGACATGAGGCTAAAAATAAGAATAAACTCACCTGTCCTGACGCTGCGGATCTTCCCTCCATCGCGGCCGGATCTTCTTTCTTTGGCCTGGCGGATGTGCTCGGCACACCAGTAGCGTGCCGCGCACATGCGCCGGACACAGCCGCCGGGCCGAAGAAAAAAGATGCGGCCGCGACAGAGGAAAGATCCACAGCGTCCGGACAGGTGAGTTTTAATTCTGGTACGGGTATTCTGCGAATCCGGACGGCTTCCATAGGCCTCAATAGAAGCCTGCGGGAGCCGTCCCCGCAGGAGACTCGCACTAAAATGGAGCATGTCGTGGTTTTTTTCCCGCACGCCAATCCGCGCCTGAGGGGAAAAATAACATCCGCAGGTACTTAACTACCTGCGGGTGTCCAATGCATCCCTATGGGGCGCGGATCCGAATGCGGGAAAAACGCTGCGGATTTTAAATATTAATATAGCCGTGGACATGAGGCCTAAGGGTCCCCTTACATTCATTGATATGTTTACCTGACCTTCACACAGTCAGATTCTAAGGCCCAATGTCCACGGGCGGGTTTGATTTGCAGAAGATCTGTAAATCAAGCCGCCCTTAGGGAAACATGGGCATCCACAAATGAAATAAAGCATGTGGATTTGTTTTGTGGGCCTTTTGGTCTGGAAAACAAATCGCAGCATGCTCCATTTCAGTGCGGATCCCACACAGACGGCTTCCATTGAAGTCAATAGAAGCAGTCCGATCTGTGGCCCGACCACAATTGAAATGCGGAGGGCCCGTGGATTCTGCAGGAAAGCAAGAGTTAAAAAAAAAAAAACACTCTGCATGTACGTCGGCGCACCAGCCGGTACTTCCGCACACATTTGCAGTGAAGAAAATGAAGACCAGGACAGGTAAGTAGAAACTCTGCAGTGTCCTCAGCCACAGGCACAGTCGGATTCCACTGCGGGCTCCCACATGCGGAATCCGATCCGCCCCTAGACATGAGGCCTAAAGAAAGAAGAATAGAGATGAGAGAATATACTCGTTTCGAGTAATTACTCGATCGAGCACCGCGATTTTCGAGTACTTCCGTACTCGGGTGAAAAGATCCGGGGGCGGGGGGAGGCGTGGTGGAGCAGGGGTAGCAGCGGGGAGCCCTCTCTCTCTCCCTCTCCCCCCCACTCCCCGCTGCAACCCCCCCACTCACCCACGGCGCCCCCCAAATCTTTTCACCCGAGTACGGAAGTACTTGAAAATCGTGGCTCTCGGGCGAAAAAGGGGCGTGGCCGAGTACGCTCGCTCATCTCTAAAGAAGAACAATTGTTCATCCAATCATTTGTCCCCCAGAGAGTTTCATCGTTGTCAAAGGCACATCTTTCTTTTACACGGTGTAAGCTCCTATCAATGCTCGTTCCTAATCATTGGGGTGTGTAGAAGGTACTGATGTATGAAGCACTGTTAGTATTCTCTGATTATCTTTGTAAATCCTTGTAATCTATTAGTAGAGCCTGTGCCTACTTTCTGATGATCGAGTAGGTAAGTAATATGTAACAATGCTGTAATGCCTGCCAGCGCCTCTTTTCACCTTCCCATTTTGCTGGTTACAGCCCTTTGCATCCTCTGTGCATCAAATGCCATTCTGTCTCTCTAGCTGTCAATTTAACCCATAGGGCATGCATGTCCGGTCAACATCTTAAAGGGGCCAGCATTAGCACCCAACTTTCTCATCCCCATCAAATCTTGATGCCTCTAAGATTAATTAAGACAGCTTCCCCCACTAGAGCGTTTCCAAGCAATGGGTTCTGTTAAGAGGTTCCTGTTTCCTGTTTGATTCCTGGTTTTCACTCTTGTTTAAATACCTAGCTTTCCCAAATTCCAATCTGGGAGCCTTCACCAGACCTCTTGCTGCCATAGCAACCAACTGGCATCCTGCAATCGCAACGCACGGGCTGGGGGAATGCTGATGCGGCAACGGAAGTGGGCTAATCACCTTCCCTGCTTACTGATCGTGGACTTCTCTGGAATTTGTCAGTTGTTGATAACAGGCAGCACCTACTGGGTATGGGGTGATTCTCAAATAGAATAGAAGAAAATGCTGAAGTCACATCCAAAGAATTGCATCTTTTCAACTCTTCTTATAAGACGCTTAGCCGATGCAGCCTTGGCCTTGTCTTGGCAAAGTGCTTACTTGTTAACTGCTAGAATGGAACTACGAGTAGATTGTAAGATGTTAGTGTAGATACATTAACAGAATTTGAAGTTTTGTAGGTAATATGCATAAACCAGTGACACCATAGATCCCTACTGGCAGTACAAATAACTGGAAAATATATATGTGCCGTGTCTAAAACACAAATCAAGAAGTGGATGGAATAGTTGTTTTTTGCTGCATTAATGCATGTTTGATTCTTAGTTCATATGCAACAAAAGAAAATAAATTACACCCAACGTTTATCTCTGGGATAATGCACCCCACACCTCTCTTCTCTTCTCTTTATCTCTTTTGGTCATCACTAAGGGAGTTGTAATTTTTTGCCATGAATCGGTCAGCTGATCCTCCTCTCTTCTTCACTACATGATACTCACTCGAGGAGGATGTTTTTGCATATTCCTCCCCTTTTCTCTGTGAGATATTGTTGCTGACCAACTTTGAAACACTACAGTATTTAGAAACCCTGCCGTGCCATTTTAAGTACTTGAACCTGTAAAGTGCCCCAAGCAATAACTACCTGAATTGCTTTTAATTACACAATATAGCTGCATCATCTTACTTCAGATTCTTTTTGATGGATGCTGTAAGGCAATTGTAACCGCGGATGATGGGATTAAGTGCTCTTGAAGTGACTTTAGCTTCTTGTCTGAACAAAGGGAATGAAGAGAACACTCGCTCTCCTTTTTGAACAAGCTGCCTTTTTTCACATGCTATATAAAGAAATACAATTAACAAACATTACCCGCAGAGGAAAATTGAAATGTACATTCAGACAAGAACTGCTCTTGACTGCAATTAGACATATATGATCCAAGCTATTTTGGCCATTCATTAGTGCTAATTGTTTGAGACACAAGCCTACAGAAGAAGCGATTAAAATTAAGACCATAACTGTAGTTATTAGCATGTGTGATAAAATGCATGATCTGCAGCTGGAGCGGCTCATCAGACAGTGGGACATGACTGGTCCACCCTCTGTTGTGAGCTCTCCGTGTTTGTACAAGACCTGCTGGTGTTTGTTATAAACAACTTGTATCTTTCTTTCTTAATTAGATGCCATTATTGTGCAAATCCTGGTGTTTTGTAATTTCAGTTGCTGTTCCCTTGCTGTGCTTTTCTTTGTTTTGGCACATTGCATTGTCTTATATGCATTGCCGAAATTATATTTACTATTTTTTTTAAATGTAATTAGAACCACATGACAATCGTACTGTCTATTACCCATATATATTGAAGGGGTGTAAAAGAATTAGGAGCCAAGCACAATTTTATCAGTTTGGTTTTTTAAACTATTCATCTCAGGTATAAAAAATGTATCTGCCCAAATGTTTGGGGAATAAACATGTTTTATTCTCTCTTTTCCCTCCAAGACTCCTTCAGTTTTCCTATTTGAATGTGCTAGGCTCTTTCTCTTAATTATATGAATTGCAATATAAATATAAGTTGATGACGCAGTTAAATGTATATGTAAAGCTATTTATGGTATTTTTTTTGCTAAATCTAAACTGAATTTCTAATGGAAACTTACGTATTTTATAGTATGGGCCCCATTTATGCCTAATTTAAAGGAAATATTTCCTTGCTTTATGTTGTAAGAAAGTATATATTTTCTCTTTTTAAATGTATGTAATTTCTGTGATTCGGCAGTTAGTACTAGCGTGAAACATATTGTTAGGGGACAGCTGTGGGAATACTGACTTTAAAATCTAAAAGGAATTTATAGTGACGTTTAAAAGTCATTAGAAGTATTTTAGATTGTATTTCTGCTTCCTGTTATTATTCTAGTAACAACTATGTTGTTTTTAGGTAGTAGTATGACTAGAGCAGCTCTTTTTTGGGTTGTTAAACATTTTTCTATTCCACATTTGTATAGTATTTTTAATGTTTAAGGTATCATAGGAACAGAAATAATTGGTATGCTACTTGGGAAGTCCATTTGTTGGTCACATATTGAAAGATGTACAGTGGCTCCTTCTAGGGGATGAAACCTTAGACATGGCTAGACTGATTATGAACACTTTGTATTTTGTATCTAATTTCATTTACTTGCATTGTGCTTTAGAGTTTGTAAAGTTTTCAAAGTCCTCATCTGTGAAGTTCTTAAAAGTTGTAGTATCTTTTTCTTCATATGTGCTTCTGGGAAGGCTTGGTGACCACTAATAGTCATCACTTTAATTCTCACAGGGGTTGTAAGGGTCCCTTTACATGGGCAGATTATTGTCCATGATGATTGCCGCTCATTGGTTTAAAATTTATGGTTTAAAGTTTATATGCCAGAAAAACGACACAGAGGCAGTGAGATCCTAATAGTCAACAATTTACTCGCAGAATAGAATCTAAAAATAATTTCTTTTATTATATAATGATTAAAAACAGAGCAAAACCTATGGCTTGGTAGACGTAGAGTGATCGCTATAGTTGCCGGTCACAAGGTTATAAAATAATCCTCTGTATAAATGCCCTTTTACATACAACGATTATCACTCAAAATTCACTCAAAAGCCATCTTTTGAGCTATAATCATTGTGTGTAAATCTGTGCCTATCATGTACTTACCATGCACTTTTCGTCCATCGCTGACTTCAGGTCCTCATGAAATCCTCATCCCTGATAAGAGGGATCGCATACTAAGTTCTCCATGGGCGACACTGATAACATTCCTTAACAGCTGTTAACAGCTGCTGTCCTGCTGCAGAACAATAGTGATGTATTTAGAGAACAGACCACCCGCTGTTCTCTAAATACATGCAAATGAAGTACTTAATGGCTGATAAGCCCATTAGTACCTATTCAAAAGGATCGCTCAAAAGTGTCAGTTTCTGATGAATTTTGACCGACCATCTGTGTGTGTAAATGCACCTTAAGATCACAGCCTAATTTACAAATAAGGCAAACCAAGCAATAAATAACCCCCTATTTGTAGGCAGATGGTAATAGCTTTTATTAATCAGTGTACTGAGATGTATGATTGCCACACTTGTAATAACAAAGTCACTTGTCATATGTGATGTGTTCACATATAGGTTTATAATGGAACACTCATTTCTCACTGACAGTGTATTGATAATTCACAGCAACACATAATCACTTGTCAAAAATGTGAACATGGGCCTATACCTAGATGCGGATTTGAGCACTGACCTCACGTTGGCAGTGTGCTAATTGTCCATAGAGACACATTGCATGCATACTGACCCTAGTCTTATGTAGATGCTGCACTACAAAGACCCTAGTCTGAGAACTTCAAGTGGGTGCTAGGGTCTATTGTTATGTCAGATAAATTTGATAATGACCTAGTTTGACACTCCTAAAGAAGCCCTGACTGTTTCTGGATAAACTGGGTATTTCTAGGAACACCCTATCTGTACCTATATTAGCATTCTCAAGCTCAACATGCTTCTAAGGTCAATTTAATAGACCCCTCATCAAGAGCCAAGTCAAAGTGATAGAAAATAGTGTTTCGTTAATCAAACTGTCTTGATAACAACAGGAAAGATCATCTAATTGCCATGAGAACAAGATAATAAAAGTTGATATTCAGGTAATCCAACTGTCACGATGGGGATCAAATCGCCATGTTGTCTGGCAGCATATTAGTGTAGAAATATTTTTCTGGGCTAGACAGCCCAGGTTTATATGCTCAAATTCCCCCCCCCCCCCCCCCATTCATTTGCAGGGACGCGGCACCAATTGCCCATCTGGTTGAAGGTATCCTCCCCCACTAGAGACAGCCCAACTGCCCATGTTACGTCCTGCATATTGAGGCCAGACACCATGCAGCTGGACTATCATGCCGTGTTAGGAGCAGGGCCCACCCATCTGACTGCGTCACGCATGGCACAAGCCACGCATGCCCAGACAGCTGAGCTCTCAAACTCTCACTCGCACCAATGAGACGCCCAATATGCGCAATCAAAGAGATAGAATGCGCACGCATGGAATCCCCGCTGCAGGCTAATCATATACACGGCACTGATACAATGGTATTAATCAACATTAATAGTGGGTAAATGAACTGCTATAAGATGCCCCTGCAGAGGATATGCTGCCACGAGCAGGCATGATGTTACATGAATGCTGAGACCGAATAAGGGAATATGTCACAATTATCATGCAATGGGTCATATGGGTGATTGTTCATATGAACCAGCTGACATTGTCAGCAGTACACACCTGCATAAGGGGAATGTGCCACCAACACAGATCATTTTTGCATTCACACAAAAGATACCATAGACAAGCATTTTATTGTTTGTATTTTGATCTCTGGGCAACTTTACCCCTAGCAATGATCGGGAACGAGTGTTTGAAAATGTGGTATGTGGCAAGGAAGCAGAGGATGTATAAATGATTATCTAGGCAAATTGGGCATTCTGGAACTTGGGAAAGCTATGTGGCAGTGTAGGTTCTAATGGAAGTCCTACTGGGTGGAGGCCTTCCCAGAAACCTATAAAATAAACAACACCATAAACAATAAGCTAGGGATTTGTATGTAACTTTTATTTTGTCTTAAGGTTGAAAACAAGGCCAACATAATTTTGATCAAACTCCCATTAACTTTGATGAACAGTGTTAGTTCGGCACATCACAATGTAACATTGTAGCAGCACAGTTG
Organism: Eleutherodactylus coqui; assembly: GCF_035609145.1. Classification (NCBI taxonomy): domain Eukaryota; kingdom Metazoa; phylum Chordata; class Amphibia; order Anura; family Eleutherodactylidae; genus Eleutherodactylus; species Eleutherodactylus coqui. The sequence goes on from NC_089837.1 coordinate 398,114,498, forward strand.
TTGTTCTAAAGCTTCATAATTAATCGCCCATTACTCCGGATATCTGCCGTGTTACAAGTTTGAAAATACAATTTTGCAGAATTACTAATTAAATATTCAATTGCTGATTTATATTTTGCAATCACTATGCTTAATTGAAGAGCAATACAGTTTTTGCAATATATATCTTCGCTGTGCTTCTGAGTGCCATCGAACAGCATCTTTCAGTACATCAGGACATTGATTTATTCTGTAGCATTTGGACTCAACCTCAGCTTAGCAAGATATGTGCAAATGCTGACAAGTAATATGTCCCTTACCGTGTACCCTGTTTGACTCCAAATTTATCATGTTTCACTGGCTTACTATAAGCATACTATTGGGTATTTTAATGGGTTTACAGGGAAGCGTGTTTTTGCAAGGCTGAGAAGTTGGCTATTAGTCAACTTTATTTCTGGCTGTATTTATCAAATTTGCAAAGTCTTGAATATTCAGTCTCCTGTTGACTCCTTTATTTGTGTCGTATGAATTTCATATCTTAAAGAAGCAATTGGGTCATTAGGATAAAGTTATAAGATAAATTCACAATGAATTTATGCGCTCCTATGATTACCTATAGCGATCGCTTAAATTTCTAACTGGAAATATGGTGTAGAATTTAGGAGCCAACTATGTACTCCTAGGAAAGAATTTGCTGACCTCTCAAGTACTTGTAATAAAAAGTTTAGTCTGGGCTGTTATAAATATCATATAAATACACAGTATTTGTATCTTTTATTATTCTTTAATTTGTAATGTTTTTAGCATCATATCCGCTACAAAGAATATTTTAATAGAAAAGTAAATGTAGACAATAAGGAAATATTGAATGTTCTTGGAACCATTTGGTAAGAGATAAGGAAGAATGTTTTTGTTAAATTCTAACAACCAGTTTGATTCAGTGAATTCTGCAAGGTCTATAGACTTGACAGATGGTAGCTTTTGCATTTCACAGCACCAGGGAACTGCATCTTAACAGGAAATAGAATTGATCAATAATACTTTAAAAGAGTAGCTCCAGGTCTCCATGTTTAGAAAAGAAACAAGAAAAATACAAGAAATGACTTATTTGTCATGGAATTTTAACTTGTATCGTAGGTTTTATTTTCAAGATCATATTATTAACCTACGAACAGAGCCAAGACCTCACAACAGTCTACCCATGGGGGTTGAATAATACATAACTCACTAGCTGAAAAAAAAATAAGACCACAGTGTTATGGCAAATTGTACTTTTATTCTTATAGCATCAAGAAAAACACAAAGCCAGCTAAAACAGATAAAGAATCATCCAATATTGGTAGGGACTTGTACATACATAAATATATCAATTGCTATGTAGAATAAATCATACAGAGATATAGGTAGTAATTATGTAAATCAAGGGTCGGAAGATCATGGTACAATACAAAAGTACATTGGTCAAGATAACATCCGTGTGGGTATAAAAGTGACTTAAGATACGACCATATGGGTTTTCGGTAGCAGAATTTCCACCACAAATTTTCTAAAGGGTAACATCCTCTGTAAAAATACACACCTTGAGTAGTTATGACAGATTTAAAATCTACAATAGAGGTTTATACTGTTATGGATTCTGTGTGTTTTTTTCATCGGGTTTTATTAATTTTTGCAGAGTACACTGATAATTGAACACTGATGACGTATTGATGCAAATATAATATAACTGAAAAACAAACTATTGATAGGTGCTTATTGTGTCTCTGTTGTGTTTTTTATTTTTCTGACCCCATTATAGGGTCACCAATCGAATAACGGCCTGGCCAGGGCCAAACCTGCAATTGGGATAAGGAATCGAGGGAGGCAGGGAGGGTGTGGGGAGAGGAGTTTCATCTCTCGGAGAGTGACAACGTATAACACAACGTACAAAGCATTGTCATCTTTACTAATGCAGCAATTTATAGGGAAATTAATGATATGTTTTGTGAATGGAAATGTAGTTTACCCATAGTGTTCAGACCACCAGAAATGCCCTGTGGTGGTCAAGGATTACTGGTGTCAGTTTTTTGTTTACTAAGTACCAGTTTAATCACCTTTTTCTTTTAGAAAAGTCCAAGGAGGTCTTCTTCCAATTGGTCAATTGGCTGCTTAGTTGCCAAGAAGAAGAAAGAGATCAATCTTCTTGTTTCCGGAAGGATATTTGCAATTTTTTTAATTTTAAGTCCTCACATGTATTTTTTTGGATATTGCAACCTGTAACTGAGTAAACTAATGAGTATACTCTTATACAAAGTTGTTTGACTCAGGAACAAGACCACCAAATGTGTATCATGTTACCTGGAGATTGACAGCCACTAAAGCAATTTGAGGGGTATCCTGGCACAGCATGGGCCCTTTGGGTTGGGACTAGATAGCAGCAGAAAAGTACTTTAAAAGAGGTTTCTAACATAAGTATGTTGCAGGCGCTTTTATTAGTTGATTCTCAATTCTGTGTGGATTTTTAACACAGCATGTATGTGAGATGTGGTAAAATCTCATCCATTTTGCTATATATCCAGTGAATCACATGTGATATAATCTCTGAATATAGTGCAGCATCCCGTAGGGTGACCTCTGACATATTGCATAACCTGTGGAGCATAACCTGGGAGGGCAAGATGCTGGCTTGCTATGGCAGCACTTACCAAGCTCCCTCCTGTAGGGACGCACGCAGCCTAGGCCAGGGCAGTGCTGGGCCTCTTCCGGACACCCCCGGCATGGGGATGCCCAATAAACAGTAGAATGGGTGAAGGGGTTGTCATGGGTGACGCCACCATTCTGGTACCCCCTGGCATGAACATCAGTGGGGAAATAAATGAGCCACAAACAGTAGTATAGTACCTCAGGTCCTCGGGAATGGTCAGTGCCTGGAATAACTTAACCAGGTAACAGTTCCTTAGATGCAAGGCAAAAATACACAGTATTCCAAGTACAGGAAGAATTAGGGATATATACAGACAGACTTGAAGTTAAGTACCTCCACACAGTGATCCCAGACTTCGGGACACCTGTGTGTATGACAATTGTAGACGTGTACCTCCACCCAGTGGTCCCAGACTTCAGAACGTTGGGCGTGAACAATTGAGAACAAGGAGCCTTAGGAAGCCTATAGGGCCTCTCTTCTCTATATAGGGGCCCAGGAGCTTCAAGTTACATCTCTGCATTAAAGTGTGAAGAGAATTTGGGGGGCCCCAAGATAAACTTTTGCACCCATGCCCATGAGCCTTTAGCTACGCCCCTGTGTGTGTATGTGTGTGTGTATGTAATATATATATATATATATATATATATATATATATATATATATATATATATATATATATATATATATATACACACACACACACTATTGTTCTGCTGGTACTACATTCTATGAGAGAAGTACCATTTAGATGACGTTACTAGATTAGTCATTGTCCACAATAGACATAGATCCTCCTTTACTCTCAACGTCCATAACTATCTTTTATTACAGAACGTAAGAAGAAACCGAATTCTCAATTTGTATGGAAAAAAAAGAGTTTGGGGTATTAGAACTCAGCTCAGCAGGATACCTATCTCTCTGTATAAAAGTGCTAGTTCTGGATAACGTTGCCTCAGGGTTGGCACAATCTGACAGTCTTTTGGAACAGACCATAGAATGTGTCATTTTATCAGTGACTACACATTTAATACTAGCTTCTCTCTCTCTGTTCCATCTCTCCTTCTCTCCTCCATCTCTATCTGTAATGTAGCCTGCATTCTGCCACCTCCCCCTTGGCTTACTAAATAGTTTTTATTTTTGGTCTATTTACATACTTATTATCATTATGAGAGTGTTTGAAAGCAAATCAACTCCATGAGATTGTTCAAGAAGATTGTGTGTGCAGTGAGTGACCACCATAGGGGGCACCTGCTATCTACCTGAGGCAGTAGCTGACAATGAAATCATCATTTGTGGTTTGGATATTGTGTATTGATCCCTTTAGTTATGGTGTAAAGACTTGTTCAGATTAACCTTTCAAAGTGCCCGAGGATATTACTTATCACAAAGGGTTTAAAGACGTTAATATGTGTAGCTTGATGTAAAGAGAGTGGGTTGTGAAAGAAACTTTCAAATCTATTAAGGTAGTTTAATAAAATTGGCATGCTTAAGACAAAGTGAAATGCTAGAAAAGAGGTCAGACTCGTATCCTGCAGGGAGGAAAACTACAACATCTGGGATAGATAAGGCTGCCCTGGTAATGAAACAGGTTCCACTTTATAGATGTCGGTGCTTAAATGTAGACAGAGAAAAGTGGTAGACTTTTTTTTTTAATGTATGCTGAATTTGTAAATGGCTCTATATCTTTGGTCTACTTCTGTTGTCAGTACTGATGTATTTGGGCTTTTGATTTTCCGTATGAGGACATTTGTAGAACCACAAATCCCAGGTTCACTGGGGACAGTAACACCATCTATCTGTTCATTGATACTGGGAGATAATTATCTCTGAAAACACTACTGATTGCTGTTAATCTGTACTGTTTGAGCAGGGGAATTAACCCCTTAAGGACCAAGTGCTGTAAATTTAGGCCGCTTGGTCCTGGGCTTTAATCCCGGCCAATAGCAAAAAATACAGTGCAGGATTAAAGACTCTGCTGCTGCAATCAAGCAGGACCATGTCGGGTCCTCAGCTGTTAGTCACAGCTGAGAACCCGGAGGAGAAGGGAGAAGCGGTTTTTAACCACTTCTGCCTTCTCCTCTTTTGGGTACATAGCGGTCAATGAGCGCTATGTACTAAGAAGTAAAACTGGAAGTGTTTCTTCCACTATGCGACCCTGCGATCACGAGCAGAGCTAGCAGACTCTGATCAGCTCTTAGTGACTATTATCACTACGGCCCCCGGGATTTCCCGCAGGATTTCCGCCCGTGGCCACTGCAATAGGATTGCATTAGAAAACGCAATCATAGGCAGACGGCCACGATTTGTCTGCGTGAAATCAATAAAATAGCCCTGTATGTCACAGGGAAAAAACGCAACAAAAATAATTTTGCTAACTGAAGGAAAAAAATAGGGCAGTAAAACCACCACATGGGTAAAATCCCCAAAAAGTGTCTGGTCCTTTTAGGTACAAAACAGCCTAATCCATAAAGGGTTAATATATTACATTAAAAACTGCTTGAATAGTCTATCTGGTCACCTCCCCTCCTCATAAAACTTGTATAACAATTACCAAAAAGTTATGTGTACTGCAAAATTTTACAAGCAAAAACACAGCGTCATCAACGAGAAAAAAAGGGTACTTGTGGGTTACCTGTCACCATTTTTTAATATATACCATTCAACGCCATCTTGCAGACTATAGCCGTATTTATACCACCTGAATAATATTATAAATCTTTATGTTTTGGAGAAGTAAAAAGAGTTTAAAGGGGTTGTCTCGCGAAAGCAAGTGGGGTTATACACTTCTGTATGGCCATATTAATGCACTTTGTAATATACATCGTGCATTAAATATGAGCCATACAGAAGTTATTCACTTACCTGCTCCGTTGCTGGCGTCCCCATCTCCATGGCTCCGTCTAATTTCGGTGTCTTCTTGCTTTTTTAGACGCGCTTGCGCAGATGGGTCTTCTCCCTTCGGCTCAGCTCGGAAGCAGCGATGTTTTGGCTCCGCCCCCTTGTACGCATCATCGCGTAGCTCCGCCCCGTCACATGTGCCGATTCCAGCCAATCAGGAGCAATGACACGTACAAGGGGGCGGAGCCAAAACACCGCTGCTTCCGAGCTGAGCCAAAGGGAGAAGACCCATCTGCGCAAGCGCGTCTAAAAAAGCAAGAAGACACCGAAATTAGACGGAGCCATGGCGACGGGGACGCTAGCAACGGAGCAGGTAAGTGAATAACTTCTGTATGGCTCATATTTAATGCACAATGTATATTACAAAGTGCATTAATATGGCCATACAGAAGTACTTAACCCCACTTGCTTTCGCGAGACAACCCCTTTAAGAAATAAATCGTGTTTTTTTTTTAATGCATGTATATTGCTGAAACATTTGTGAAATTCATTTAAAAAGTGGTGACCGATAACCCACAAGTACCAAAAAAAGTTATAGGGCTCTGAATATCAGAAAGCAAAATAGTTTTGTTTTTTTTTAAAGTTTTTTTTAAAGTAGTAAAACAAAAACTATGTAAATTACTGTTATTGTGCAGACCTGCAGAATAAAGTTAATGTGTTGTTTTTACCACACAGCGAAAAGGAACCCAAAAAACAATGTTGACCCAGAAATAAAAAGGTTGTAGTGGGACTCCCAATTATAATAATTATTTCCTCCATGTTTGGAAAAATGTTTATCTTGCGTTCTATGCAATGTTATGGTTTAAAGTATTTGTGCCTTTAAGAGGGGTTTTGCCTAAAAAGCATGTACTGGTGAGGGTCAGATGTTGTGAGCCGGACTTAAGGCCTGCTTGCCAGAGGTATGTGAAACCTGCATGGTGACAAGTGCCCCAATGAGAATGGATTCACAGCAGCCAGTGGGACTGAGCTAAAGAGATAGTCCCTGTTTTTGCAAGTGTTTTCCCTTTGGGAGTTTTGCAGTCTACCACTACCCCAAGTCTATCCCACAGACTGGCAGGGAGAGAACGTGAAGTGCTGCGATACCGGTACCGAGCCAGCAGGATGCTTTACCAGGCCACCTCTCTTGGAGGAAACTAACCATGTACTGTGCTACTTGCTTGTTTCCTGCCAGTAAAAAGGTTCAGTTGTTCAGCAGCATGTTGTCCTCCTCGTCATTGACCCACGAGTTACAGGCTTGAAACTACTGTGTATGCCAGTCCGGATGCCCTATGCCTAACCCCTCTTTCCCCACTGTATTCCAGCTTGGGGCGATTTCTTATGGGCCCCTCCGGTGACAGCTATGGCAAGCTCGGCCTGAATATCCACAAACCCAACTTGAGCAAGGAAGCCGTAAAACTGGAAGCCTCCAGGGACCGATCCACCCAACGGAGTTGAACCCTATAAGGGACATCTTATCTGTTTTTGTTTTTTTTGTTTTTTTTTTACAGTATATAAAAATTATTCTGGACATTTAACCCTTTCTAATCCACTGTCTGACGTCTCAAGACATTCTGATTGAAGGCTGTACAGCTCCGATTGTCGGAAGATGTCCTGCAGGGTATTCTTACTGTATATTGCTGGCCACTCTGTCGGGGGCCTTTCCAGCATGTCCCATACTGCAGTACTGGCTCTGGCCAGCAGATAGCACCATTGTATAATGGCAGAAATAGAAAGCCCCATAGGAAACCCTGAACCCAAAATTTTATTGCAAAGGGTTAATTGTTTTTGCAGTTGAGAATTAATCAGTGTGCTCACCATTTACCGCTCTACAACTCCCTCAAATCGTGACTTTATCTGTGCATTGTTATGATTTCCCTTGTCCTCTACCTACTTAGGGCCCTGTTATATGGATGGATTATTGTACAAATAATTAGATTGACTGATTTGCACAATAATTGTTAAGTGTAATCGTTTGATCATCACTAATCGATCTTTTACGGAGACCTTTTAATCATCGTTTATCTGCTGCAAATCCTTTCATCTAAACAGTTTCATATCGATTTGCTGAATAGAAAGCAGTGGCAGAAAGGTTAACTAGAGGCGCGGTTATGTTCGAACGAACCATTGAAACTAACCATATATGATCGCTATGTCGCCACTGGTTGCTTGCTTATTCTAATTTATCTTGTCGTGTAAAAGGATTCTTAGGCCTAATGCACACAACTGTATTTTCAGCCTATGCACTGAATTGTGCAACTGACTAGACTTTGATCGCACACAGATCCACAGTAGTCAATGTAATATATATTCCGTCTGTTGATTGCACACAGACACAGATCACATGAACAAAACGCAGTGTGCACTGTTTTGATCTGATTTCTGTTAGTAAGGACTGAAAAAAAACTGAACAGCACTAGGATGCGGTCTGTGTTGTGTCTGCATTTCATGAATCTCTTGCTAAGAAATGCAGAAAAAAGATCGGTCTTGTTTCACTTTTTTTTAAAATGTTTCAGACATGAAAAACAGATGACATGCAAATTAAAAAACGAACACGTGTGGATGGTATGAGGAACTGCATGAAAAAGCAGATGAGTTTTTATATTGTTATGCGCATTATCATGTTCCCCTAACATTAAGAAATACAGATAAATTGTGGTGCAGGGAACTGAAATGTAAACTATTAATACCACTGCTTAAATAGAACACATCTAACCAGTATCTTATTTATTACACACTCAATATTATTGCAGGCTATGCAGGCATGCACTAATATTACTAAGAGCCTCTTTACACAGAATGAGCAAGAGTAAAAATGACAAGGTTGGCACCACTCAGGAATATCAGCCACACATTAAACCTAAATATGGCAACCCAAAAGAAAAAGTAAGGCTTATAAATAAAGACCAAAATACTAAAAAAATGGCACAAATATAATCACAACTTTATTGTATACATAAAACATTTACCATTAAAGGGGTTCTGTCATCAAAAAAAAAAAATCTATACTTACCTATTCCTCTCCAGGCAGTCTTCTTACCACATCTTCACCTCACCACACATCTTCTCCTGGCTACTCCAGTCCCTGGGTCACGTCACCTCCAGCCGGCCGAATCCTCTTCTTCCTGTGATCCAGCGTACATTGCCGGCATTTTGCTTCCTGCAGGTCAGTGTATGCAACATCACTAGTGATGTAGCGTTCACTGCATAGCAGGGAATGCTGAATGCTTGAAGCCTGCTTTAGCGCTACTGCGCATGTACAGTGTCTCGCCGCTAGTGTTTCATATACTATGTGAAACCCTAGCAGCGAGATATCGTGCATGTGTGTTAAAGTGGACTGACTATGATTCAGCATTCCCTGCTAGGCAGTGAATACTACGTGACTCGTAGTGTTCACTGCCCCGCAGGAAGTGAACTGCAGCTAATGGACGACTCAAAACAGGAAGAAGAGGATCCGGCTGGCTTCTCGCCAAAGTTCTGGCTTTCTTAAAGGTCCATGCCTTAAAGGTATATTTAAACGGGATGAGTGTTGGGCAAACAGTGCCCGACACTCATCCCCACATGTCCTCACTGCTGTGCTGTCACACGGGAGCTAAAGATTACAATTTAAGAGATATGTCACATGATAGCATTAATAGAAGTATAGATGGAACTCCCACTGATTAATAGAATGAAGAGGTCTATTGCTTTCATCTGAGTGCTCCATTGAAGACAATAAAAAAGCAGTACCTTGGTTTGGAGACATACTAATCGCCAAAAGAAGTAATGCAATAAAATTACATTAAAGGGCTTTTCCCATTTGAGATGTTTACGGCATAGCCACAGGCGAACAAGGTTTGGCACATGTGATCACCTTTCTGTATGGTCTGCGTCTGGTTGTAACCACCTTGCCTGGTGAATTAGAAGACCCCTTTTTTTTTTTCAATAGATGGAAGTACCAGAGAAGACCTTAGGAATTTCAATAAATATCTCAGATTGGCATACCCCTTTAATTCTTCATTAAAAGGAACATATCATGTCATATTCTAAATCATTGAACAGAGACATAAAATTTATATGTATAGTGAGTAGAGATGAGCGAACGTGCTCGGCCACGCCCCTTTTCTCGCCCGAATACCGCGATTTCCGAGTACTTCCGTACTCGGGCGAAAAAATTCGGGGGGCGCCGTGGCGGCACGGGGGGTAGCAGTGGGGAGTGGGGGGGAGAGGGAGAGAGAGAGGGCTCCCCCCTGTTCCCCGCTGCTACCCCCCGCACCGCCACGCCTCTCCCCGCCCCCCGAATCTTTTCACCCGAGTACTGAAGTACTCGAAAATGGCGGTACTCGGGTGCGTAAGTACTCGAAACGAGTACGTTCGCTCATCTCTAATAGTGAGCTCTCAAGACCGTGATCTCGGGTTACTATATCTTCAACATACAACTGTCTTTCATAGTCTATTGTAACCTGAAACCACATTTAACAAACAGGAACATACAATCTTGACATTAACCCAGCTGATACCTACCAAGGGGTTAATCTTAATTTTTTTTTTGAGTTGACATTTTTGGGGCTATTAACCCATGCTACTTTTATGTTATGGTATCAATTTACGAAAGTCCTCCTGGATCAACTTAATATTGTCGGTTGAGGGTCTACTGTATAGATGTTAATGTTGCTAATTTTTAATTACCTGCTTTGATAATCCTATTTATTGATTTATTTTTTTTTAATTGGCTATATCTATTTTATAATTAAAAATTTAATGTAATTTTTTTTCAGAATTTCTTCTCTATGTGCGAGTGCTTTTCCAAGGATACATACAAACAGCTGTTCTCAGATTCGAAATACTCACAAGTACATCCCTCGCAGAGCTGTACTGTACATACCTGGAAACGATGAAAGAAAAATACAAAAAATTGCCACTCTCAATGTCGACTGTGCAGTGCTAGACTGTGAAGACGGAGTAGCCATCAACAAAAAGGTAAGATTAATTATTGTTATTTTTTTTGCAAAATCTCCAGGGACTATTTAGTCTGAATTGTGTAGTTGTGCTTTACGCTTTAAGATATGCTATAGATTTACAATTTCTTTGAAGTGCATAAGCTGCCTTGAAAGTGACACATGCAGAAGCACCCCCAAGTTTCCGTCTTTAATTCCCTACCTAGCACATTGTGGTATTAATGATGAGAATAATTAAAAAGATAAAATATATTTGTACCATCAATCACATAACCTAGCTGCTGTGTTTAAACAGACCCAGCACAGCCTTGATAGCGACAACTGTTCCATTAACATGACTTTTTCCCTTTCAACTGAGGCATTTATTGCAGCTCCAGTTACAGGGTAAAAATGTATAGAAAAAAACTCAATGAAAAAATAAAGTGCCTGAAAGATGGTTTCTGACTAGAGATGAGCGAACGTACTCGGTAAAGCACTACTCGTCCGAGTAATGTGCTTTGTCCGAGTATCGCTGTGCTCGTCCCTGAAGATTCGGGGAGCGCCGCTGCTGACAGGTGAGTTGCGGCGGGGAGCAGGGGAGAGCGGGCGGGAGAGAGGGAGAGAAAGATCTCCCCTCCGTTCCTCCCCGCTCTCCCCTGCAGCTCCCCGCTCCGCGGCGCTCCCCGAATCTTTCAGGACGAGCGGGGAGGTACTCGGATAAAGCACATTACTCGGACGAGTAGTGCTTTACCGAGTACGTTCGCTCATCTCTATTTCTGACCAAAAAAATGTAGAGTAAAAAATATCAGTACCAAAATCCAAATAAATATGATTTAAAAAATGATCACCACCAACACATCTGACGACAACCATATCTAGATCTCTAGGCTGATGCAGTTTTTCTAACAAGAAATAGAAAAAAACACGAGTGGCACTCAGGAGAAGCCAATGTCATGTTCAGATTCATCGCTTCACCGAGACCATTGTTGGATCTGTGAGAAGGATAGCGTTCTCCCCCATTTCCAGGGACACAACTATGAAGGCAATTTCTTCAACTCTACCTATTTGCTAAGCTCTTCTGATCATTAGGTGTACCAGAGGGTTCCACGTCGGTCCCTCTAAGACAGCGGGTGAGTTATTTTCTGAGACTCTTTCACTAGATTTCATTTGAACTGTTGGCTTCTGGAGCGTTGGCTAGCCTGATTTTGGTTTTGATTTGTGTCTTTCCAACTAGGGGATATTATTTATTTAACCCCTTAACGACGGCCCCATCGGGAAACTACGTCCTCAGAAAGTGGGCCTTAATCCTAGAGGACGTAGTTTTATGCATCCTCTTTGGATTGATGCCCACTGGCCTGAGGACGTGACAGCTCCATGCTGTCGGTGCCCGCAGGTAGCCAACAGCATGGAGCTGTCATCCCAGGATGCGGGCAGTCCCCCCCGGCATTGCGATCGGCGCTATAAAATGAATAGCGCCGATCGCAAAAAAGTAAATAAAACAGTGAAAAAAAGTAGTAATTCAGCTGCTATGATGGATCGGATCCATCACGGCAGCTGAAAATACTCACACGGCTTGTCGGCGGTGTCCCCCGGAGATCTGGTCCTCCCGGACCCGCCGGCGGCCTTCTGCGCATGCGCGCCTGACGATGACGTCACGCGCACGCGCAGAAGCCCGGGTGTCCCCGGCAAATTTAAAATCTCCTGGCTCCCGGCTCCTGAAGGTAGCCGGGAACCAGGAGGTGTTACCGGGGACCACTGTGAGCGGTCCCCGGGCCCGCGATCACCGCTATCCATTGCGATAGCGGTGATCGCGAAAAAGTTTAAAAAGTAAAACAAAAGTAAAGTTTCACCTCCCCTCATGGATCGGATCCATGAGGGGAGGTGAAGATACTCACCCCCAGTCCTCTGCTATGTCCCGATGTCCCGGGACCCGAAATCCCCGTCTGCGCATGCGCGCCCGATGATTGACATCGGGCGCGTGCACAGAGGGGCTCGAGCCCCGGGAAATTCAAAATTGCTCTGCTCCTGGCTGCCATGTGTAGCCAAGAGCAGAGGGATGTCACCAGGGACATGATCACTGTCATCCAATGGATGACAGTGATCATGTAAAGTAAAAAAAAAAGTGCAAAAAGTAAAAAAATAAAAATAAAAAAAGGGGTAAAAGGTAAAAAAAAAAAAGTGCAAAAAGTAAAAAAAAAGTTTTAAAAAGTTAAAAAAAGCTTGCGTTTCATCTCCCCCCACGGATCATATCCGTGAGGGAGGATGAAATGACGTACCTAGGGCCTGCGGATTTATCCGCGGACCTCAACCCAGCTTCTGCGCACGCGCCCGTCACCAATGTGGCAGGCGCATGCGCAAAAGCCGTGGTTTTTTAAAATCTCCCTGCTCCTGGCTACAAAACTTAGCCGAGAGCCTGGAGATTTCACGGAGGGCCGCGGTGAGCGGTTCCTGATCACGTGTTCGCCGTTATCCAAAGAATAATGGCGATCACGTAAAAGTTAAAAAAAGGTGAAGCTTCATCTCCCCTCACCGATGCGATCGGTGAGAGGAGATAAAAATTTTTACCGGAGGCCTCCATATTTGCACCCCGACGCAATCTTCTTCCGTGAACTTTCCCGTATTCTGCGCATGCGACCGCTGGCAAAACACCGGACACATGTGCAGGAGTCGGGGAGCCCAGGAAACTTAATATCTCCTTGCTCCCAGCGACCACCGGTCACCGAGAGCCTGGAGCAGTGACGGGTGGCCTCGTTGAGCGGTCCCCGGTCACGTGAAAAAATGGTAGCGATCTACCTTTGACCGGTCTCACATGACCGGATAGGAATTACGGATTCCGCATGCGTTTGATTAGCGGTAATACGCAGATCAATCGCATAGGTTTACACAATTCCGCTCCCATTAGCGGGTTGGAATTGCGTAATCCACTCGCAGAAAAGAGAACGCAGCAGGTTCTATTTTACCGCGGATATCCGCAACATAGAGCCCATTGTGCTCCATGGTCATGGATATACCCGCAGCCCATATGCAACTACGTTGTATACGGGCTGCGGGTACCCGCGTCATCGCTAAGCGACGGTGCGGGAAATACAAACAACAAAAAAAAAAAGTGTACTGCGCATGACCGCCCGTGTAAGTACGCAGTTATGCGCAGTACATTACGCAGCCGTACGCAGGGTCACAGCCGGGCTCACAGCCGGGATCCACCTACGGCTGTGTGAGCCCGGCGTTATTCAGATCGCTACCTGTAATACGCAATTTACAAGAAGCCCCGGGAACGCTAGCCTTCCTGCAGTTCCAGGAGCAGCTTGTTGAGCGCCTTCTGTGTGAGACCGCTGCACCTCAGCAAGCTTACGGAGACTCACAGAGCGCCACTTTTTACACCCCATCCCCGCCACTGAGGTCAAAAAATGACTCCCAAAAAGCATGAAAGGAGGGGGGGGGGATACCCGGTTTTATTGCACCATGTGCCCATCCCAACCAGCCTCCATAATTACCCGTCTTTGGAAATACTACACAGTTCACATTATTACTTTTATCTAAGATTTGGGGAACGCCGAAAAGGGCGTGGAGGGGGGGGGGGATTTTAGGGAGTCAATTTTTATTCCGTACAAATGAGCAATGGGGCCTGGAATTTATTCAGTTATGCCCTGCAATCCAGCTGGTGTTCCCTCCATTACAGGCCTTGCCATGTTTCCTGTAAGTAGATTAGGGCCACAATGGGTATGTTTTTGAACACAGGACAAACGGGGGTATCCATTTGTGGGTGAACGTCTTCATTCCTATGTAAACTGTACAAAAAAAAAAGTTTTTAAATTGACAAAATTGCCAAAAAAATGAAAATTGTAATTTTTTTCTTCTGCTTTGCTGAAATTTATTCAAATACTGTGTGGTCAAAATACGCAGTACACCCCTAGATGAATTCGTTAAGGGGTCTAGTTTTTAAAATGGGGATATTTGTGGGGGTCTTTATAGTTTTGGACGCTCAATGACTCTATAAGTGGGCAATGGGGCCTGGAATTTATTCCGTTGTACCCTAAAATCCAACGGGTGCTCCTTCCATTATAGGCCTAGCCATGCGTCCTTTAAGTAGATTAGGGCCACAAGGGGTATGGTTCTGAACACGGGACAAACAGGGGTATCCATTTTGGGGTGAAAGTCTTCATCCCTATGTGTGCTGTACAAAAAAAAACAGTTTTTAAATTGATACAACTGCCAAAAAAATGAAAATTGTAATTTTTTTCCTACTGCTTTGCTTAGATTTATTCAAAAATTGTAGGGTAAAAATACACAGTACACCCCTAGATAAATTTGTTAGGGGGTCTAGTTTTCAAAATGGGATCATTTGTGGGGGTTCTCTGTCGTTTTGGCCGCTCAAGGGCTCTACAAGTGTGCAATGGGGTCTAAATCACCTTCATGCTAAATTTCTGTTCTGAAAGCCACCGACTACTCCTTTCATTTTGGGCCCCGTTGTGCATCCAGACAAAAGATTAGGGCCACAATGGGTATGTCTCTGAACACGGGACAAACAGGGGTATCCACTTTGGGGGGCAAGTCTTCATTCATGTGTGTGCTGTACCAAAAAAGCAGTTTTTAAAACGACAGAATTGCCAAAAAAACGAAAATCACAATTTTTTCCTTTTGCTTTGCTTCAATTCATTCAAAAACTGTGGGCTCAAAATACGCAGTACACCCCTAGATAAATTCATTCAGGGGTCTAGTTTTCAAAATGGGGTCACTTGTGGGGGTTCTCTTTGATTTTGGCCGCTCAAGAGCTCTACAAAAGTGCTATGGGCCTAAAACTCCTTCAAGGAAAATCTATGTTCTTAAAGCCACCGACTACTCCTTTCGTTTTGGGCCCCATTGTGCATCCAGACATAAGATTAGGGCCACAATGGGTATGTCTCTGAACACGGGAGAAACAGGGGTATCCATTTTGGGATGAAAGGCTTCATTCATGCGTGTGCTGTACAAAAAAAGCTGTTTTTAAAATGACAGAATTGACAAAAAAATGAAAATCACAATTTTTTCCTTTTGCTTGGCTTGAATTCATTCAAAAACTGTGGGGTCAAAATGGTCAGTACACCCCTAGATAAATTCGTTAAGGGGTCTAGTTTTCAAAATGGGGTCACTTGTGGGGGTTCTCTTTGGTTTTGGCCACTCAAGAGCTCTACAAAAGTGCTATGGGGCCTAAATCGCCTTCAAGCAAAATTTATGTTCTGAAAGACACCGACTACTCCTTTCATTTTGGCTCCCGTTATGCATCCAGACATAAGATTAGGGCCACAATGGGTATGTTTCTGAACACGGGAGAAACGGGGGTATCCATTTTGGTGTGTAAATCCTCATTTTCATGGGCTCTATAGAAAAAAAATTTGTCTTTAAAATGACATATTTGCAAAAACATGAAATTTTATTTTTTGTCCCCTAAATTGAACTAATTTCTGAAAAGAACTGGTGGGGTCAAAATACTCATGACACCCCTCAGTGAATACAATAAGGGGGGTAGTTTTTAAAATGGGGTCATTTGTGGGTGTATCTATTATTCTGACACTTATGAGCCTCTGCAAACTTGGCTTGGTGCAGGAAAACAAAGTGCTCCTCAAAATGCTGAAAAGTAATGTTAAATTTGTACGTCCTCTAAATGGTTAAAAAAAAAACACAAAAGTTTTTCAAGTGTGCATTCAGAATAAAGTAAACAGATGGAAATACATATCTTATCAAAAATTTGTACAGTATGTTTGGACATATTTGAGATATTACGGTTGAAAATGTGAAAAAATGACAATTTTTTCAAAATTTTTCCAATATTGGTACTTTTAATAAATATACACAAATTATATCGGTCTCTTTTTACAATCTAAATGAAGTACTACATGTGGCGAAAAAACAATGTCAGAATCACTGGGATATGTAAAGCCTTTACGGAGTTATGCCACGTTGAACGACGCATGTCAGATTTCCAAAATTTGGCTCCGTCACTAAGGCGCAAACAGGCTTCGTCACTAAGGGGTTAAATAAATGTAGACAAATATATATTTCAGTATACTATGGTTAAAATATTCTTGTGAAATACAATATTTTTTATTATTAAACATTGATTAAAAGCCAAGTATTTTCATATAAGCAACTACAATGTGTGCAAAAATGGTGTGTATAAAATAAATCCATTTGTCAGGAAAAAAGCAAAAATCACTTGCAAAAGTCTAAAAATAATAAAGCCCATAGCCATGAAAAATAAAGTCTTGTCTTAAAGTCTCAAAATCCTCCCATTTATTAAATAGTTAGAGTTCTGGGACAAAATTCTGGGACAGGGGTATAATACCTGTTGTTGTTCTACTTTGCCATCCCTCTAATCCACTGGTTCTAGGTCTAGGTTTTGGCCATCCAAAATGCTCTTAAAAAAATCTTCAGGTTTTTCTAATCCCCTGCAGTGCAGTGGTAGTGGTAGACTACCAATTCACTATACCTGCTTTGTGGTTGGTCAGAGTTGCTCACATGATCACCCTGACTAATCAGAGAGTAGTGCACATTCTATATTAGGGTATTTAAAAATTTGCTTCAGCCATTTTCGACAGCTGAAAATGGGCCTTGAATCCAGCGGATTGAAGGGGTAGAGAGAAAAACAACTGCAGATAATATGCTCCCGACCTCTGGTTCTAGGACAGAATTTTACGCTCATCATACACATAAGATAGTTAGCTGTAGACCAAGGAAATCTTAAAGGGATTGTGTGATTACCCCCAAATTTTTTTAAACATCCTACCATGAAAGAAAACAAAAGAAGGCAAACTTGCCTGCCTTTGTAACCCCCGGGACATGGCTCAGTGGCTCGCCATCCCCAGCACCCATGGTGAATGTTCTCAAGTAACCACTGCGGCAAATCATCATAACTGTACAAACTCCTGGCATCAGTGCCCACATCCTGGGCACCAGGATGCCAGGAGTTCAGGAAAGTTACACTGTGGTCTCTAATTGGCTTGAGCGTCACCTGACTCCTGGAGGACGTTCGTGCTGGAGACAAGGCCGTGGTAGCTGCTGAGTCGTGTTCCCAGGGGCTGAAGGTGAGTATGCCCTCTTTTTTTTTTTTTCTTTCATGGAAATTTTTCTTTGCAATCACACAACCCCTTTAAAGGTAATGTATTGCCTATTTTATTTTGCGAATTTGAAACCAGATAAAGTACTGAGTTCTTTTTTCTAATCTGTTTTTATTTTCTTTGATGTGTCTTTTTTTGTCAGGTTGACCATTAATTTTGAGGGTTTGTCAAAGGAGGAGTAGAAATTTGCCCTCATAAATTCAATATTTTGATTATATTCTTCCACCAGAATTGCCCTCAAAATATGCCTTAACGACATTAGATCTGACTGACAGGCTTTTGATTATGGGGTTTGTAGAGCTTTATCTAGTGTTTAAATCTTGGCAGGAAGCTCGTTAATTTGGGCTTGTTTGTTATTTTTGTACTGTGCGTTCAATTTTATGAGCACTCCTCTGATAAATGCCTTATGGGCATTTCATACAGTAAAGTTACTCATTTCTGAATTTGTGTTTATCTCGAAATATTCTTTCAGAGCTTTACTGATCACAACTTTGGTTTTTAGGGAATTTAGGAAGGGGCACTTTCTTACGCCAAATTTTTGTATTCCTCCGGGGGGCCTCTAAGGTCACTTTTTAAAAAATTGGAAAATGATCTGACCAATTAGTCGTGTCAATTTCGGAAGACAAGATAATGGGCAGGGTTTATCTGTCAACCAGGAAAAGATCTATACATGTGAATGATTTGAAACGTGTAGAGGGTGTATTCTTTCACCGCGGAGTTAAGACATCTAAGGCTAGGGTCACACAGGGCGGATTTGTTGCGGTTTTGCTGCGGTTTTTCTGTTGCGGTTTTGACGCAGAAGAACTGCTTCTGTGGCAAAACCGCTTCAAAGGTTAATTTGGGCTTGCGGATTTTGCTGCGGATTTTCGTGCAGAAAAATCCGCAAGCGTTTTTTTCCACAGCGCTTTTTTACTTTTGTCGCGTATTTGGTGCGGTTTTGGCTGCGTCCATAGAGGTCTATGGACAAAAAAGCGCTGCGGAAAAGACCAAAGAATGAGCATGCTGCATCTTTTAAAACCGCGACGCAGTTTCATTTCCGCACTGCGGCTGTGCGGAAAAAGTCCGTCCTGTGAGAACAGCTTTTTGGCAAATCTCATTTGTGTTGCATTGCACTGCAAACGCAGCGGTTTTGCCAAAGTGCGGATATGCAACGGCAATCCGCTGCAAAACCGCGGCAAATCCGCCCTGTGTGACCCCAGCCTAAAGGTGTCATATAAGGCTTCTCTATATTGCCAGAAGCATAGCGTGGGGGAGGTTCTGTGTTTTATAGTGGAGTCAATTATTTTGTCTAGAATGATAATGAAGTCTGCACACATAAGCAGAGAACCTTTTTGATTTTTTTTTTGTTTTATTCATGGAGGAGATTGGGATGCTGTTTGGGGCGTAAATATTCGCTAGGTTGATGGGTTTAAAATTTAGGGAGCCTGTAAGAATGAGGAACCTGCCTTTTGAGTCTACCACCTGTTCAGATAGCATAATATTTAAATTCTCTCTAAATGCAATTAGAACTCCTGCATTTTTTGGGGGCACATGACATAAACATCTGGGGAAAGTCTCTTGTTAGAGAATTTCAGGAAGAACTTAGCAGAGAAATGTGTCTCTTGTATGCAAACCACATCTGCTTTGGACATGTTAACGTCTCTCCAAATTAGCGTCCTTTTGAAAGGGGAGTTTAGCCATTTGGTGTTCTGTGAGAGAATATTAACCAACATGATATATTGAGTTATGGCGTGGTGTTTTTCGGAATTTGACAAATGGCTGCATAAAACAAAGAAAACATTGTAATCTATATATATAAAGGCAAAAGCCCTCACTGACTGACTCACTGACTCACTGACTGACTAACTCACTCACTCACTGTCTTGTCACTATTTCTCTAACTTCCCGGTGTGGTACAAATGTGAAATTTGGCATGACCATTCTTTAGTTCCTAAATAAGAAAAGTAAAGGGGTTGCAGCTTTGATTATTCAATGCTAAGTGCAAAAGTAAGTGACCCCCTATGTAATGTACCAAATCTAATTCTCTAACTTCCAGGTGTGGTACAAACTCAAAATTTGGCACAACCATTCTTTAGGTCCTAAATAGGAAAAGTAAAGGGGTCGCAACTTGATTATTCAATTCAAATTGCAAAAGTAAGTGACCCCATATATAATGTACCAAATCAAATTTTTTAACTTCCCGGTGTCGTACAAACTTGAAATTTAGCATGACCATTCTTTAGGTCATAAATAAAAAAAATATAAATGGGTCACAATTTGATTATTTAATTCTAAGTGCAAAAGTAAGTGACCCTGTATGTAAAGTAACCAATAACACACATCTATACCACACAAATGTGAAATTTGGCATGAGCATTCTTTATTTCCTAAATGTGTATACATATTTTATTCCTCAGTTCCTCTGAAGTAACCTGAACTTCAAAAACTTTTCTGTGCTAACAACAGCTAAATACCTGTACCAAGTTAACACAGGTATATTAGCTAGTCATAACATAAACACAAGGAAAACAGTCAGGTCTCAGTCCTATCTGTTCCTTAGCCAGGAATGGTTTACAGCAGTAAGCAAGGACCTGGAAAAAAGACATAAAAAACAAACAAATAGTAGATCAGGTTTTAACACCCGCATATTTTTTGGGAGAAGAGCTGTAAAGAGTTTGCCTGGCAATAACCAGCCTTTTTAGCTGGTAGCATAGAAGTAAGCTGGCATGTGCGTTGCGAGCCGTTCAGGTGATGCTTAGTGGTTAGGGGAAGACCTCTGTGAGGACGAGACAGTTGACCAGTCCCTGGGGATTTTCTTGGAATGTGGTGTGGTTAAATCTCGCTGATTTTCCCGTAATGGGATTTTTTCATGATTTTAAAAGCTTTACTACATCAATAATAGATGTGACCACGTGGAGAGCGTTATTTTTATGGATGAGCAAAGGGAAATCCCATTTGTATGGAATTTGTTGGAGAGCAGAGCATGTGTGATAGGTAAGAATATCTTTTTAGCTTGGATGGTGGCTGAGGACAGGTCCGCATAAAGATGGATGTTGGAGAATGGACTAGGTAAGGCAGAAAATCTATGAGCGGCAAACATTAGGGCCTCTTTTTTATGTGGAAAAAATGAATTCTCACTATTGCATCGCGAGACGTTGTTTCAGTGAGAAATCTTGGTTTGGGCAACCTGTGGGTTTTATCAATTACAAATTCTTGTACTGAGGTGTTTGGCAGTAAAGCAGATAGTAACTTTAATAGGAACCCATTTAACTGTGGTTGGGAGATATTATCAGGGATTACATGAAATTTAACATTATTCCTCCTGTTTATAACCTCAAGGTCAGCTATCTGGTTCCTCACGGAAGCAACCTCCTCTTCTAAAGTGTACTGCGCATCTATTAAATTGTTATGGGAGGTAGTGAGTTCATCCATTTTGTTTTCCTAGTGATCGGTGCGCTCCCCCAGATCCTGCAGGGAAGAGTTAAATACGGTTGATATATGGTTTATATCACTGCGAATTGATCCTCTTGGTGCCATAACCATATTTTTAATAAAGTTCTTTGAGGCATGCTAGTTGGATGCTGGAACATTTGCTATGGGATCTTCCTCAAGAGGAATGCTATCCTGTGGAGAGCAGTGAGGGGATATTCCAGGTCTTTGTTTTTCTGTGGGACTTGATGGGGAGGAGAAGTATGCAGCATGGTCTGACGCCATTTTGGGGCTGGTGTGTGGCTTTCTGTCTGATACTCAACCCCATCTTGAGATGTGCTGCTCACTGATGATCTCTGCAGTGGTCCGATGCTCACAGCAGAGCTGGGTGTTTTGACAGCCGAGTTGGGGGAAGCCAGCACTGTGCCCTCACACATAGGGATCCAATGGGGGAGGAAAGCCCGCGGGAGCCTGCAGCATGATCGCATCCGGAGCTGTGCGCCGCAAAGAAGTCGGAGACCTTGTGCAATGGGGCTCTGGAGGTCCTCCGTTTTGTCATAGTTGGGTTAGGGTAAAGCATGATCTTCAGTTTGTCTGAAATTGGCTGCTGATGCTTAAGTTGAGTCGCTTTAAAGATTAGTTTTAAGCGTAGCTCACTAGAAAGCGTTCGTCTCTTTCTGCATCCTGTTTTTATTTTTTGGTTGCAGTTTTTTGTTTAAATTTTATTTTCTATACATGATGCTTGCCCAGGATGTTAAAAAGACCTCCATCAGTTTGTGGTCTACATGGAGGTGATCAGGACTGTATTATTTTCTCAAATCATATGTTTTAGGGTTTAAAATAGGCCCAAAGTTTACGCATTTGCCTTTTCTCTAGCTTCACGGAGGATTAGTGCGCCTGTTGGATTAAGCACATCGGCTTATAAAAAATCTGCTGTTGGCTCCTCGCGAGTGTGCTTATAAAGTTTGCCATTTGTAGGCAGACTCAAGTAGCTTATCTGCGTATGCACAGGGAGCTGACGATACAGCACAGGTGTAAGATTTCCCAGTGGTGCAAGGATGACGCCAACTATGTCATCGACGTCACAGGGGACTGGAGAGGTGAACTGAGATGAAATAAATGTAGCTAAGAGAGCTAGTCTGGCCCGTCCATCGGACCTCTTAGCTGCATTTACATACGGCGTGGAAGAATTGCAAACATCAATTACAGAGGTATTCTTATATTAAAGAGGTTGTCTCGCGAAAGCAAGTGGGGTTAAGCACTTCTGTATGGCCATATTAATGCACTTTGTAATATACATCGTGCATTAAATATGAGCCATACAGAAGTTATTCACTTACCTTCCCTGCGCTGGCGTCCCCGTCTCCATGGCTCCGTCTAACTTCAGCGTCTAATCGCCCGATTAGACGCGCTTGCGCAGAAGGGTCTTCTGCCTTCGGGTCTGTCCGGCAGCAGTGGCGTTCTGGCTCCGCCCCTTCTACGCATCATCGCGTAGCTCCTCCCCGTCAGTGTGCCGATTCCAGCCAATCAGGAGGCTGGAATCGGCAGATACTGGTACAGCTGCTTTCTTAACTATTGAAAATGTTGGTACCTACTCGGGATTATCTATTAACTTGTCAAACTCAATAGCCTTGCCTGTTTATGGACAAAACCTTCTACCTTTCTGCTATGTCAGGCCTTGCTCTAAATTGTGTTACATCATTTAAATATTTGGGCATCATAGGTCCCCTTTCTGTTGCTGATCACCCCCATTATTGATAATTAGAATGTAAACTGATGCAAACTACTACTTTCTGTTGTAGGTCATACCAATCTGCTCAAGATGATGTGGATACCACAACTGCTTCATATTCTCCACAACGCACCAATATGGCTTCTGACATGTTTTCCTATAAAATTAATAGTTTGTTCAGAGACCTTATATAGAGAAAGGGGTGCACCAGAATTAAGTTGGAATGCTTCTGAGAGCCAAAGATGGAGAGGAGTTAGCAGTCTCTAATCCTGACGTATATTTTCTAGCTGCACAACTGCAGCACCTGCATGGGTGGGATGTGGACAACAATACAGTCCCCAACTATCTCCTTCTTTAAAAGTTTAGAGGATCGAAAATGAATTCCTTGAGACACAAATTCTGTGTACATACTAAACAACTCCCCACCTTATATTTACTACATAAACTCTGGTGTAGAATTTGGGTATTATCTATTATTGGCAGTAAATTTTGGTATTTTTGGCATGGCTGGCCTCCTCATAGCTACTATAAATATTGATCAGTGGTTTCATGATGCAAAGAAAGTTTTTTTTCAGACTGTGAACTGGATGCATTAACTGACAGGATGCCGAATCTTAAGATCATTTTTAAAGATTTATATGCTGGCTATAAAAGGAATCTGAAATCCTGGTGGGAGACTCTATCCCTTGACAACTACATCAAAGCTGGGATTGTCCCCACTGGTTTAAGAATTATAGTAACACCGCCATCCAGATGATAATCACCACAATTATTGGCTAAGTGGGAAAAAGAACTTACAAGTTCTATTAGGTTGATTTTGGAGGACAAAAGGTTACTCTAGATTGTACTTCTAAAGAGCTTATTGAGTAGGCTCTAAAATTTAAAACTGACCTGGACTTCGTTACACGAGAAATTTACCCGCAAAACTCTAAAGAAATTTCAAAAATTACTATACAAGGAAGCAAAGCAATTTTTGCGAGATCTGGCAGATTTCAGGGACCAGAAAGCCTACCAATTACTAAAGGAAACTATTAGAGAGCATACAGATACAAATGCCTCTTCTATAGATTTTGAAATGTCTGATTTGGGTCAAAAATTTGCTCAGAGACATCGATTTAGGGTTCATGAAAGAAATGGGGGGGGGGGGGGAAATGGGTAGGCCAGTCAAAAGTGGAGTTGGGAAGGAACCAGGATGGCTAAAATATACAACACTTGTCCAATACTACCCCAACAGATATCCCCTCTACATCATCCTCTTCTACATCTTTTTTTTTTTTTTTATCAATTGCAAGACTCCAGCGGTCGACCATGAACTCTTAAGTAGATGTGCTCAAAAAATTGCAACAAGGTCGTAAGTTTATCACATCATACATTATCAGATTTAGAAATAAAGGTTTTGTCTTGAGGGCTTTCATTTGTGCCAACTGTTGGATATAATGATTTTGTGTGGATAAAAGATGTACATTTGTTCTATAGACTCATTAAAGGACATAAATTCTTTAAGAAAAATTATAAACGGCGTATATTTGGGTATTCCTGAACAAAATTTGGATGGTTGTAGGCACCTGACTTCATTGTATCAGGAATCCGATAGGATTGCTTGAACATGACTAACGTATCATATGAGCTTGCATACCACACAAATTAATGGTGAGGTATTGAGGGTGGCACGAATGCTAGAAACCACTGTTGTCCCCCAGAACTTTTAGCAGAACAGTTCTCACGTCTGCAGATAGAATTTACAGTTCCCTATAATGACATTTTAAATACCTGCTAGTACAACATGCTTTTACAGTAATGTGTGCATCCCAATCTATACAGGTTTCTGTTAGTCAGACCGTAGAAATGATTGCACAATTGGGATCCTTGTCGGGGGTGATTTCTCCATTATATAGCTATCTACTGGACAAGTTCTTATTAAAATTTCCCTCCAACCTGTGAGAGAAGTGGGAAGGGGATCTGAGAATTAACCCCTTAGTGACCAAGCCTGTTTGCGCCTTAATGACCAGGCCAAATTTTGGAAATCTGACAGGTGTCACTTTAACATGGAATAACACCATAAAGGTTTTGCATATCCGAGTGATTCTGACATTGTTTTTTGCCACATATTGTACTTAATTAGCCGGAAAAAATAGGCCAATAGAATTTATGTATGTTTATCAAAAGCGCCAGAATTGGAAAAATTTAGAATAAGTTCGTAATTTTTTCACATTTCCATATTGCAATATCTCAAATATGTGCAAACATAATAAAATTTTTGCTAAGATATATATTTCCATCTGTTTACTTTATTTTGGGTGCACATTGGAAAAACTTTCATTTTTTTAACCATTTAGGAGATGTACAAATTTAACATTAGTTATTAACATTTTGAGGAACACTTTATTTTCCTGCACCAAGCCAAGATTGCAAAGGCTCATAGGTGTCATAATAATAGATACCCCCACAAATGACCCCATTTAAAAAACTACACCCCTTAATGTATTCACTGAGGCGTGTCAGGAGTATATTGACCCCACAGTTTCTTTTCAGGAATTAATGCAATTTAGAGAAGAAATTTTTGCAAATATGTAATTTTAGACACAAGATTTATTTCTATAGTGCACATGAAAATGAGGATTTGCACCCCAAAATGGATACCCCCATTTGTCCTGTGTTCAGAAATATACCCATTGTGGCCCTAATCTTCTGTCTGTATGCACAACTGGGTCTAAACCGAAAGGAGAAGCCGGTGGGCTACCCAGGGCTCACCACTCTGCAACTGATGCAAAATAGAAATAATGGATCCTTTGTATATCATGTGGCAATATACGAAAAGCCTCCAATATAGGGGGCAGTCTTACACCTTTTTAATTCGACCTAGAATATATCTTTGGTGCTGAACTCCTTTTTTATATGTGTTGAAATATTGTCAATTGAAAAACTTTTAGAGACTTTTAAGTTGCGTGAAATTGAGAAAAAGGGCATATTTTGCTAATGTTGGGGGTGAGGGAATGTTTTTACAGCACACGCATACTGTGGCAAAGATAACATGATAACTTTGGATTATTTGGGTCAGTACGATTGCAAAGATACCAAATCTATTTAGTTTTTTTTGTTGTACTACGTTAAATTAATAAAATATCTCTAAAATAAAAGTTTTTTTCTTCTGTCGCCATCTTCTGACAGCTATAACTTTGTTAGCTTTCCATCGATAGGGTAGTAGGGGATCGCGACCTGTGGTTTATATTGGTACCATTTTGGAGTATGACTTTTTGATTGCTTTTTATTAAACTTATTTTTGGAGGAAGACTGACCAAAAAAGCTCAACTCTGGCATTTTTTTTTTCCTGACAACATTCAATATAAATATTCCATTATTTTGATAGATCTGACTTTTGCGGATGCAATGGTACCAAATATGTTTTTTCTCTGTTTTGATTTTTTTGTTTAATGAATTTGGGAAAGGTGATGTTTTTTAAACTTTTAGTATCCTTTATTTGTATAATAATACAAATCTTTATTTTCCACTTATTCTTTCTTTTTATGCACCATAGGGGACTTCAACTTGCGATCATTTCATATTTACTATTTCTGCCGGCATTTAATTACAAATGGCCATAAACCTATACTAATAGGCAGAAATATGACAGCCCTGAAAAGCCCTCGAACTGGGACCCTCAAGTTCAAGACCCTCGAACTTGGATCAGGGCATTTTAAGTGTTAACATTTGCAATCCGCATCAGTGCTGATCATGGCTGTTGCAGGTGGGTGTCAGCTGTTAAACACAGCCAGTACCTTCTGTGTATCGAGTTGGATCAGCTTATGATCCCTCTCCATTCAAACCCCAATGCCGGAGGGCGTACATGTACATTGTACACCCAAAATCGTCAAGGGGTCAATTATTGAAGGAGGCTGTGCATATTATCAATTATGTTAGGGATAGTGCAGCTTAATTCTTGTAGTGGACAATGCAGCTTATTATATTGTGGGGGACAGTGTGGCGTATTACTAAGGGGCACAGTGTGGCTCGTTAAATACTCAGGGGATACAAAGGGGCTAATTTAACATTCAGTAGCTCACTGTTTAGCTTGTTTCATAGGGGCACTGTGTGTGGCATACAATTTGTCTTATAGTGGTTAGTCATATAAAAAATTATAGAGCCACAAACATCGGGAGGACAACTTCTGAAGAGAATAGTTAAATCTATGAGAAGTTGACATGGTGATCTGGGACAAATGGAGAAGCACTCCAATTATAGATGATATTAACTGTGCGTTACTGAATGTGATTGTCATTAATCTGCCACTGATTGTGTCTGATTGATACTGTATGGTCTGCAGAGTGATGATGGATGGCAGCATTATTGTTTATGAACTAACAACTCCCAGAATTTATTTACCATGTTTGAGTCATACTTGGAGGTGTCACATGGTACAAATGTCTATAACAAGTGTAACCTAATTTTGCAGTTTATCCCTTCATTGATCTTATCTCTGGTGCTGAATTTATATACTGAGGTTGGTTCTGGTATTGTATTTATGTGCTGAGAATAGTTCTGGTGCTGTAGTTATGTACTAAGGTTGGCCTTGCTGCTGTATTTATGTACTGAGGTTGATTCTAGTGCTGTATTTATGTTATGAGCTGAGTTTTGGTGTCGTATTTATGAGCTTGGTTCTGGTGCTGTATTTTTGAGTTTCGTTCTAGATTGGTATTTATATAATGACCTTAGGTTTTGTGTTGCATTTATCTACTGTGCTTGGTTCTAGGGCTGTTTTTGGTATGATCTTGGTTTTTATGCCTTATTTATGTTATAGGCTTGGTTTTGCTGCTATATATATGTTATGTCTTGGTTCTAGTGCTGTATTTATATGAGCTTGTTTTTGTACTGTATTTATGATATAATCTTCGTTCTGGCGCTGTATTTACATTTTGATCTTATTTCTGGTTCTATACATATTTGCACTGTGTTTAGTTCTGGGGCTCTGTTTATATTGTGAGCTTGGTTCTGGTGCTGTATTTATGGACTTTAGTTATTTCTGAGGCTGTGTTAATGTAGTGAATTTTGTTCTAGTATTACTGATTACATTAATGGAATTATTGTACTTGTTTTATTGAAATATTAGCTTTGAGAATACTTTCCATGACACGCTACAACATCAGTTCGTCATGTACACATTTAGTCAATCAAGTGGGGAACTTCTAAAAAATTTGAATCCCACCCCTGAGGTAACGTTTTTGATAAATGTCTGCTCCTCTCAAATTGATCCTCTTTAAAGGGGAATAAAAGAAAGTCAGCGTTTTTCATGTTATCTTCTGCCAGTCCTGTAAAACCTTGTTTTGGAAACCCTCATTTATTAGTGTGAACGCTTTAAACTATCTACATGCTTTAGGAATTGATCCAGCCAAATATGCATCTGCCAAAAGATTTGAATTCAAGTGCTTGAGTCCAACTGGTCTTTCTCCCTGACGTTTATGGTTTCTGTTTTGTCCTTATTGTTTGATTTGGGTTTGTGCCTTCATTTAAATTCTGCATCACTGTCAACACAGTTTACCAATGTGGAAAAAATAGGATTATAACAGTGGGAGAGGAAGAAAGGACCACATTGAAGTAAAAATAAGTGGTCTCCTTCATTTACCAGTAATGATGAGCTCTTAAATTGAGATTAATACATGCAAACAAGGCTTAATCTGTTTAAACTTTCTGCTTAATCTTTCTTAAATGTAAACAACATTTGTGCTGCCTTAGAGATGTTAAATGATTGGACTCCCGAGACACTGCTTATCCTGTTCAACACTTTCCTTTAATAACTTCAAAGAGCAATTTTTATATTTATCGAGGGTGTTAAGTATAGCTAGGCAGAATTTGTTTCTTGGCTATTTAGTTAAAACCAACAGGGATTAAATTGGAGTTTATAGCTGTTGGTAAAAATGTGTGTGTTTTCCTTTACTGGCAAATAAGATATTTAGATCATTGAAAACATAATCCTATTACTATATTGATAGATGAAATGACATTACATGCACACATTTTTGTGGATTCACTGCAAATGTATTAATAATAACTTTTCTATTAGCCCTTTAGAACTGACCGTAAAGGCCAATTTAGATACAACGATTATCGCTCAAAATTCGCTCAATGGAAATCTTTTGAGTGATAATCGTTATGTGCATTTACACGGCAAGATGATCGCTCAAAATTCGCTCAAACTGCAGTTTTGATGGTTTTGAGCGTTCACTTTGCATAAGCTCTTAAGTAGCTAATCAGTTACTTAAAGGGGTTGTCCTGCGGCAGCAAGTGGGGTATACACTTCTGTATGGCCATATTAATGCACTTTGTAATATACATCGTGCATTAAATATGAGCCATACAGAAGTTATTCACTTACCTTCCCTGCGCTGGCGTCCACGTCTCCATGGCTCCGTCTAACTTCAGCGTCTAATCGCCCGATTAGACGCGCTTACGCAGAAGGGTCTTCTGCCTTCGGCTCGGTGTGGCACGAGCGGCGTTTTGGCTCCGCCCCCTTCTAAACGTCATCACGTGGCTCCGCCCCATCACGTGTGCCGAATCCAGCCAATCAGTAGGCTGGAATCGGCACACGTGACGGGGCGGAGCTACACGATGACACGTAGAAGGGGGGGAGCCAGAACACCGCTGCTGCCGGACAGACCCGAAGGCAGAAGACCCTTCTGCGCAAGCGCGTCTCATCGGGCAATTAGACGCTGAAATTAGATGGAGCCATGGCGACGGGGACGCCAGCAACGGAGCAGGTAAGTGAATAACTTCTGTATGGCTCATATTTAATGCACAATGTATATTACAAAGTGCATTAATATGGCCATACAGAAGTGCTTAACCCCACTTGCTTTCGCGAGACAACCCCTTTAAGAGTTTATTAGTGTGTAAATGAAGGCTCCTGCTGTATACATAAGACAGCTGGAGCGCTATCTTCTGTATACAGCTGCTGTGTTCTCAGAGCACTCAACTGGTATCCAGCTGGAGCGCTGTCTTCTGCATACTCCTGCTGTGTTCGCGGAGCACTCAGCTGGTATCCCGCTGAGTGCTCTAAGCGGGTATACAGAAGAAAGCTAGAGTGCTGCAGGAGCTCCTGGGCTCCAATGCAAAACCTGTAACAGGGCCCCCAACTATAATGCTTTATTCATAATATGAGGCTTCATATATGGAGAAGAGAGGCCTTATAGTCCCCCTAAGGCTCCTGGGCCCGGGTGCATCCGCATCCCCTGCATCCCCTATAGTTACGCCAGTGACTAGAGTGATAAATGAAAATTATGCTGAATCACTCTCCTATGCCATATACAATATACATTTATAATAATCTTACTGGAATATTCTTCATTAAACAGCATACATGCACTGACTTTTTTTGTATTCTTTCTTAAAATTGTTCTAATTTTAGGAAAATACTACTTGAAAACTGACACTGCAGCTGCTTTAGTTCATTTTTAAGGAGGATCTATCATCTCCTCTGACATGTTTGTTTTAGTAAATACTTGTATTCCCTGTTCTATAACAATTCTGGAGTATGTAGGCTTTTAATTCCTTGTTGTGTTGTTTCTCTGTTATTCCTCTTTGCAATTGATGACTAAATTGTCAGCTGGGTGTTACCAGTTGGAGGTGTGGCTAGTACACTTTAACATTGTCCAATCAGTGCTGACATGATCACACACCATAGTGACATACTCCTATGTCAAGGAGAATTGTTGACACCGAGTTGCCAATTACTCATAAAATAACAATTCTGACGCATCATTTCTTACAACTCTATGTCGCACTGTTCCTCTGTTATTCCTCATGGAAATATTTAAATATTTATATAAAGATTATTATTAATACATTTCTAAGATGTGTATAGAAGAATAGAAGATAGACTCCTCCCATGAGCTCAGAGAGAACTGAAAATTAGAACTAGTGAGAGATGCAGGGTACAAGTCATACAGTAGCCAGAAATAGTGTTATCTCTTGTACACACACGGCGGCTTATACTGAAATGTTATCGGAAAGTGCAGGTATGCTTTTTATGAAAAGAGTTCTCCTAAACAACGCCATTTTAGTGCATACTAGTTCTGTGAGAAGCATTGTAAGGCGAACCCCGTATCTATCAGCTGCTGGCAACCAATCAACTTTCTTAGAACATTTTTGATGAGAATTTTTTAGAGTAGATGGCTAAAAAAATCTCACAATTCTCGCAAGTGTCTTTTGCAGCTTGATTCTAGACCCTATTTCTATGAACTGCATAGTGTAAGCGCTGAGCACGGACCAGTTCAATGTGCATTTTCTATATGCCCTTGGTTTAAGTGCCTTATAACAGTTGCCCGCAAACCCTTCAGCTGTCAGGGATTTGTGGGTATTTTACACCTATAGGCCTCCTGTCCACTGGCGTATCACTAAAACGCTGCGAAGACCTGGCAGAGACTGCATATGGACAGCGAGTGTACTGCACATGCCCGCGTATCACACACACGCGGTCTTGCCCAGTGTAACTCTTTTTTTTTTTTTTTATTCCTTGCTCTGTTACATAGTGGGGGTCCGTATTAAAATGCTGCCCACACACGATGTATTGCACATGGGCAGCATTTGCATATGCTGCCTATACAAAATTATATGGCTCACTCTGCATAGTACGCTGAGAACTAGAGGATGATGCGATCTATTTCTCGCGCATATATACACGCAGTGTCTACACGGTCATGTGTATGGATCAGGGAAAGTCCATTACATGGACATGCATTGCACGCTTAATACGTGGTGGAAAAACACTCGCGGACATGACAATTCCAGTAGCCAGGACAATTTTTAAATTTTCAACATGTCCTAATAAAATCTAAATTACAATGAAAAAAAAGCATAATAAACCACCCTGTATCATATATTTTCTGAAAGTAGACTTGACAAAATACCACTCAGCAATGACATCAACGTCATTTTTAATACCAAATCCGTAAAAATTTATATTAGCGTGTAAAAGTTTAAGGCCTCCTGTCCACGGGCGAAATTTCACTGCATTACCTGCGTCAATAATCCGCACGCAGGTAACTCAATGAACGCTTTCCATAGGATAACTATGGAAAGCGCAGCTTGATGTACACGAGCAGAAAATTGCGTTGAATTTCCACTCGCCTATAAAAATCGCGGCATGCCGCGATTTTCCGCAATGAACCCATCATAATCATAGGTTCATCGCGGAAAATCGTGGTCACAAAGTGTTCTCCTGTGGTGCAAATCCGCAGTGGTGTATTGCAACACCCGTGGACAGCCGGCCTAACCTAAGAAGAAAATTCAAGTATAAATATAGACAGATTTGTTTACATGCTGTAAAATCACCAGAACCGGAAACCCCAAAAATGTTGTTTTAAGCTGCAAATTTTATTAGTAACAATCTATTATGCACTTTGAAAAGTAAGTGCACCCCTAAACCCTGAAGGCAGACCACTTGATAATTGCAGTTCTTTCTACAGGCTTATTGTAGCCATATTCACCGTCAAGTAACTGTGCCTCAAATAGCATTATTTAAAAAAAAAATGAAAGCATACATTTGCTCCTAAGAGTCACATTCAGTCTGAGGTTCGCACAGAAGAGACAATGTAACATTTGAGGTAAATATGTACAGAGAATATACAAGTGGGGACATTTTTTATTGACACACAAGCATGGAAACAATGCAGTTTTGTAACTGGTATCAGCAAACTGCTGTCACACTACAGCTGTACCAAGAGGCTGGATCCACAAGTACATGACAAACACAGATTGATATACAATCCAGTGGTTTTTTCATTGAGCCCAAATTGTACTGAAATATAATAGACATGTATTAGCAATTAGCTACTAAGACTAAATTCATAGGACAGCTTAATCTTGTGTGGTTTTGGCACGGCTTCCAATATATTGCATTGACCACATAAAAAATTACAATAAAAAGCGTAGTCCTTTGTGGTTTGGTTCATGCATCGTGTGTAGAGATGAGCGAACGTACTCGGTTCGGGTGTTTTTGGACTCGAGCACCGCTTTTTCCGAGTAACTGACTACTCGGATGAAAAAATTCGGGGGGCGCCGGGGGTGCACGGGGGGTTGCAGAGGGGAGTGGGGGGGGGGGGGGAGAGAGAGTCCCCCCCCCCCTGCTCCCCACTGCTACCCCCGGCTCCACCACGCCGCCCCCCGAATCTTTTCGTCTTAGTCAGTTACTCGGAAAAAGCGGTGCTCGAGTCCAAAAACACCCGAACCAAGTACGTTCGCTCATCTGTAATCGTGTGCGATTATAGTCACATATAGTGTTAAGAGAAAATTAATAAAGAGGCATTGATGGGCCCCACTGATTTTCTAGGTGAGGTTGTA
This sequence comes from Eleutherodactylus coqui, assembly GCF_035609145.1. Taxonomy (NCBI): domain Eukaryota; kingdom Metazoa; phylum Chordata; class Amphibia; order Anura; family Eleutherodactylidae; genus Eleutherodactylus; species Eleutherodactylus coqui. Next base: position 398,147,513 of record NC_089837.1, read on the forward strand.
TCTGTAGAGGCCTAAGTTGCTTGTCCTTTGATTAATACCCTGTTTCCCCCAAAATAAGACAGCGTCTTATGTTATTTTTTGCTCAAAAAGATTTCACCTTTTTACATGTATAGCTGCCTGGACACTATTTAAATTGACTTATTTTTAATAACTGTAAGCAGGGCTTAATTTTGGAGTAGGGCTTATATTTCAAGCATCCTCAAAAATTCAGAAAAATCATTTTGCATCCTCAAAAATCCTGGAAAATCATGCTAGGGCTTATTTTCAGGGGAACAGGGTATCATGCAGTTTGCATATTAATATTTTGCTATTGAAGGGTGTCTTCTTTCTTTTTTTCATTGTCCTAACTTCAATGAACAAGGCAGCTGGTAAAATGCTGGATTGTTCATGCACCAGAAAACAAAAACTATTCAAAGCTTTTTGCCTATTTACGCAGTAATAGCAAAAAAATACCCATTCTTACCCATTAGGGCAACATTGACTCTATTTGTCGAACAAATGAAGTAAACACAGCAATTGGAGAAGACGTTTTTCTTTTATACTTAGTTGACATAGACTGCTGTGTGAGTACCAAACCATCTGCAGCTACTTAGGTCCATTCTAAGATAGTTAACTAATAAGTATTAGTGTCTTCTGCGCTTCTCTCTGAATGCTTCTGTCCTGTCACTTCTGAACATCTAAACAGCAGAACCTAATTTCAACCTCCAGGACTGCATAAAATCCAATTCCAGATTGTGTTTGTCCGATATCACTTCCAATCTGCTTCTCCACTGAGAGGCTATTTGCAGTCTTTGTGCTTCATGACATTAAAGCCAATAGGAAATGGTCATAGGGTGATAGTTGTTTGTGTCACTTTGAGGTTGTTTATTATTTCTTGTTTCATGTTTTAAGCCATAGAGCCTTAGGAGGAATCCTAAAACAAGGTTTTCAATAAAGTAGTTTCACTCTTCTCACTTTATAATCTGCTTCTATGAGACGGCCTGGCTCTTTAAACTGTCTTCATATAATAGGACATTTGATTCAATTAAACGAGCTCTGTAGATTGAAACCATAACGCTTGCTGAACAAATTAATAAAATGCTGTAAGGCTTTCATTATCAGTCCCTGAGCTGTCCGTGACCAAATCATAACATCATGTAAATTACAATGTTACAGCCCTGCAGAACATCTTTATTATTGGACAGCAGTCATAGTATTTATCTGGTGATTGGGTGGTAATGGATAGATTAGTTTGTAATAGTTTTTTAAGTTTATTATTTTACCTATTGAAACCCCAACATGTGTAAGTCATTCATAATTACCTGCAATAACAAAATGAGAACATAGGTTATGCAGTGGAGTACCTTTGCACAATTCCTGCGTAGGGCTTATTCACACAGGAGTGCCCATGTTGGGGCAGCAAAAATCGGGCAAAAAAACGATCAGACAGTGCATGGACGCCATCTATGTGTTGCAATTTTTTCTCCTTTGCCATAAGAAAAAATGCATTTGTGAATAGTCTAATTGAATATTATGAAATGTGTATTGTACATGTGAAGTCCGTGTACACATGATAGATGAGTCATGCCTATGTGAATAAGGGTACTTTCACACAGGAGCAATAGTCCTTGAGTGAGTGGAGGTGGTGGACACTGGAGATCTCCTCTGGCTGCCCGCCACTATTCACAGTGAACAGGCTGTAGTACAAAGATGAGTAACTGTATGTTTACACTGAGTGAGAAGTTGTTTACTAGTCATTCAGTGAGCTGATACAAAGCGACTAGCGACTAATGAGTGATTTTTCGCTTGGTAACATTTTAGGTCCCACTTACACATGGGATGACTATCACTGGAAAATGCTTACTTGGGAGATTTTTTTTTGGCCGATAGTTGGCCCGTGTAGAAGTGCCCTAAGCCCTTAGGCCACTCTCACACATGTGTTCACAGAATGTCGAGTCTGAAACCGTAGCGTATTACCATGTTTTTGCGTGGCATTTTCGAACGCATGTTACAGAATTTGACAGTGTATTTTAACGCATCTCATCATTGTGATGGGTAATGAGGTGCATTAACAAGCGCTAAAATGCACAAAAATAGAGCAGACTGCGCTCGAAAAATGGCAGCGTTAGACAAAACGAGCTATGTGAGAGATTCTTCGTGGATGTGCTGCAGAATTTATGTGCGGAAATTCCGCAGAATTTCTGCTTATGCGGCAAAACCGCATTGTTTATTGTTGCGTATTATGTGCGGTTTTTCTGCATGGAAATTCCGCAGGTCAATTAATCTGCAGTGCTTTTTAAAGTATTTCCAGCGTTTTCAGCTGCAGTTTTTGCTGCTTACATGGAGGCCTATGGACAAAAAATGCAGCGGAAGTGTCCAAAGAATTTACATGTCTTCAAAAAGCACTGCGGCAGTGTGGAAAAATTCCGTTCTATGAGAACAACTTTTTGCCAAAACACATTCACTTTGGCTTGCACTGCAAATGCAGCGGGTTTTCCGTCCTGCGGATCTGCAACGGCAAAACGCCGCAAATCCGCGGCAATTCCGCCCTGTGTGAACCCAGTCTAAGTGCAGTACTGATAATTATATAGAATGTAGGAAGAAAGGAAAAGGGATCAGGGGAACATAAAATGCACATTAGTACGTGATCAAGAAAAAGAGGAAAAGACACAAGGAACTCTCAAGACTTAATCTCTTGTAAGTAGTGCTAAATGTGGTCATGGTGGAGTAAGGGCTCATTCACACAGACGTATGCATACAATGCTGCGAGTTTCCCACTGCATTGTACACATTACAGCCCTGCGGTTGGCACTGCACATACCCAGGAATCTGACGCCACAGACATGCACAGGGTGATTTATTTTTTATCCTTTTTAAAATACCCTGCTCTGTTCAGAGCAGGGATGCATATTGAAGCCTTGCCCGTTCGCAATGCCTGCGTATGAACAGCATTTCATACGTAGCCCATTCAAGGGCTGCGTTTAATACGCGGAAAAATAGAGCATACAAACAAATGAAAAACATTATTTCAAGCATTGTAAATTAGGACCTAAAAATTAATAATGGTGATCTGGTAGAAAAAAATTAAAAGGGGTAAATTGTGGAGAATAATTAAAATTAGAAGACTCATTATTATTGCAGTTCCTCTGTTATTTTACATATATTAACCCCTTAATGACACGGCCCCGCTTTTTTTCCCATTTTCGTTTTTTCCTACAAGTTGTATTTTTCAATGGTGCTATTTAACGTAACGTATAATGTACTGAAAATCTTTTAAAAAATTCAGAGAGGGATAAAATGAAAAAAAAAAACACATTCCGCCATCTTTCAGTGCGCCTTGTTTCTACAGCGCACAGACTGCGACAAAAACGACATGATAACTTTATTCTATGGGTCAGTACAATTTCTACAATTCCTAAACTTGTTTAGTTTTTTTTTTACTGTACTACTTTTTTGTTGTTGTTTTTTCAAAGACATTTCATTTTTCTAAATTATTTTCTGCCTCCATCTTCTGAGTGCAATAACTTTTTTATTCTTCCATTGACGTAGTTGAGCGGGGGGTCATTTTTTGCAAGATGTTCTGTAGTTTACATTAGTACCAATTCGGAATACATATGACTTTTTGATCACTTTTTATTGCGTTTTTTTCTGAGACAGGGTAACTGAAAAAGTGTATTTCTGGTATTCTTTATTTTCTTTATCGAACAATATTCACCATGTGGGGTAAATAATGTTCTACTTTGATAGATCGGACTTTTACGGACATGGCGATACCAAATATGTATTTTATCTTTTATGATTTAGATTTATTTTATTATAGATATGGCAAAAGGGGGGTGATTAAAACTTTTATAACTTTTTTTTTTACAATTAATAAAACTTTATTGATCTTATTTTTACTTTTCTTTTAAGCCCTCCTGGGGGACTACAATATGCAATGCTTTGATCGTTCCTGCAGTATGACGTAATGCTATAGCATTACATCATACTGGGATTTGACAGGCAGTCTATCAAGTCACCCCACAGGGATGGCTTGATAGGCAGTCTCCTAAGACAGCCCTGGGGTCTTTCAGAAGGCCCCCAGCTGCCATAACACTTGCACGGCTCCCCCGATCTTACCACGTGGGGGAAGGGGGGACGACCATACAGGACAGAATTGACCGGCATTTAAAGGGTTAATAGCCACGATCGGCCGTGTGGCCGATTGCAGCTATTGCCCGCAGGTGTCAGCTGTGATAAACAGCTGACGCCCACTCTGTATGAAGAGAGGTCGCCCCGCGACCTCTCTTCATACATACCCTGACGCTCCAGGATGTAAAATGTGTTCTCCCAGCGTCACTTCCAGTCTCTAATTGCGAGATCTTGCTAGTTATTTTGAGATCTCATGTTTTGGCTAAAAGATCACTTTTTGGCATTAATAAAACAGTTATCAGTCTTTTACCCACTGTATTAAAGGTTATCGATGAATAACTATTCTATTAACTCCAAAAATAGTGGGTTTGCTGCATTCTGACAGTTGAGTTGGCTGCTAAAGATGCTGGGAGTTTGATTATTGGAATTTAGTGGTCAACTCCTGTGCGAAATCAACAATTAAACAGGCCAGTAGAGGAGTTTGCTTTTTTTTATTATTTTTTTTAATGGACTACATTTTGTAGGATTTTTTTATTTTGGGGGACTAAATTTGACAAACTTGATTTTAAAGAGAACATAATATTTATGGATGCTATCATACAGTCCACTGACATTTGTAGAAATTGCTGCTAGTAATGTAGGGTCTTAGCTAGGCTTTAATTCACATGTGGCTAAGACTCAGTTTGTTGCCTTAAAAAAAACTCAGCAAAGTTGAGTTTTTTTTGTTCATGCCCTCTTGGCCTCAGCACCTGGCAGCACATGCAAAGCCAGCCCTCACCCATATTAGACCCTGAATAGTGTAGTTGTGGAGCCATTGTGTACTGGTCACTGGAGTCAGAAGTAACCAACTCCTATACGAGCAATTCAGTTAGTGAATTAGGAGGTTCCAGGAAATTTCATCCAATTTTTTTCGTCCAATCCATTGATTTTGTCCATTGCTTTCCTCGTCCTCTAGGACATTTCGTCCAATTTCTTTTGTCCAATTCACATTTCATCCAGTTGATTTCCTCGTCCAATAATCTGCAACGGCTTCTCTGCCTCTGAGTCTGCACCACATGGTTCAGAGGTAGAGGCAGAGAAAACTGTGGCGGAATCCCCTCCCTCTCAATGCCAGAGCATTGAGAGGGAAGGGGGGTATTCCGCAACAAAGTCGTCATACAAATTATACCACCTAAATGAAGGGAAATATGTGGCAAAAAAACAATGTCAGAATTTGCGGAGTTATTGTTAAATTCACACCTGCCAGATTTCTAAAATTTGGCCTGGTCATTAAGGTGGAAACAGGCTTTGTCAACAAGTGGCTCAGAATTACTTTTGCGTTTCGAATGCTAAGTGGATAAAATCTTGGTTGGACATAGCGATATATATAGGACAAATGTAGATTGGACGAATTGTCCGCCCGGACGAGTTTCTCCTCGGACAAACTTATAAAAGGACAAGAAATCTTGGACCGACCGCCCTCAAACCAATTATGACATTGGAATACACAGATTAAACACATATTCAGTACATACCGTCATAACTAGTATATTCTCAGTTCAGAACTGATTGTAGACAGATTTAATTTACAATTTGAGATAGTTTATGCTGAGTATTTTTAAATTTTTAATTTTCAAACTTACCTAAAAGGTCAAATGATCAATTAGCTATAAAGTATCCTTCTCCTCCACAGCACTGTGCATTTGGTAAATTAGTCATAACTCTTCTGGGTGACTTTTAAAGATGAGGTTCTTTTCGAGAGGGTAGTTAAGTGGATTTAGAAAATAATAATTTTAAGAAAATAAAAAAGTATGACTTTTCCTTTAAATGAGGTATACCCCTTGTGTAGTAAATAAAGATGTAGATGGTGAACAAGCAAAAAAGTCTGTCTGGAGAAACACTACTTAATCCACAGGAAAGAATCAAACATACAAACGAACACGCCTGCTCTTTCCTTTTCATGTTCCATGTGAGCTCTTTGGATTATCCTGTTTGAGTCTGGAAAGCCATTGACAATGTTGATGGTCAGAACAAATGATCGCCCAACACAAAAGTGTTAAGAAGGATTATGTGTTTGGTTTGTCATTTTGTGATACAGCTGTAGGACACAGTCAAACACTTGTCTAACCAGAATTGTTACAAGCTAGAAATAGTACAATAGATGTTTCTATATGAACACTACCTATTGAGGAGCCTCTTTTAAAAGAGAAATGTGATGAGATCAACCTTTTGTAAATGGGTCTTTCAGGAGGTCTCACACCCAGGCACATGCATTGCTGTAAGACAAAGTCATTGCAGCCAAGTTACTTTTTCTAAGGCCAATTCCCTCTTTTTTTTTTTTTACTTTTCTCCTAATTCCTTTGTCAGTCCTCTCAACTTTATATTGATCTGTCTGACTATATTACACACAGTCTACTTTAGACTACTGATAGAATAACTCTAACAGCCCATTTTATACTTATCTCAGGGGTATGTTACCACGCTTTAAATAATTATTTGAACTGAAGCCATATTCAGTCATGGGTAGATGTGTTTTGCTTGTGTTCTTCCATCAGTCCAAAGAGACCACATCATTCCCACTTGATTTTCTTTTGTCATGCTCTCCTATGTGTTTTTATTCTCATTTTTCATTTATCATTGTTGAAATGTCTACTGATGTTCACTTATCTCATGTGCAAAGAGCAAAATTGCTGGCTTCTTATTCACTTCCATACTAAGCTGATATAAAATGAACCACGAGGATGAAAACCAAGCTCAATGGCTTCATAATGACTTCAGCAGAAACCGGAGCTCAGAAGTACATAATAGTCATCTCATCCTGCTATGCTATTGCAAGATTGATTTTAAAGCTTGTTTGGCAATTACTCAGCAAAATAAAATATTAATGGCCGTGTATGGTATAGCTCAGTGGAGGGGCCGCGAAGTGTTTAGGGAAAAAGGGGGCAGGTTTTGAAAGAGTTTGTTATATATATATATATATATATATGTGTGTGTGTGTGTGACATCTCTGTAGATTCGCATGACAGCTAAGTTCCTATTTTACAGTTTTAGTGTCTTTTTAATTAGTTTTTTTAACCCCTTCCCACTGCAGCAATTTTTGGCAGCAGCAATTGTTGAAAAACTTTGACATTTTTAAGTTGGGCATTGTACCATTCTGTTTTATGTTGTGTTTTTACAGCATCCACAGTGCAGTATAAGTAACACAATAACTTTATTCTGTAGGTTGGTACGATTACAGTAATTTCACTCTGTCTTTATGTAAACTGCTTATATTCACTGTGTTACAAGGGTATAACTTTACTATATAAAAATCAGTGTTCTTACTAATATTCAGGGTGCTGAACGCAAATACGGTAACTAAAATTTTCTGTCTGCTGGAAGGGAGAATACTGGCATACATTAAAGAGATTAGTGACTTAGGGCTGCTTCCCACTGGCCATGTGATATAGCCCTCCGCAATCATTCTGAAAACACCTGGATGCAAGGCTTTTTCACATGGAAACAGTCTCACATCCCTGCGAGGGTTCCCTTCATCCCCGCCACGGCTGTCGCAGCCATGGCACGACATCGTGATGTTCTCCCACTGTTCTCATTGGGGCTAGTGCTGCTGCCGCCGGCCCCATTGAAAGCAAGTGGTAACCCCTGGATGCGACAGCTTCACATCCCTGCGGGGCTGAAGGAAACCCCTGCTGCAGCTGTCACAGCTGCGGCAGGGGATCACGATGTTCTCCCCTTGTTTTCAATGGGGCCGGTGCTGCTGCCGCCGGCCCAATTGAAAGCAATGGGCGATATCGCACAAAGAATTGACATACTGCGATGTGTTTCCTATATAGCATTGCAACGTAGTGCCACTTTTGGAGGTTATTTGTTACTCTACATCTGTTACCTGGTGATATTATGTCATGCTTATAACTGTATGTTACCCTATTCAGGATTTACTGTTTTTTAAGTACATTTCTTAAACCTATTTAATTGCAAATAGGTCTACACGTCTTTATTCTACTATTAACGTTATTGTCTGTAAATCTGTTTTTAACAGTCAAAATCTGAGCACAGATTTGGAATGAACACCTAAATCTTTGTAAGAAACACAAAAATTTAGTGCAGAAAAAATAAAAAAACATTTTTTGTAACACTACCGTGCTTGCTGGTAAGATCTACGTTTGTTCTGTTGAATCCCTCTTTCTTCCTTAGATAAAGACTGAAGTGAGAAAGCAGTGCTCACACTTTTTTAGTTTCAGCAACCAAAAATATATTTAATACGGCTGGGCTGGGTGTCCTCACTTTGAGAATGTGGGGGATCCGGTACTTTTCTTTTTTGCTACAGTGTTTTTAGTCAATCCCCTCTGAAGGCTTTTGAGGAACCGGGTCATGTTTCCTCTCTCCAGCTTCTTGCACCTGAGAAACAAAGCCCCCATGTGAATCAATCTGCTGTTGAATTCTGCACCCTAGCTTTAGACCTTTCTTGGGACAACGTAGCATTGCAATGTCTTTTCTGCGAAGGGCTGGCATCCCATATACAAGGCAAACTGACATGGCCTGAGAGTCCATCTTCTATAAATGACATAATTTCCCTTGATACTCCAAGTGGCTTTTAATTTCACATAGACAACTAAGGAAAAGGAGCATTTTTCACACTTGCCAATGTAAGGCACCAGTTCTTGACAACCCCAAATTATCTTTAGCGTATGACGAGCCATATTTTTCTGAAGGGGTTATGCAACTTGGTTGAATTATTATGTTCTCTGTGAAGCGATATAGGAGATTGATTATCTCATGGCTTATGTTTTTATTGCAGACAAAGGGATTGTCTTCACATTAACTGTCCTGTTTGTCCTCTTAGACCAGGAGAACGTTCTAGCCATAGCAATAAAAGTGAAATTATGATTGGCCTGACTGACTGCTCCCCTGTGAGAAAAAAACTGTCACCTATAACGCTTATGTTTTCTCTGTTTCCTTTTTTTCTGAATCATGATATCTTGTGTTTGTACCAATTTTCTTGGAACCAAAACCTATACAGCATTGCCTTGGGGATCTTAAGACCTGCCAAGAAGAGGTTAGCTTTGAGCAGAGCTCTCAGGAGAAGACGTTCTTTTATGAATTTGCGGTTTATTTAATCCTGTACTAGTGAGAAGGTTGACGGGATTGTATGGACGATTGAGTGGTGGTTGTTTGTTGATGGAACTACTTATATGTCTATATATTCATATCAGTGAGATTATAGATTTGTCTTGATGCCCCCTTTGCAACATTCTTTTTCAATTGGCAGATTTCTATATACAGGTAAGTTGTCATTCTGGAAGCGATGGTTTGACGTATGTTTGTAACGTTTCTTTCATCGCTCATGCAAACTGGTTTTGAAAACTTGCATGTTTGAAGGTCGTGCTTAGGTGTGTTGGTTTCACATACAAAAATGACATTTTCCAAACCTTAACTCATGGGATTTGGATATTGCATTCCTGTGGCTGCGCAGTTGTGCCTTGATGCTGATTGATGGGGATGGCACCAAGTTGGATTTGCAAGTTGTGGTGAAGACTGATCAAAGATGATGTAAGTGTGTTAGATTTGTTCTCTAGAGGATCCCATATCATTAATTTTTTTTAAGTAACTACCATGTTTCCCCGAAAATAAGACCATGTCTTATAATAATCTTTATTTGTATAGTGCCAACTTATTCCATAGTGCTTTCGAGGCACATGGGGAACACAAACAATATGAAAATTACAGAAATTACAAAAGTTACATGTGGTATTTCATTATTTGGAAGCAAAGGTGGTGGGGGTGATACATAAGGTACAGGGGCAGGCGGTGGAGCAAGGGGGAACACAGTAATGTGACGATAATATGTGATATACACAAACAGGGTGGAGGGAATACAGAAGGTATGGGGCAGGAAGGGTACATGATAGGCAAAAGGGGAAAGCCATAGGAAGGCGGTATTTTGTGGGGGTGGGGGACTAGATCAGGAGGTTAGGTATGCTTCTTTAACCCCTTGAGTGGCACGCCCGGAAAATTTCCGGGGTCGAGCTCCACTGCTCATAGCAACATAGCCCGGAAGATTTCCGGGCTATGTATCACTATGGGAGCTGCAGAGCACAATGCCACAAGCTGTGACAGTGTGCTCTGCCTGCACAGACCCACACAGAGCAGTGCAAGGGCTTTGAAAAACCAGCAGAAGATATTGCCGACATGTCGGCAATGTCCTGCTTTGTTTACAAGTTGCCATAGAGACCATCGGCTTGTCAGAAGCAGGCCGATGGTCTCTGTGGCAGGGAGAGCTGGTTGTTAGCTGTCAGAGGACAGCTAGGTACTAGCTCTTACAGCAGAGATCAGAGAAAACCTCCGATCTCTGCTGTGTTAACCCTTTACATGCTGCAGTCTATGTGACTGCAGCATGTAAAGGGCTGTCACTGCAGCATGTAAAGGGCTGTCACCATCGGACCCCCGGAATGTGATCAGGGGTCCTGATGGGTCCCTGTGGAAGTCCCCTAAAGGGACAAAAAAAAAAAAAATTAAAAAAAAAAAAAAAAAAAGTTAAAAAATTATTAAAAAAATAAAAAAAACACTTGTCTCCCTTTTAATTTGTAAAAAATCAAAAATACAATCACACGTGGTATCCATGCGTCGTAATGACCCAGAGAAGGAAGTTAATACATTATTTAACCCCTTAATGACATGGCCCCTTTTTTTCTTTTTTCCCCATTTCTTTTATTCCTCCCCCCTGTTTAAAAAATCACAACTTGTCCCGCAAAAAACAAGCCCTCATATGGCCGTGTCAATGAAAAAATGAAAAAGTTATGGCTCTTGAGACGCAACTGCAAAACTACCGTATATACCGGCGTATAAGGCGACGGGGCGTATAAGACGACCCCCCAACTGTCACCTTATACGCCGGTATACAGTGGAGAAAAAAAAATAAATTCATTACTCACCTCCCACGGCGTTCTGTCGCGCTCCGGCAGGATGTCGCTCGCTCCGGCAGGCTGTCGCTCGCTCCTCGTCCCCGCCGCAGCATAGCTTTCTGAATGCGGGGCTTGAAATCCCCGCTTCCAGAAAGCTAATACACACGCCGGCAGCCATGACATCATTGAATGGCTGTGATTGGCTAAAGCACACGTGGCTTCAGCCAATCACACTATTCAATGACATCATTGAATGGGTGTGATTGCTAACACGTGCGCCTTCAGCCAATCACAGCCATTCAATGATGTCATTGAATAGTGTGATTGGCTGAAGCCACGTGTGCTTTAGCCAATCACAGCCATTCAATGCTGTCATGGCTGCCGGCGTGTGTATTAGCTTTCTGGAAGCGGGGATTTCAAGCCCCGCATTCAGAAAGCTATGCTGCGCCGGGGACGAGGAGCGAGCGACATCCTGCCGGAGCGAGCGACATCCTGCCGGAGCGCGACAGAACGCCGTGGGAGGTGAGTAAGAAATATTTTTTTTTTACACTTTTTTTTTTTTGAATTACCGGCGCATAAGACGACCCCCGACTGCAGAGCAGATTTTTCGGGGTTCAAAAGTCGTCTTATACGCCGGTATATACGGTAGTTGAAATTCAATGATTAGACCATTTTAAAAAACCTGCCCTGGTGGGCACGACAGGGTGGTAGGAAACCTGCCACTCAAGGGGTTAAAGAGGTGAATCTTTAAGGAGCGGATGTTTTGGGGTAGAGCATTCCAGAGGATCGGTGCTGCTCTAGAGAAGTCCTGGAGGTTAGCGTGTGAGGTCGTATTAGAAGGGTGTTTAGTCTGACTGTGTTAGCAGAGCGGAGCGTGTGGGCTGGGTGATGTATGGACAGGGGGGAAGTAATGTACTGTGGTGTGGCACCATGGAGAGCATTGTGGGTGAGGGTGATGAGTTTGAATTGAGTTCTGTAGTGTATGGGCAGCCATTGAGCGCTGTAGTGATTGGCTGAGCCACGGCGCTCGAGAACCAGATCAATCACTTGCTGGAGGTGGAGTTTACAAGCCCAGTTACCAGCAAGCGATCTTTTAACGGCGGCTGAGAACCGCAAGGAAGCCTGTCGGAAACTGCGGAGACCAGTGGGAGGGACCTGGACGGTGCTACGTAATGTATTGTTTTTTTTTTCATCTAGTGTAGCTAGGGATTATTTTCGTGGTAGGGCTTATATTTTAATTCCCCACTGAAAATCAGGGTAGGGCTTATTTTAGGGTTGGGTCTTATTTCCGGGAAACACTGTACATATAGGAGATACTTTTATGTATGTGAATGCTTGACAAAGACGTTCTGGTTAAAACGTTGCTATTCCGTCCTTGGAGGGATAAAGACTTTTAAATTTTGTACCTTGAATGCTATCACATCTTCCTTTACCATTTGCTTCTACAGGCATCCTTAGTTAATATGCACTGGACCATGCTCATCTTCTCTGACAATGCAATGGTTAATTCTTCACTGTTTTAATTGCTGCAGCATCTTTTTAGGAGCTTCTTAGGTTTCTTACACATACCCAGTTCGCTCATTTAATATTTTCCTGAGAGTCAATGTTGTTACTTCTATTACTGTCCTGTGTACTGCCTCAAGCCGTCTGGTACTTGTAGTACTACTGCAAGCCTGTTCCAACTGTCAGCCAGAGTCTTTGCCTACGTTCTCTTATCTCCAATACAGTCTTCACCTAGTCTTGTTGTTGCTACTGTTTTGGCTGCCAGCTTTTGACTATTCTGGAGTATGTCACCTGCAGCAAAGTCCACGTCTCTCTGTATGGAGGTTAAACTCTGCACCCCAGTCTAGCCAGTGCCAAACTGGTTGCTGCCACAAGGATCCACAATCTTGTCACAAGAACCTGTGGCAGGCAATGTCTTGCCAAAAAGCAAAATTTGTTCTGGAATAGTTTGAGGAACATGACAAAGAGTTCAAGGTGACAACTTGACCTTTACATTCCCCAGATCTAAATTCTATCCAGCAGCTGTGGGATGTGCTGGAAAAAAATGTCCAATCAATGGAGGCTCCAACATGAAACTTTCAGGGCTTGAAGGATCTGTTAATATTGTGATGCCAGATATCACAAGACACCTTCAGAGTTCTTGTGAAGTCCATGCCTTGACATGTGAAAGCTGTTTCAGTGGCAAGTAGTTTAATATTATGGATGATTGGTGTATAGGCAAGCATATATTTACAATACTTGTAAGCTGACTTAAATGGAACCTGTCATGTCCACACAACGCCATAAACTAAGTAAGGGATGTGACAGGATGCAGGTGATATATTTTTATACTCCCCCTCCCCCCCCCCACTCCCACGATCCAGTGCTGTCCCCTCTGAAGTTGGCGCACATCACGAACATTTGACTCTTTTCAGAGTCCCATTTGCGCGCTCTCCGATTGACTTTATTGGATGACAGCGCTGGATTGCGGGATTGGGTGAGTATAAAAAAACACATACTCTGCACCCTGTCTGTTCTCTAACAGCACCTTAGTTTATGGTGCTATGGCGATGTGACAGGTTCCCCTTTAATTATACACTGAAGAAATATGTCAGAGTATGCCTTTAAGGGTATGGTATCTTTAATGAAATGAACACAACTAGATGGTAGGGATAAATTGTGCAGCACAGGATTCATCCTTGATCAACACTTTAGTCAGTGCTAGTAAGTTCGGTGCTTGATCAAGGCGAGTGCTCTCCAGTGTACAATGACATCATAGTCAAGTATATAGTCGCTTCCTCCAGGCTCGGGTATATTTGAATACTCTACATTCATTTGGGGATTTTCACTTGGGAAGAAAGTTGTTGCATTTTATTATTACAATAATTCCCAATGTCAGAAGGATACAGATAGTCCCTTACTTGCGAACGTTCGAGTTACACTTGCAAGATACGAACAAGCCTGTCAGTAAGTATGATGTAATGCTATGGCGTTACATCATACTGTGCAACGATTGGACTGGCTTCTATCAAGCCATGCCATAGGTACGACTTGATAGGTGCTCTGCATAGGCAGTCCTGGGGCCTTTCAGAAGGCCCCCGGCTGCCGTGGCAACCACACAACATTCCGCGATCTTATCATGGGAGGCCGTACGGGACCCCCAAACGTTGGCTGCAGACTGTTTCTTACAGCCGACACCCGGCGGCAGCAGTTCCGACATGCCACTCCGCTCGTCGGAACTGTTAACACTTTAAATGCTGCCATCAATTCTGACAGCGGCATTTAAAGCGTTAACAGTTCTGCCGAGCAGCGCGGCTTGTCAGAGCTGCTGCCACCGGGTGTTAGCTGTAAGAGTCAGCCTGCCCCCTAACATTGTATGGAGCGGGATCCACCCGCCATCCCTCGCCATACAAGCATTTGTTCGCACTTACGAACAGCTTCCTGGAACAGAACCTGGATTACCTGAGTTTTAAATTCTTTGCTCATTGTTGCAGTTAAAAAATAGAAACTCTATACAAGTTGGCTTTTTTGAAGAAAAATTAAGGCACAAACATTATTTGAGCAATTTACTATAAAGAACCCTCAAAGGCACTACTTTATGCCTAGTGCAGGGCCTGAGCAGGCTCTTCATGGCACACAGATTCTCTCTTTGGTGTTTCTTGGAGCCCTGGCACTTTTCCTTTTAGAAGAAAATTTCCACTCTAAATATTATAGGATGGTCATCAGTACACTAAAACATGGGCTTTTGTAAGTAAAGTATTGTAATTTCCATTAAACAGGTAAAAACCATTAGAACACTTTGTAAGTGTAATGAATATCCAGTAATCTGTGCAGCTAACATAGTGTGGCACTGTGTTGGACATAAAAATCTATTTGATGTTACAAACTCTTAAATAAAAAAAATCACGTCTGTAATAGGTTGTCTTTTATACAAGAGTATTTAATATCATGTAGGGTACACCTGGAAAGAACAATTAACCTTTCACACCAATGTAGGTGACAACCCCTTAGGGACCTGTAAAGTGTATCAGCCAGACAATAGCTCATTATACATACTGTAAACATAAGAAAGTATTGAACAGATTAAGACAAGACCCATTATCTACTTGGTGAGCTTTCTCTTTTTTTTTTTCCTTGTGAAATGTTCTTTGGGGGGCTTTCGTACAGCAGTTTTTCCCACTGCTATTGTGCACACAATACCTGGACCTCCTGAGACTTATTACAATCCTAGTTAGAGCACCATGGAAGCTTATGGTGCACGAAGTTAGGTTCCAATGAACTGTGGGAGGTCTGGGTATTGTGTTTAATACAGGCGCAAAGGATATCCATATTACCGTTATCTGATAGCACCTTCCTCAAGGTGGAGGGTGATAACATGAACAAAAGTCACTGTTACCCCTCCAGTGAGACAGACAGGAGACATAGACCGAATGCACATGGGTGTAGTTGCATTGCAAAATCCGGAGCGGGCATCGGCATTCAGATTCCGCACCAAATACTGCCCATAAATGTACTATAGAAAATCGCTTTTCCATGTCAATGAGCGGAAATCAATTGCAATTTATCGCTCACGAGAAACTCGCAACATGTTCTATTCCAGCGCGTATTCCATGCGGATGGCTTCCATTGAAGTCAATGAAAATTGTCCGACCCGTGGCCCTTCCACGATCATCATTGCAGAAAGATCGTGGACTCTGCTTCATTGCCTAGCAACGACGCGGCATAATCTGTACTGCACATGTGCAGCGGCGTGCCGAGCGCACATTCACGATACAGATCCGGAGAAGTACGCAGAGGGTAACCAGCTGGACACAGGTTCAAATTTCGCTGCAGGATCCCACATGCAGAATCCGACCCGACAGAGTGCATTCGGCCTAAGGGGTTGTTCACACCAGTGTTAGGGCTCCTTTAGGGCTTTTTGGCTCTTAATTCTGTTTTTGAAGCAGAGAAATTGAATTAAACATGGAAATAAGCGTTTCCATTTCTTCCACCATTGATTTCAATGTTTGTCTTTTAGTTTTGTTTTTTAAGAAAGGTTTTTTTTGTTTGCTTTCATTGCTTTCTGTTTTGTTTTTTTAACTGCAGATTGTGCTATTTGTTTGTTTTTTTTTTTAAATGAAACCTAACAAAACAAACGTAAGCTGAAAGTTTTCCTTTTTTTAAAAAAACCCATTCAAATCGATAGGGAAAAATGAAAACACTATTTACATTTTTCTTATATTTCTCTGCCCCAAAAATGGAGCAGAGAGACAGAAAGGCCTAATGGAGCCCTAACGCTGGTGTGAAGGAGCCCTTACAGAGATGGTTCTCTGCAGCCTGCTTGTCCCCCGCTGCCCCTTCTCTGCAGACAGACATGACAGCTGTAAATTCAGTATTCCTGACCCCAATTCAAATGGCTGTAGCTGCAGTTCTATCGGTGCTACAGTTCTATTGGTGCCATTTAATAGCCAAGAATCTTCTCTTTAAAATAATATGAAATGCATATTGGTAGCACTTGGAGGACCAGAGCTACAGCTGCCCAAAGTACAGGGTGGTGCAAAGGTATGGAGACACCTGAATAAATGGAAAATGGTGGTCCTGTGGGCTGCATGCTGCTAAGGGGAAGGAGGCAAATCTCAGATGGGCAGTGTCTAGCATGGTCGCCTTTTTGAAAGTTGCCATCTTCCTCGAACCAAATCAATATTTTCAAATGGGAAGGGGTGCATATGACATATGTATCTGATAGAGAATTTGATGAGGAATGTTATACACCTTAATTTCTGCCACAGTTATTAACAATTATGGGTATCCTCTTCTGCCATTCATGATGCATTGACAGCAACACCTCAGAACAAATGCTTGCACAGACATACAGAATCCATCCATCATTGCATGTGTGCTAAACACTGGATTTTCACTGTGTAAAGCCTGGACTTGACATCACTCCACAGGTTAAAGTCCATAGGGGTTAGATCCGACGAGCGTGGGAAGGGAAGGGGGGGGGGGACTCCACCGGGCTGCAAAACCCTTTTCACTTCCATGGAAACTGCTGATCCATAAATTCACGGACATCATGTCCATAACGTAGAAATGTGCTATCTTCATTGCACAGTGACAGGAACACCTCATTACATAACAATTCCAAATATTTGGCAGCAGTGAGGTTACAGCCAATGAAGAATGGGCTCACTATCTTTGTATCCCACCATGCACTGCACCACACAATGACTTTCTGTGTGCCAACCATCTTGGAGGGAGCTGTCCATTGCGGGTTTGTGTTGGACCAGTAGTGAAGGTTTTGTTTGTTCATGTCCCCGGCTCATGAAGGCTTCATCACTAAACAGTACTGTTTCTGTGAAATGTGCATCCCATTGCAATTGCTGTAACACCCATTCTGTGAATTCAACACAGTGATCAGGATCGTCATTGAGATGATCCAGCAACTGGATCTTCTGATCAGCAACTGGTGCCATTTGAGTGTAGCCAGTACCTGTCCGATGGTGTTTTGATTCACCCGCTCTACTGTGACAGATGACGATGTGAGCTCTTGCAGAAGGATACCAGTATGGCCATTGTTGTTGCTTTACCTGTTGAAATTTTGTTACGTCCACTTTTTGGAAGGTCCATCACAGAACCTCTCACAGCTATATCTGTGTCTGTAACAAAGAGAAAATTGATAATAACTTTGGTAGGAATTAAGGTATTTCATATTCAAGCACATATTTAGATACCTTGTCACATTCTCTATCAGATACACATGCACCCCTTCCCATTTGAAAATATCGACTTAGTTCCAAGATGGCAGCTTTCAAAATGGCAGCAATGTTGAACACTGCCTCTCACAGATTTACCCCTAAGCAACATGCCACACATAGGATTGCTTTACCTACCATGACTTTCCATTTATTCAGGTGACACCACACTATTCAACCACCAAACCCACAAACAAATTCATCCAAGACTGTAATGATCTTTTCCTGTAGAACCAACTCTGTTTGTGATAAACTGTAGGGAGATAAATTGACTGCTTAGTCGTTTTCTGCCCATCACTTTTGTGGCTCGTACATAAAAGTTACTGCAATAGGTTATTCGTTGCTGATTAAAGAAAAATATAAACAACAATGCAGCTTTGACAGATCTGCAGTGATATATTTGCTAGTAATCTTTGAAAGTAATCTTCTAGCATGCCATAAAGTATATGCAGATTTTCTCATATGTGGCCCTTGAATCACAGCTGTTTTGATGTGAAACTAAAAATTAATTGAGTCCAGATTAGGAGACTAATTGTCGCAAAACAGCCAATTAATGACCTTCCTTTCGCCCATCATCTCGTTTCTGTAATCTTAGTGTTTTTATGCCCATGTTTGTTTCAAGATGGCCATGCCAGATGCGCATCTTTCATCTGAAATACTTCTGATAGTTATTAAATATTTTAGGAAAAAGAATATTGTTTTTTGCACACCCTAGCAGTAATGTATTTGAAGACCTAGACCAGTGGTGGCGAACCTATGGCACGCGTGCCAGAGGAGGCATGCAAAGCCCTCCCTACTGACACACTCCGCCATCGGCCGCTCACTACTTGTGAATGCCGGCAGGGGCCGCGGCTTCCCTGCTGGCATTCACTCAGTTGTGCTACTAGCAGCGCCGATCTCGGCGCACACTGTGACGTTAGTGTGCAGCTGGGATCCTCCTACCCCGATGTCTCCTCGGTACTGGTGTATTATGTCGCTACCAGAAGTAAGGCGTGGCGACATAATACACCTGCCACCCAACTGATTCACGCCCCCAGCTTCTAATTGTCTGGGGGCGGAGGAATGCGGCGAGGCTGAGAGCAGCAGGCCTGAGGCTGGAAGCGTCGGCCGGCGAGGCTGAAAGAAGCGGCACAGGTAGCGCTGAGCCTGACCAGTGGCCCCAGCATACAGGACAGTGGCGAGGCTAGGAGCGCCGGGACAGAGGACAGCGCCGACCCTAGGAGCTGCGGAGGCAGAGGCTCAGGTGCAGGAGAAGAGCGCACCACAACTGTGAGTGAGGGAAGGGTGGCCGCTGTGGGATGTCACTATTACTGGGATCCGCTGTGGGATGTCAATATTACTGGGGGCCGCTGTGGGATGTCACTGTTACTGGGGGCCACTGTGGGATGTCACTATTACTACTGGGGGCCGCTGTGAGATGTCACTATTACTACTGGGGGCCGCTGTGGGATGTTGCTATTACTACTGCTGGCCGCTGTGGGATGTCATTATTACTACTGGGGGCCGCTGTGGGATGTTGCTATTACTACTGGGGGCTGCTGTGGGATATCACTATTACTACTGAAGGGCAGTGTGGGATGTCGCTATTACCACTGGGGACCGCTGTGGGGTGGCAGGGCTGTTTCAAAATAGACAGGGTGCAGATTTTGACTGCTTTTTGGATGTGGAAAGGCTGCAGATTTTTCCACAGAAATTTCCACTGAGCACATTCTGCTGTATTTCCGCATCCAAAAAGCAGTCAAAATCTGCACGCTGTCTTGAAGCGGCCCTGTCCTTTTAGAACGATGGGGGTAATATCGTATGTCATGATAAGACCCGCCCCCTGACATGTTGGCACTTTGCGATAAATAAGTGGGTTTTGGGTTGCAGTTTGGGCACTCGGTCTCTAAAAGGTTCGCCATCACTGACCTAGACCATGTAATATCTGATATGAAGGACATTAAAGGGGTTGTCTCGCGGCAAACATCAAAATTTCCCATTAGCCCATTCCCGCTGTCACCCCCCTGGCATTAAATCGCATTTTAAAGCGGTTTTTAAACCGCTTGCTACTCACCGATGTGATGAAAGATGAACTTATAAAATTCTTCTCCCAAGATGGCCGCCGGTCCTTTCCCAGGGATGCACTGCGGTTTTCTCCCATGGTGCACCGCGGGTCTTCTCCCATGGTGCACGATGGGCTCTGTGCGTTCCATTGCCGATTCCAGCATCCTGATTGGCTGGAATCGGCACATGTGACGGGGCGGAGCTACGCGATGACGCGTAGAAGGGGGCGGAGCCAGAACACCGCTCGTGCCCGGACTGACCAGAAGGAGAAGACCCTTCTGCGCAAGCGCGTCTAAAAAAGCAAGAAGACCCCGAAATTAGACGGAGCCATGGAGACAGGGACGCCAGCAACGGAGCAGGTAAGTGAATAACTTCTGTATGGCTCATATTTAATGCACGATGTATATTACAAAGTGCATTAATATGGCCATACAGAAGTGTATAACCCCACTTGCTTTCGTGAGACAACCCCTTTAAGTATATCATGTATGCCACTTCATTAGATACAAAAATCTAGTATTGCATTTGTCCTTCTATAGCTTTCAGAACCGCAACAATTCATTATGGTTAGAGATGAGCGAGCACCCAAATGCTCGGGTCCGCGTTGTTCGAGTCAAGCTTTTCGTAAAATTCGATAGGTCTACTCGAGTAACAAACCCCAATGACTGCAATAGAAGACTCGAGCAATTTTGTATGTGGGACGCCGGGTGCCAAGCTTTTTTTTTTTTTTCCCCTAGGTCTCTCTCTCTTTCTCCCTCTCCACCTGCCTGCCTGTTTGACAAAAAAATTGCCATTGACGCGTGCTGCATCATGGCGGGGAGGGGCCAAAACAGGCACGTCACAGTGGGGAGGAGCCAAAAAGTGGGGCGGGGTCGAACACGGCTTGATGATCGTTTGAGTAACGAGCAACATCGAGTACTCTAATACTCGAACGAGTATCAAGCTCGGCAGAGTATGTTCGCTCAACTTTAATTATGGTTTAATTTCAACTAGGTGTTGAAATTGTTTAGCAGGAATATTGGCCCATGCAGACAGGATAGCTTCTTGCTGTTCCTGCAAATTAGATGGAGGTACCGGATGAGGCGTAAAGTGCTAGGGCAGCAGAATGCAGTCCCAAGCTCTCGCTCACGACCTGCAGGTTACAAGTTCAATCCCTGCATGGTTCAGGTAGCCGGCTCAAGCCTTGCATCCTTTCGATAAAATGAGTACCCAGCTTGGTGGGGGTGTAATAAATAAAAATTACTTGAAAGTGCTGCAGAATAAGTTGGCACTATGCAAATAAAATTTACAGTATTTTATTTTACTGACCTGCTCTGAGCAGCTAACAGGAAGGGTTCATTGAGTTATGTGCTCCGTTATCTCCGTAAGTCCTATAGAACTGTGGCATACTCGTGATCTCTGAGGGTTCCAGTAGTCGGACCCATAGCTACCATACATATAACCGCTTTCCTTTCGGTAGGTGATAAGGGATAACCCCTTTAATTTCAAACAGGTAATTTTTTTTAATCTTCCTTTTTTTACTCTACTGTGCTATATGGATAGCAAGTGAAATGCAAGTGAAGTTTGAACTCATCGACAAGAATAAAAATAAGTGATGCTTCATTTTCAACAGCACTAAATTTCCCTTATCCGCAGGTGGATCTAATCAACACTATTGTACCAGACTCTAGAACAGCAGTCGCTGGAGTCCTACAGTATAGGATGTGACAGTGTTACCAAGATGCACTCTGAAGAAAAGAGCCTTCCCTCTTCTTTCTTTTTGTTGTTCTTTAATAACTATCTCAAGACCTCCAAAGAATTTATAATTTGTGTTTCTTGTATCCATAGGCATAACCTAGAATTTTATGTGATTATTCTATGGAATTATTTCTGAATATTTTCATCCTTTTAAAGAAAACTACGGTTCAAAACTCCCTTGTCCTGTCTGACAAAGACAACAATGTTTGCATTGCTTTATAATGCCAGTACAGATAATAGCTTTTAGACCGTAAGAAAAAAATTACGCAGTATGAAAAGTAGTAAAAGCAGACAACTGCCGATGGCTACTGTAGAGTAACCGTGGGTAATTTGAGAATCCCCGTAGCCCTGCAGGATTACTGTTGTGTTGCTCTCACTTGTAAAGAGATTTAAAAACATTAAAAAGGTTTTTCCACCAGATATATTTATGGAGTATTGATGGGCCATCTGAAAAATATCGGATGAATTTTGGTCCAACTGTTAAGAGCCCTACTGTTCAATAATTAATCAAAGGAGCCATTCTCTTGAGTGAAGTTCCCCTTTGTGTCCTAACAACTTTTTGGGGTTTTAGGATAAGTGCATTGTAGCTGGAAGAATCCCCAGTCCCTTCATTTTAGCTGTTGGTGGGATCAGACCCTCAGGCTTGTGACACTTACTAAATATTTAGTGCCTCAAAATTGAATTTTTTTTAAATCCAGTTTCGCCTGTGTAAATAACTGAGCAAATGGTGTGTTCTCCATTCTATTTACCAATTAATTTACTTACTTTTGGCAATATAGAATCCTGCACACAGTAGCATTGACGACAATGTGCTGTCACGGCCTGCCCTGTGCTATACTGTGTCAGGTAACTAAAAAATCAGCTTCCTGTCTGTAAACCCTCTGAACATGGTGCTTGGTTAACCAGAGAAAATTACATTATGGTGATTATTTGTGGTCCGAGGTCCATTTACATGCAAGGATTGTCATTTGAAAGAACAAATTAAAGGGGTTGTCACGCACCGAAACGGGTTTTTTATTTTTTCAAACCCCCCCCCCCCCCCCCGTTCGGCGCGAGACAACCCCGATGCAGGGACCTAAAGAAAAATCCGCACAGCGCTTACCTGAATCCCCGCGCTCCGGTGACTTCTTACTTACCGGCTGAAGATGGCCGCCGGCATCTTCTCCCTTGGTGGACCGCAGGGCTTCTGTGCGGTCCATTGCCGATTCCAGCCTCCTGATTGGCTGGAATCGGCACGTGACGGGGCGGAGCTACACGGAGCCCCATTGAGAAAAGAAGAAGACCCGGACTGCGCAAGCGCGGCTAATTTGGCCATTAGACGCCGAAAATTAGTCGGCTCCATGGAAACGAGGACGCTAGCAACGGAGCAGGTAAGTGAAAAACTTCTTATAACTTCTGTATGGCTCATAATTAATGCACAATGTACATTACAAAGTGCATTATTATGGCCATACAGAAGTGTATAACCCCACTTGCTGCCGCGGGACAACCCCTTTAACTATTTTGCTTTCAAATGCTTAGCGTTTACGCATAAAGATAATCGTTTGAAACCCTCACCATTTCCCTCATTAGCTAAGTAAACACTGTATATGTTGTTTGCTCAGGTGGGAGTGTGTTTATGTGAGAAATCTCCGGACAGGAGGTTTTTAATTACTGCTAAGAAAAAGCCATTGTCTACTGCCCCGGGAGTCATTGTGTTTAGCTGGGCAAAAAATCACTACTCCCTTCAAATCCTTTGAAAGACTAAATGAATGCCATTTAAACCTAAGGACAAGTGAACAAACTAACAACTATTTTTATGCAGGCTGAAACTCACCAATAAACCACAAGTGAATGAATAGTGCACAATGGCGTCGCATTTAAACGTAATGATTATCACTCAAATTCATTTGTTTGAACGAATTTTTTCAGCAGTATTCATTGCGTGTAAGTGGGCCTTTAGGGAGCGTGGAGAAGAAGACACAATCCCTATCTTTTCTGCATATTCCGGTGTTGAATAACACATGAGTGGTAATGATCTAATGGATTGTTACTAATGCATCACCACTGTTGGTGATTTGGATATGTGAATTTGTAATCATTTGTTACCTGAGCCCCAATTGTAAAAAAAAAACCAAAATAAATACATTACTGATATTTACTACCTCATGCCCACGGCTATGACGGACTCCGCCAGGGGAATATTGTAGTGGAGTCCGCCACTGGGCCCCCAATACCCCCAGACTTACCACTCTGGAACCGCCGTAAGTGTTCCGCATGGAGGGCTGGCACGCATGCACAGTACAACACATGACGCGCCAGCAGTGTCAGATGATGCGGCCAGCGGTCGGCGGGGAAGCGTATTCACGCGATACTTCGGCTGTGCTACAGTGGAAGTATAGCATGACGGCCAGCTTCCATTGACTACAATGGAAGCCGTCCACACGTATTTAGAACATGCCGCGGTTTGTTTTACGCGGTGGAATTCCGCAGCGTGAACATTGAGCTATTAGGTTCCATAGAACTTGAATTTGATCTTAATCATGAGAGTATATGTGTAGAAATTGTTCATATGTCAAGACATAAGAAGTAAATATCTGGAAAAAATTATAGGTATATGAGGATACAGATAGTATCAACGAATAACTGCACTTTTTACAAACTCCCACAGGGGTCCCACTGCTGAGAGCCCTGATGATCGCTAGAACTAGGGGGCTGCAGTAGTCAACCGAGCACAGTGACCCTTCAGCTGTTTTCGCTGTCTGTGGGCTCCTCTTGGCAGCTGAAGACTGACACATAGAGGTCTATAGAAGATTATATATAGTCAGTCTTCAGCTGCTGAGAGGAGCCGCAAGCAATGAAAACAGCTGAAGGGGAACAGCGTTCAGGTGAGCGCTGCAGCCCCCTCTTTCTAGAGATCAGCGGGGGTCTCGGCAGTGGGACCCCCACTGATTAAACTTTTTGACATGTCAAAAGTTTGGAAAAAGTGTAGTGACTTATTAAAGCTGAAACATTACTGAGACTCCACCTCTAAGGTCTACTATTAAATTGTGCTCTAATGGCAAACCTTGTTCCCATGGTAGTGCTCTAGGGAAAAAGGGGGGGAAATATGTAGTTTCAGTCATCCAAGAAATGTTCATTCCTTACTTTCCAATTCCTCAGGCATCTGATCTCAGCTCATTGCAGGATAAGATGTAAAGAGATCTATCCACCCCTACTACACCTATTGGTAAGCAGCTGTGCTGACACGTGTGGTGGTCTGTTAGGTATATAAGCCAACACAAATGGTGTCTATGCTGGTGTGCAGTTTTAGCCACCCAGGTCCGCTTTCCTTTTTTAGACAGATTGCAATAAATGTAACAAATGTCATTGTGTTATAACATATGCATTGTGCAATTGCACTGTCATAGTGGTAAAATCCACTGGTTTATGCCACTGCTGTCCAGGTAATGTTTTTATGCATGAACATAGTTATGCAGTCAATAGCTACTAAAATACATTTGCTGCATGTCTGGAATTACACATGTCTGGAATATAGGTAAAAAAATACAAACACTAATCACCAAAAATTAGTGTTTGTGTACAAAAAAATACTTTAAATTGCTTAGAAAGACAATCTAGGAAATGGCTACGTTTTAATGGAATATATCTACAAGGACCCATTTTTAGCTATTTCGTCTCCTATGTTCTAATGACTCATTGCAATAACTAATCCTAAATTATCATATTAAAGGGATAATTCATCAGTAGAAAACCCTTGTACAATTATGTTAGCATTCGATTTTTAGCTATACTAATTAAGGAAGTAATTAATCTTGCCTTCTTTGGGCTACTTGAGTATTTGGAGCATCAGCATGTGTCGATTCGATTATAGTCTCAAACAGGCCAAAAAGAAAAAAGCATTCTGCAGAAACTCTCCCATCTATTGTTTTGAGAAATAAAGGTCATTCCATATCACAAAATCGTAAAGAGTCGGAAGATACCTTATCAGGGTTTATATTACTTCTGTTACAAAACAGCATAAATTGGCTGTAATAGAAAGAGAAGCTGGAAGCCTAGCTAAAGGGGAAGCACAAAAGTCTCTGGATCGAGAAACAGACACATCTGATGTCTTCAGGTAGTGATTTTATTACATTAAATCCTCAGTTTGTCTTTATCTCTTGTATAATGTCATAATATACACATCATGTTTTTAGTATACCCTTTTGGAAGAGCTTTTTCAGCTTACAAAATTGCCTGTAATTTTTGTTTTACATGAATTTTATTAAACTTTTTGTATAGAATAATGTTACATACAAATTATTATTATTATTAAACATAACAGTCAATATTAGGAGAGCCTTTGGCATGAAACATGTCAAGGAAAATACTGACCCTAAGAGAATGTCGTATATACCCAGTGGGGGTGTTAGAGACAAAATATTTCCTTACACCATTATGGAAATAATATATCTAGGAATAATTTCCTAAAATTATGCCTGTGGTAATCAAAAAACTGGGGTCGAAACAGAAAAGGAAAATGGGGAAGAGGGTGGGTAGGAGATGGGAGACTTTCTGAAACAGAATTCTTCCGACCTCATGGTTTCACTTGGCCTACTACTCCTTAAATAGGGGGGGGGGGGGTAGAAGAAACACTAACAGACCAACTGGGATTGCTTGGGGGGGGGGGTTGGTTTAGGGCCCTGGGGTTCCAGATCCGCATAGTTAGGGAGTATTCATACCAAGGAGCCTAGGTGCGTTCAAAAAGTTTCTCCCGGTCCATTAGGAGGGAGACCAATTTCTTGTTAATCATTATCCTGGCTAAATCATCTCTGCTGCTTGCTTGATGTGAATTGTGTGTTTTGCATTTTATCTGTTTGCATTGGTACGTTTTACTGGCTAAATGAAACTCTACTTTTAGTCATTTCTGCCATCCACCTCCCCCAAATGGCATCTTTCACCCATCCTTGTTGAGATGCTTTCCTGATCTAAGGAGAGCAATAAACTTTACTCCCCCTCCTCCTTTTGGTCACTAGTTTTGCAATGCTAGGTTTGTACCTTTAACTTTCACTATAATATCAGTGTAAGCATGTATGCCACCCATGTGGCTGCCACGCAAATATGTGCTGTGGGATATCTCTCCAAATCCTGGCCCACCCTCCACTGCTCCTAGCTATCACCCCCAACCTGACTCACTAATAAAATCCCCAAGCCCAACTGCTAGCCCATGTGAACCCTCCCTTGACTCCTTTAAATGTGCGCTCTGGAACTGCCAGTCAGCATGTAATAAACTCCCCACCATCTACGACTATTTTACTGCTAAATCTTTAAATCTCCTAGCTCTAACAGAAACATGGATACAGCAGTCTGACACGGCCTCCCCTGCTGCACTGTTTTATAATTGCCTGCAGTTGTCCCGTACCCCAAGACCAGATGACAAGCGTGGTGGAGGAGTAGGTGCTCTTCTCTCCCCGAAATGTACCTACCAGGTCATCCCTCCCGTACCCTCATTCACTTTTCCATCATTTGAGGTACATACGCTACCACTTTTCTGCCCACTGTCCATGCGCGTAGCAGTTATCTACCGCCCCCCAGGTGCTCCTCGCCTGTTTTTGGACCACTTTGCTGCTTGGCTCCCCCACTTCCTATCCTGCGAAATTCCAACCCTCATCCTAGGTGATTTTAACATCCCCACTAATGACCCCAACTCCCCATCTGCCTCTCAGTTTCTTTTGCTCACCTCCTCCCTTGGTCTCTCACAACTCACAGCCTCTCCCACTCCCAGGGATGGAAACACTCTTGATCTGGTCTTCCTCAGTCTCTGCTCTGCTTCCAACTTCACTAACTCCCCTCTCCCGCTCTCAGATCATAACCTCCTCTCTTTCTCTGTCATGCTCCCTAACATCTCTCCAGACCCACCTACCTACCATACCTACAGGAACCTTAAGGCCATTCACACCCAGGACTTTGCTGAATCCCTACAGTCTTCTTTGTCCCCTATCTCTCTCCTCTCCTGCCCCAACCTGGCTGCCGCTCACTACAACACTGCTCTCAAACATGCCCTGGATGAAGCTGCACCCCATGACCCAAGTCATCCGATGCAGACTGCGGCAACCCAGGCTCACGCCTCAAATGTGCCTAATCCGGCGATGCTCTAGAAGTGCTGAACGGCTGTGGAGGAAGTCGCAATCGTCCGCAGACTTTCTCCACTACAAATTCCTGCTCAGAACCTACAATCTAGCCCTCCACCATGCCAAACAAGTCTACTTCACCTCTCTCGTCTCCTCACTATTGCACAAACCTAAACGACTCTTTGATACTTTTCACTCCCTTCTCAACCCTAAACCGCAGCCCCCTGTGACAGATCTCAGTGCTGTAGAGCTGGCTGCCTACTTCAAAAAGAAAATTGATGACATCCGTCAGGAAATAACTTCCCAACCCCAGACTAGCCCTGACCCTAGTCTTGTCAGCACTGCATCTAGCTCCTGCTCTCTGCTTGTACTCAGACCAACGACAGAGGAAAAAGTCTCCAAATTGCTCTTTTCTGCTCGCCCCACCACCTGCGCTAGCGACCCTCTCCCCTCACACCTCCTCTGATCCCTCTCCCCAGTAGTCATCTCCCATCTCACCACTATATTCAACCTCTCTCTGACCTCTGGCATCTTTCCCTCTTCTTTCAAACATGCCATCATATCCCCACTGCTAAAGAAGCCGACTCTTGACGCGACTGATGCTGCCAACTACCGACCCATCTCTAATCTCCCCTTCATCTCCAAACTACTAGAACGCCTAGTTTGCTCCCACCTCATAAGCTATCTATCAGAGAACTCTCTCCTCGACCGCCTACAGTCTATCTTTCGACCCCAACACTCGACAGAAACTGCCCTTACAAGGGTATCCAATGACCTACTGACAGCCAAATCGAGGGGCGATTACTCCCTACTGATCCTCCTCACCTCAACCTCTCCGCAGCATTTGACACTGTTGACCACAAACTCCTTTTCAGTATGCTTCGCTCCATCGGCCTAAAGGACACTGCTCTCTCCTGGTTCTCCTCCTACCTATCTGACCGCTCTTTCAGTGTCTTCTTTGCTGGCTCTACCTCTCCTCCTCTTCCCCTTGCTGTTGGGGTACCCCAGGGCTCGGTCCTCGGGCCCCTTCTTTTCTCTATCTACACAGCCCCTGTTGGACAAACTATCAGGAGATTTTGCCTCCGATACCACCTCTATGCTGATGACACCCAGCTATACACTTCTTCCCATGAAATCTCTGCACCTTTCCTCCAAAATATCACCGACTGTCTATCCGCTGTCTCTAACACTATGTCCTCTCTCTACCTAAACCTCTCTAAAACTGACTTATTGGTATTTCCACCCTCCACTAACCGACCTCATCCTGACATCTCCATCTCAGTGTGTGGCGCCACCATAACTCCCAGACAGCATGCCCCCTGCCTTAGGGTCATATTCGACTCTGATCTCTCCTTTACCCCCTACATCTAATCTCATGTCAGCTGCACCTCAAGAACATCGCAAGAATCCTCTCTTTTCTCACTGTAGACACGCTAAAAATGCTTATTATTGCCCTTATCCACTCACGGCTCGATTATTGCTACTCGTTACTGATTGGCCTTCCCTGCTCCAGACTCTACCCCCTCCAATCAATCCTGAATACGGCAGCCAGGCTCATCTTCCTGTCCAGCCACTACTCGGATACCTCTGCCCTGTGCCGGTCACTGCACTGGCTGCCCGTTAGATACAGAATTCAATTTAAGCTCGCTACCTTCATCCACAAACCCCTCCACAGCGCAGCGCCCCACTATATTGCCTCCCTCATCTCAATCCATCACCCAGCCCGGGCTCTCCGCTCTGCTAACGAAACTAGACTGTGCACCCCTCTAATTCGAACTTCGCATTCCCACCTCCAAGACTTCTCCAGAGCAGCTCTGGTCCTCTGGAACGCGCTACCAAAGGCTACCCGAGCAATCTAGGACTTGCAGAACTTCAGGCATGCTCTAAAAACGCACCTCTTCAGGGAGGCATACCGCATACCCTAAGCAAACTCCTTTGTACGCTGCCTGATAACATGCTCCCTGACCTATTGACTGCAATCCCTGCTAGCCATAATAAACCGCTCCTGCAGTCATACCAATTCTGCCGTCACACGGCCAAATGTCTGACCATTGTCTATGTGTATAGCATCCCTCACTCTCCACCTTGCCATACCGTGCACATCTCCAGCCCTTTACCTTCTGTCTCACCCCATTACTTGTAGTATGTAAGCTCGTTGGAACAGGACCCTCACCCCTATTGTTTTCATCAACTGATTACTATGTAACCGTGATTCTGTAATTTTTTGTATTTTTTGTCTTTCTGTATTCCCCCTGTCTATGTAAGCGCTGTGGAATATGTTGGTGCTATACAAATAAAGATTATTATTATCCGCGACAGTTTAACCTTAGCAGATAAAAAGCACAGGGAGACCCACCGGGACATATGTTTGGGAATATCCGGAATTCTCCTGCCCAGAAGTGCCTACCATGGGGACTTAAGCAAATTTAAATTTGTGATGGAAAATATCAAATTATAAACTTGTATCCAAAATCGTCGTAATTTGGGGGAATTCCACCAAATGTGTAAGAACGTGCCCTGCCCACCACAACCTCGAAAGCATAAACCCCATGCCCTTGGGAACATCTTAGAGAGCCTCTGGGGGGTCAGGTACCATCGCATAAGAAGTTCATAAACTGCCTCTGTGATTGATACATTGATTGACAGCTTTGCAGTAGCTTTAGCTATTTTGTGCCACTCAGCGGCTGGTATCTTCTCTCCCAATTCCTCCTCCCATTTGCTTATGTAAAAGAGTTTGCTCTGCGGTGTCGTAAAATTGGAATATAACTTAGAAATGGCACCTGCCCCCCCCCAAAGATTGTGTTGCATACACTTTCAAAAACAGACATAGTAGCTAATGTACGCCTATCCTCAGCCAGAGACAACACAAAATGTTTCGTCTGCTGCAGGCGGAAAATCTCTGGAATTGAGTGTGCTGCTCGAAAGAATTCAAGCGGACGAAATCCTAGCCTGTCGATTACATCAGCAATCCATGTAATAATCTTCGCAGTCCACCATTTAAAGCTATTAATATCAAGACCTGGAGGGAATGCAGGATTTCCAAATAAGTTAGACATTGTGAGATGCTTTGCTATCAGTTCATATCTTTTAGCTAGTCTATCCCACATTTCAAGTGAAGAGGAGAGGGCCGGGCACATCACCACCTGCCTATTTTTCGCTGCTAACCAAAAGGCTTGTTCGATCGGCACGGGGGACACTGCTGGTGATTCGATATCAATCCATGAAGGTCTATAGCTTCGAAAAAGCAAAGCAGACAACTGTGCTAATTGAGCCACATGAAAATATTTTTGGAGATTGGAAACACCCAATCCACCCTCCGTTCGAGGAGCATATAGAGAGGCTTGTTGGATGCGTCTGGTTTTATTTATCCAGATAAAGGAAAGCAGTTTAGGTTGCAAACGTTTCAACGTTACAGAAGATCCCGGGACCGCTAAGGCTCGGAATAGGTATAATATCTTGGGTAACAAGGTCATTTTAATTGAATGGATCTTTCCCAGCCAGGACAAGTTATGAGTCGACCACGATGACAGGTCCTGTTTTAATCTCTTTATCAATGTGGGGTAATTAGCTTGATAAAGTGTCTCAAAGGAATCGGTAAGATAGATATGCAAGGTGCTTGTCTACCCAGCTAAAATCAAAATTTTGTTTTAAAAGTTTTTTTAAATTTAGAGTCAGGGATTTGGCATTATTGACTCTGAGACCAGAGATTGCCCCGAACTTGTCTAATATGTTGTAGATGTTGGGAAGGGAGACCAAGGGGGAGGAAATGAATAATAACATGTCATCAGCAAATAGGGCGAATTTATGTTCCTTCCCTCTAATGCGAAACCCCCTGATGCTTGCGTTGGATCTAAGTAGGGTGGCTAGGGGTTTGATCTCCAACGCGAATAGGAGTGGAGAAAGGAGGCAGCTTTGTCCGGTTCCCCTCTCTATCGTGATATTATCCTAATTGTAGCCCCGAATACTGACCAAAGCTGTGGGGGATGAGTATAAGGCTCGTATGATAGCGAGGAAGCAGGGCCCAAAGTCCATCCCATCCAGTACATAAAATAAATAATGCCACAAGACCGAGTCAAATGTTTTGCGTAAATCTAGACTAAGTAGTAAACCTTTTCTGTCTCCATTGCCATCCCATCCTGAGCGCACTGCAGAAATTATATCTATTGCTCTTCTTATCTGGTCTGGGGCCTGACGACCCGGAATATATCCCACTTGGTCCGAGTGGACATATTCAACTATAAATGTGTTAAGTCTATTGGCCAAAATTTTGGTGAGTATCTTCATCATTATTGATCAGGGAAATTGGGTGGTACTTTTCGCAGGTGGTATGATCATTATTGTGCTGAGGTATAACCTGGATGCATGCATTATTAGCCAGGGGGGAAGACACGGTTCCCTATGGAAAAAAACGTTTTATAGTAAACGTTGGAGAAACCATCTGGGCCCGGTGCTTTTGATGGTTTAAGTACTTTAACGGCATCTCTAATTTCCTGTACGGTTATCTCCCTATCAAACAGATCACTATGCTCTGGTAACAGTCTTGGCAAGGTCAACCTGATTAACGCGTTACATCTCTGGTCCGGAACCATTTGGGAGACGCAGCTTAGGAAGGGCCGAGAGAAAGGGTCTGGGAGTGGGCCTACGAGCTACCCTGCCTGTTCCCCTATGAAAAGAAATGGTACCTAGACCAGCGCAGTTGTTTTGCGTTCTGAGTGGTCAGACATAAATTGAGTTCCATGCGTGCCTTCACTATTTTTGTAATTTTTGTTATGTCACTATTGCCGACGTTGGTTAATAACTTAATAATAAGTTCACTGAATGTACTCTTCAAAAATTGTTCTTCTATTTTTTTATTTACTTTTTTCTTGTTTTATCTTGGTTTGTACAAAAAGTGCAATAGAATAGAAAAAAAATTAAACATAAAAAATATGGTTGTCAAGGCTGCACACGGGTGGATTTGCATTGCGGAATACAGAACGGGCATCCGCTTCTGGATTCTGCAGCAAATACCTTCCATAACATGCTATTGACATTGCGGAAAGGTCGCAGATTCCGCATCATCGTTAGGCGATGACGCTAGAAAAGCGGGAATTTAAAAAAAAATCTGTACTGTGTATGTCCAACGGCGCGATTTGGAGAAAAAGAAAGCAGATCTACACAGACGACGGTGTTGCCGGGACCGGATTCCGCATGCTGAATCCGACCCGCCGTGTGCATCCAGCCTAAAAGTGAAGAGGTGAACCTTGGGATGCTTTCATAGCTAGTAGAATTTCAAAGAAAAGGCCATATTTCAGAATGGCCAATAAATAAATAAAGATAAGATTAACATGGACAAAAGAACACATTAGATTAAGGGAAATGGACAGAGAAATCACATAAAGGAAAATTTGTGAAGCAAAGGAGAAAAAGAAGATTGGCTAACCAAGCATGTCAATGAGCTTGGGGCACTCATGACACTGTCATCTGGTGGACCACTTGTGATAGCTACTAACCATTGCATCTCAAGAACACCCTACATAACCTGCTATCTTGACATTGCTGTGACCCAGTTATCTAGCCATCACAATTTGACTCTTATCAAAGCATAACAATGGATCAGAATTCAAGAACTGCCCATTATCTTGCTGTCTAATATATCCCACCCCTTGAAAGGTTCCATTAGAGCAAAGTAATCCATCGTCTTCACTTTGCCTGTTAGTCGTTTTAATGTTTTGGCTGATCATAGGTTCTTTCCAGCAAAAAATTAAGAAATCAAAACACTCTCAAGTTGAAATTAGTGCGAGGTTTATTCATCCATGTGACTGTGCTGTGTGTGTATTGTCAGCCCTCAGTAGGGAACGTTCTGGATGGAGTGTAGATTTCACCCAGATGGTTAAACTAAATGGAATGCAAAAATTCAGGAAAGCTGGGTTTTGCTTAGAAAATTCAGTTTGCTGTGTATGATACTGGCTGGATTTTATTGTAAGGATTGGTAGGTTGGCAGCGGGACTCATCATTTCCTCTCTTGATGCAGTATGGGCTTTTGAAATGTTCCACCGTCAGCTCAGGTAAGCCGGTCTCACATGGTCGGGTCAGAATCCGCATACGACCGGCGGCTGCACATAATCCGTATTGCGGATGCTCTGGATGGCTCAGTACAGATGTTTTTTCAAATCTTTTTTTTTTGTACCACACCATCGCTAGGTGATGACTCGGGTACCCATGACCTATCCGTATTGTCAATTGCGGAAGGGTCGCGGGTTGGACAGCTTCCATTGACTTCAAAATAAGCCATCCGTGCGGAATCCGCACAAGAATATAATTGCTGTCTGCTCATGTAAGTGGACATACCAATGCTCTATTGTTGTTAATGGAGGCGTAATACCGCGGATCATCCGATTGTGTGAGACCGGCCTAAGGCTACTTACCTCATTACAGGGGCAAAAAAGGCTGCAATGTGAGGTAGTCTAAAGGAGAGAGTCTTGGGGACACATTGCTGCATGACAAAAACACTGATTGTTGGGTGATACTTTATACTTAGGTAAAGGAATGACTGTTTAGTTAGAGCCCAGACAGGCAGCAGCTTTATTTTCTGCTATCACACTTGTTTATGTTCTGTACAGGGCTGTTTGTGGCCAAGATGAAGCCGAGATTAAACTTTACCTTGACCTGTCTTAGCTATTTTGGCACTGCCAAACTGCACCCCCCAAGCATACATTGCGACAATACACATAATAATATGCACTGTGTACATCACCGGATTTTGCAATACTTTAATTCAGTTTTTCAATATGGAGCATGCTGCGTTGTACATGATAAAGGAGTTAATTTTCTGAGTATCTTTCAAGAAAGACACCTGTTTTCAATAAACAGTATGGTTTATGTTCTTAAGGCCTTTTCTGTTTGTAAGCACCGTATAGTTTGGGATGTATGGATGATTCAGCCTTTAATTAAGCTTTTAGCCCGGTCCCTTAGTTATCACATCTTTTCCCGAGTTTCCTCTTCTGTTTTCTCCCATCCAACAGTCAACCTAATGCCTCGGTAATCCCTGAAAGTTTAGAACTAATGAAGTAACTGCTGAGCTGCCGCCACGGAGCCTGGTCCTACACTATACTGTACTTCACACTCGATTTAATCTCCAGATGGTGAGACCATGCAGCCCAGCCGTGAGGGACCACCTCTTTCAGTGGAGTGTGAAAGTGGACGGATGTTGTTTTCCTAGCAGATCTGATCATTCAGAGCTCTGATCTTCTAAGGATGATTACTTATTAGCTATAATGAGTGCCAATTGAACAAACTGCACGCATATTTTCCTTACTAATTTCTTTGCCTGGATAGGTCTGTGCTTCGGATATGGGGGAAGGAAGCTCTTTGTGAACTTGTACATCACGCTAGCCCTTGTCTTCCCCAGGTGGTGCTAGCTCGTGTTAACGAGTCCCAATAATATGCCCTTGTTTCTCATCCGTGTAAGGCGTATTCGTTATAGAGAATGCAATCTTGTCCTGAGATATAATCCCTCTTGCATACACAGAGCCCTGGATACATCTTAAAGCGCTCTCACCTATTTATCTTCAATTCATTGCATGGGGAATATTGGCGACACTCAACATCTAATAAAAAGGATTTCTTAATATTTTATATATTTACGGAATCAAACAGTCTGAAATAAATGCAGTTTATTTAATAATAATTAGTTTCTTTAGTTTGCTGGAAAATGTGCAGAGAAAATAAGATAACAGGGTTTGTCCAGACTTTTTGTTCATCTAGTCTGTTGTTTTCATTGTGAATCTAGGTGGACGTTTCTTAAACTTTCAACTTTGGATATGATATACTTAAACTGAATGGCCACTTTATTAGAGACTCTGATTAAGGCCGCCTGCAGATGGGCGGGTCGGATCCGGCGGCGAGGATTCTCACTGCGGGACCCGACCCGAGCCCCTGCAGGGACCAGCGCGTACTCGCCCGCGGCTCCGGAGCTGGCGGCGGGTGAGTGAACGTGCCGCGGTTTGTTTGCCGCACGCGATTTCGCGCGGCAAAACCGCGGCCATCTGCATAGCGTTGCGTTTGTTAACGCAATCCTATGCAGGCTTCCAGCCGCGTAAATCCCGCCGCGGAATTTCCGCTCGTGTGCAGGCGGCCTTAGTAATATGTTAAACTGTCTTTGGCCTTCAAACCACAGTAATTAGTTGCGGTAGATTCCACTAGGTGTTGCCATTTTTCTGCAGGAGTCTTGCACTATGAAGACAGGATAGCTTTTTGCAGTTGACACAAGTTAGAAGGAAGTACTGACATGCTCTCAACAGCTGAGTTCACCCGGTCATAATGCTTGTGCCACATTTTGACCTTTTCATCTGCATGGTGCAACAGAAATCTGGATTCATCTGACCAGACAATGTTTGTTCATAGCTCAGGAAAACCAATTCATGTGCTATTTTGCACACTAGAACCTTGCCTTTAGCAATACTTGCCCTGGCTAATCTAGCACGAATGAGCATGACCTGTTCAAAATTTCTTGGAGCACTCGAATTTCTCATTCTAATTGTGGACTCGCACAAAAACTGTTGGAGCCCCTCCACCCCTTCCCCGTACCATCGCATCTTAAGATATATTATGATATATGGCACAAAGACGATAGAGTCTTGCAAGTTACAAAGTGTCACCTCTATGGATTGGACAAATTTTTTAGGTATATCCGAAAATTGCTTAATAGGATTCATATGTGGGAAGCTAAGTCAACACTTTGAACTTCGCCATGTTCCTAAAAAACCATTCATGAACATCCTTTGTAGTGTGGTAGGAAGCATTATGCTGCTAAAAATGCCACTGCCATTAGGGAATACTGTTACCATGAAAGGATATACTTTGTCTACAACAATGTTTAGGCAGGTGATATATGTCAAAGTAACATCCACATGAATCCCAAGGTTTACCAGATGAAGGGGTGATATCAATGAATTAACTCAGCAATTCTGAAAATCAATCGTCATGGATTACATATATGTAAGACTAGCTTACCCGTCGCGCGTTGCTGCAAAGACATTCGTTTTTATATATCTAGATAACAACCAATCACAGCACAGCTTTCAAGTTACCTCAGCGGTATAATATATAACAACCAATCACAGCACAGCAGCTTTCGTGTTACCTCAGCAGTATAATATATAGCAACCAATCACAGCACAGCTTTCATGTTACCTCAGCGGTATAATATATAGCAACCAATCACAGCACAGCTTTCATGTTGCCTCAGCGGTATAATATATAGCAACCAATCACAGCACAGCTTTCATGTTACCTCAGCAGTATAAGAAATAGCAACTAATCACAGCACAGCTTTCATTTTACCTCAGCAGTATAAGAAATTGCAACCAATCACAGCACAGCTTTTATTTTACCTCAGCATTCTCAATATCCAGCAATTGTCTTGCGAAACGTTCGGCGGATGCATCATTTTGTAGTTGAACACGCATCCCGTTGCTCGTAATGCCTTTTGCTTTTGTGCTTGAGATGGAAATCAAATGATCTTTGTCTGGGGGGCATAACTGTCGACGATGCTCGCACGCGCGCCATCTATTGTAGGATAGATGTACTATGCCAGTAAACTTCCCAGGAGTGTACCCCACAACTTCCCAAAGTTTCATGGCGATTAGATGAATGGTGTAGTAGCGCAAAAAGGACAGACAGACGTACATACATTCCTTTTTATATATATATATATAGATGACATCAGAAAGTGAGAGAATTAGATTCCGTATGTAAAATTTGGACACTAATTCTTTGGCGCTTAGAATTGAATAATCGAGTTGGGACCCATTAACTTTTCCTATTTTTGACATAATCAATGCTCGTGCCAAATTTCAAGTTTCTATGACATTGGGAAGTGAGAAAATTAGATTCCGTACGTAAAATTTGGACGCTAATTCTTTTGCGCTTAGAATTGAATAATCGAGTTGGGACCCATTAATGTTTCCTATTTAGGACATAATC
This sequence comes from Eleutherodactylus coqui, assembly GCF_035609145.1. Classification (NCBI taxonomy): domain Eukaryota; kingdom Metazoa; phylum Chordata; class Amphibia; order Anura; family Eleutherodactylidae; genus Eleutherodactylus; species Eleutherodactylus coqui. Next base: position 398,185,052 of record NC_089837.1, read on the forward strand.
AATGCTCATGCCAAATTTCATGTTTCTACAACATTGGAAAGCGAGAGAATTAGATTCCGTACGTAAAATTTGGACGCTAATTCTTTGGCGCTTAGAATTAAATAATCGAGTTGGGACCCATTAACTTTTCCTATTTATGACATAATCAATGCTCGTGCCAAATTTCAAGTTTTTATGACATTGGGAAGTGAGAAAATTAGATTCCGTACGTAAAAGTTGGACGCTAATTCTTTGGTGCTTAGAATTGAATAATCGAGTTGGGACCTATTAACTTTTTCTATTTATGACATAATCATGGCTTGTGACGAATTTCAAGTTTCTCTTACATTGGGAAGTGAGAGAATTAGATTCCGTACGTAAAATTTGGGCGCTAATTCTTTTGCGCTTAGAATTGAGTAATCGAGTTGGGACCTATCAGCTTTTCCTATTTACGACATAATCAATGCCTGTGCCAAATTTCATGTTTCTACAACATCGGGAAGTGAGAGAATTAGTGGCAATGATGGAAATCAAACGATCTATGGGGGGGGCCGTAACTGTCGACGACGCTCGCACGCACGCCATTTATCATAGCATGAATGTACTATGCCTATAATCTTCCCAGGAGTGTACTCAAAACTTCCCAAAGTTTCATGGCGATCGGATGAATGGTGTAGTAGCGCATAAAGGACAAACAGACAGACACACAGACAGACATACATTCAATTTTATATATATAGATATAGAAAAAAATGATATAAAAAATAATGATAATCTTTATTTCTATAGCTCCAACTTATTCCGCAGCACTCCCAGGCATGGGAAACACAGAACAATTACATGTGATATACAATCAGTTTGAAGCCAACAGGCTGGGGGTGATATAGGAGGTACAAGTGGGGGGGTGGGATAAGACATGGGGGAACACAGGCAGTATAGGAGTTACATGTGGAAATCCGTTATTATGAAGCAAACTGGGTGGACGGAAAGGAGGGGTAGGGGTTGTATGCGATAAGCAGGGTGGAAGGTGTGGGGAGGGCAGGGGGACTAGGTCAGCAGATTTGGTATGAAGAGGTGCGCTTTTAAGGTGCATCTGAAATTTCGTGCATCAGGAATTGTTCGTATGTTTTTGGGTAGAGCATTCCAGAGGACTGAGTGTGTTAGCGGATTGGAGTGTGTCGGCTCGGTGGTGTACGGACAGGTGGGAAGCGATCTATGGTGGCGCGGCGCAATGGAGAGCTTTGTGGGTGAGGAGTCTAAATTTAGTTCTGCAGTGGATGGGCAGCCAATGCAATGACTGGCATAATGCAGAGGCGTCTCAGAAATGGCTGGATAGAAAAATGAACCTAGCCGCCGCGTTTACTATGGATTTGAGATAGGAAAGTCTGGTGCAGTGAAGGCCAATAAATAGCGAGTTACAATAGTCAAGTTGGGAGTGGATGAGGGCAATAACAGGTGTCTTTAGCGCGTCCTGATTGCATTCTTTAGTGCGTTCTGAGGTGCAGACAGTATGTTCAAGACAGAGATTGGATGTAGGGGGTAAAGGAAAAGTCAGAGTCTAGTGTGACCCCCAAGGCAGCGGGCATGCTGTCTGGGGGTTATTATGGTGCCAGATACTGGAATGGAGATATTGAGGGGAGGTCGGTTGGAAGGCGGAAAGATGAGGACAGTTTTAGAGAGGTTAAGTTTGAGAAAAAGGGAGGACATAGTATTAGAGACAGCAGACAGACAGTCAGTGATATTTTGGAGGAATGGTTCAGAGATGTCCTGAGAGGAGGTGTATAGTTGAGTGTCATCAGCGTAGAGATGTTATTGGAAGCCGAATCTGTCAAAAGTCAAGAGGAGAAGAAAACAAAAAAAAAGAAAACAAAAAATTCAGTTACACAAAAAATATATTAAAAAATGCGCGAAAAACACAGCAACAAAATAAAAAAACTGGGGATGACAGATAATTCAAGTGCTCCATTTTTTTCAGATGAGCCTGACAGACAGTATCGTTAATACTCCTTTTAAGGACTTAATGTTTCAACTGGAGGACAGTTTAATCAAAAAGACTAGAATATGGTGTGACTGTACAAGTCTTTAGTCATACTTGTACCTGGATAAGAAATTCATCTCATGAGGTCTTTGTTTAAAAAAGTAAATTTTGCTCTGGCATTTTGTTTATGTAGTAGTTGAATAACCAAGAGTCCTCTTTGTAGGACATCCATGGTGAAGATGGAAGAACCTCCGATAGATATTCTTCAAGGAAAATGGTATTAGGAACCCGTTTGTGTATGAAAATGTCCATTAAGGTGTCTTCTTTTAGAGGGTGGGGGAATCCCCCAACTGTGGTAGTAATGAGGTGGATCATTGATGACAAGCGAGGGGAGAAAATAAGGTACGATAGATTAGGAAGACACAGATCTGAGGCTCCTGTGATAAATATAATACAGTTGGACCTTCAACTAAAATTTTACTGCATTCTGGGGGGTCCTTCTCTGGTTTGAGCAGCACCGTAATGATTGCCTGTAGGGCTTGTGATGGGAAGGGGCAGTTTTTTGATATAGCACTCTCTGGTCCTGCTTCTCAGGCCTATCTTCCGCAATGTTGCCTCCAGGAAGCCCCAGTGGACTTTGTCGAATGCCTTCTCGGCGTCGACTGTTGTTAGGCTAAGGGGGTCGCTGGATTTCTGTGCCCTCAGGATGATTGGAGAGAGTTCTCAGAGCATTATTTCTGGCTTCCCAGCCCGGTACGAACCCCACCTGCTCTTTGTGGATTAAAGATGGTATAAGAGGTTGCAGTCGAGTGGCTATCATTTTGGAAAGATTTTGGTATCCAAGTTAAGAAGTGAGATGGGGCGATAGTTACTGCATTCTAGGGGGTCCTTCTCTGGTTTTGGCAGCACCGTAATGATGGCCTGTAGGGCTTGTAACAGGAAGGGGCAGTTTTTTGATATAGCATTAAACGTTTTTGTTAAGATGGGACTCAACAGGTCTCCACAAAGTCTATAGAACCGTGGGGTAAACCCGTCAGGTCCCGGGCTCTTGCCTATTTTCAGATCCTTAATTACTGGGGCTACCTCCTGATCTGTAAAGTCTGCCTCTAGTGCCTGTGCCTCTTCTGTCGGGTTGGGGGGGGGGCGTTTTTATCTAGGTATGTTTGCATGAGATACCAAATGTTCTCAATGGGTTTAATTCTTCTTTTACTGGCTCTACTAAGGGTTTATAATTAACTGAGAATAAATTAGAAAATGGGAAATGTTAACAAAATCCCCAAATAGATAATAGATTTATTTGCTAGTTTAAACTTGTATTTTTGGTTTAGTAGGGTCACAATAGATTTTTTAATGCCTAGGTTGAGAATTTGTGATTTATCTGAGTTGATTTTGTAGTAGGAAACCTTTGAGAATCAATTGATTACATCATTAACAGCCAATAAAGAGACCACTGGGTCAGTCAAAGCCGAAATGACATCATTGGCAAATAATCCAATTTTGTGTTCTCTATTGCCAAAATGTATTCCCTTATACGATGAGACAACTTTGTGTTCTGCAAAAGGTTCCATTAATAAAGCAAATATCAGTGGCGACATAGGGCGCACCTGTCTAGTACCATTACTGATCCTAAAAGATTTGGACAAAAAGCCAGAGTAATAAACTGAGGCATTGGGATAGAATACAGAGACATTGCCAGCAATAAGAAGTTTCCCTCAAATCCAAATTTCTGCAAAACTGCATTAAGTAGCCCTAATTCACTCGGGCAAAGGCCTTCTCTGCATCCAAACAACATCCCCCCCTCAATCAGGTCAATAAAATGTCTGGTTGGATCAGAGTCTATTATTTTACAAACCCTACCTGGTGATTTACCACCAATTCTGGTAGAATAACTGACAGTCTTGTAGTAATGAAATTAGGAAAAATATTTCTGTCAATATTTAACAGCGAGATGGGTCGAAAATTTGCCGGTTTATCGTTTGCCTTTCCTGATACAGGGAGACTAATTATCAGAGCATGGGGGAAAGGAACTGTTTTGTATCCCAAATTTATTCATTTTAAGGAGATTAGGGGCTAAATAATCTGAAAATTTCTTGTAGTATTCATTTGTTAGACCATCTGAGCTGGAAGATTTATTAATTTTTAAAGATTTAAGCCTCATGTCCACTGGATAATTGTGATTTTAAATCCACAGCGTTTTTCCCGCACGCGGATCCGTGCCCCATAGGGATGCATTGGACACCCGCAGGTAGTTAAATACATGCAGATGTCATTTTCCCCTTCAGGCGCGGATTGCGTGTGCGGGAAAAAAAACGCGACATGCTCCATTTTAGTGTGGGTGTTCTGCGGGGACGGCTCCCTCAGGCTTCTGTTGAGGCCTATGGAAGCCGTCCGGATCCACGGTACACCCGCGCCTGAATTTCTGCTCTCCCCACACGAGAGTGCGGGAGAGCAGAAGTTAAAAAAAAATGGAGTGCCCGGCATGCCGAGCACATCCTCCTGGCTGAGGAAAGAAGATCCGGCCGCGACAGAGAGCAGGTCTGCATCATCCGGACAGGTAAGTAAATTCTTATTTTTTAGCATCATGTCCGCGGGAAAGGAGAGACCCGCTGCGAGATTCTCTATGAAGAATCCGCGGCGGGCCTGATTTTCCCCGTGGACAGGAGGGCTTAATCGTGTCTGTGATTTCCTGTACAGTAAAATATTTGTTTAAAATATTAATTTGAGTCTTAAGGTAGGTAACGAAATCGCATTTAAAAAGTTGTCTATAATCTGAGAGTCTGGAGTGGGTGTATCGTCCTGATCTTTTAGGTTATACAGAAACTCGTGAAATTTGGCGAATTCCTCAGAGATTTTTTTGGGGTTCAAATTTTTTTTACCCTGAGAGTTTAAGTAAGGAATTCTAGACTTAACTTCTTTAGTTTTGATTCTATTGGCTAAGAACTTGGATGCTTTATTTCCTTGTCTTTAATGGGAGAATTTCGCTTTTCAGATGTAGTTCATACTGATTCTGAAGGCACCTTATAGCTGGAAATGTGCCTTTTTGATTAGACAGATCATTATCAGATCATGGGACAGATCATGATCGGAAAAATTTTATTTTATTTAAGGGTGGCTTCACATGAGCGGGTTTTTTGGTGCACATAGGTGCATACATAGGTGCGCACCAATGCACGAGCAAAAACACGCGTGTATGAAGGTTCGTGCATTGCCTTCACTGGAGCCACGGCTGCTGCCGGCGGCTCCATTGAAGGCAATGGTCTGCCGGAACCCCTGAATTGTTTTTCAGGGAAGGGCTTTAAATATAAGCCCTTCCCTGAAAAACAACAATTTTAGTGTAAAAAAAAAAACAAAGAAAAAACAAAACTTACCCGTCCACCGCTGCTGTGTCCCCGTCGGGATAAAGAACATATCTGCCGCACGTGGCAGATGTTTCCTTCATCCCCACATGGGAAAACAATTCCCTGCTGCACCTGCAGATGACAGCTGTGGTAGCAGATCAAGCTGACGGCACCCAGTAAATTATTTTTCAGGGAAAGGCTTTAAATATAAGCCCTTCCCTGAAAACCAAGAAAAAATGAAGATAAAAATAAAAAAATACTCGCCTTTCTTCAGCTGCCGGGGCTCAGCCACATCCAGCCGGCTCTTCTCCTGCACTGCTGTGAGGAGTATTCAGCGGGCGGGGATTTAAAACCCCTGCCTGCTAAATTGGCTGCCTGTGATTGGCTGAGCACTGTGACCAATCAGAGGCAGCTCTCAGCAAATTCATGAATGGGTGAGTGCTGCCTCTGATTGGCTGAGTGAAGGGACCAATCAGAGGCAGCTCCCAGCTATTGAATGACAGCTGAGAGCTGCCTCTGATTGGTCCCTTCACTCAGCCAATCAGAGGCAGCACTCACCCATTCATGAATTTGTGGCTCCTGTGAAGACAATGCATTCATTCCCTATTGTGCACGCATGTCCTATCTTTACAGGCATGTACCTGTAAAACACGACCATGTGTTACCATGCGGCGGTGGGCAGCGGTGTGTGGGGTCTTGCGGTCGGGGCGTGTCCCCTCGGCTTGTTGTCCGGCTGCCAGGGGCGCGGGTGCCTGGCCGGCATGGGTGGTGTGGTGCTGGTGGCGCGCATGCGCATCTGTAAGTGCAGCTGCCGTGCACGAGCTCCCTTTTTATTGTGTTCTGTTGGGAGATGGCTGTCTCCCTCCCTCTGCCCCTGGGCAGAGGCTTTTGTTTAAAGGTCAGGTAGAGACTTGCAATCACTTGCCAGTTATTGGTTTCCCTCAGTGTGCTAGCTAGTCTGCCTCTGTAGGTCTCCTGCCTCTGTCAGCTTGTCTGCTATTCTTTGCTGTTATCAGCCAGGTTTTTCCATCTGCCTCTGCTCTGCTTAAGCATTGTTCGTGTTGGTAATTCCATCTGCCTTTCCTGACGGTATTCTACCCTTCCCATCTAGGTACACAGCGTCCCTTTTTCGGTCCCTAGTCAAAGTAGTCGAACTAGTCGAACAACCGCCCAGTTGCCCGCCTGGGGTTAGCTAGGAGTGGAGGCAAGCGGACAGGGGATGTGGGTGAGATCTAGGGCCCCCGGGCTGGCATATCAAGAGTAGTATACCGTAACATAATAGCTAGCCCTTAAAATTGCTCTCCAATGGAGGCCATAAGTACCCTCGCAAGTCAGTTGCAGGATTTAGTGGTCGTGATCCAAGACCTGTCCGGTCGTATGGTGGCCCAGGAGCAGCGGGAGTTAGTGCATGTTTCTGCCGCCCCTTCTATTCCTGAGCCCAAGTTTCCTCTTCCTGAGGTATGTTCAGGGGAGAGGAGTAAGTTTTTTGTTTTTCAGCAAACATGTAGATTATATTTTCAGATGCGGCATGGCTCATGGTAACAAGAGGACATCCGTTACGATTAGAGGAAAGTAGGTTTCATCACCAACATAGAAGGGGATTCTTTACTGTAAGAGCAGTTAGACTGTGGAACTCAGAGGAAGTGGTGATGGCAAAATCCATAGAGGAGTTTAAAAGGGGACTTGATGTCTTTCTGGAGAGGAAGGACATTATAGGATACAAGTCTTAGGTTAATTGTCAATCCGGGTATACAGGCAGGTAGGAACTATTAGGGGTTGATCCAGGGAACAGTCTGATTGCCATTAGGGAGTCGGGAAGGAATTTTTTCCCCAAAAGGGCTAAATTGGCTTCTGCCCTTGGGGTTTTTTGCCTTCCTCTGGATCAACACAGGAGGATAGACAGGCTGAACTAGATGGACATTGTCTTCATTCAGCCTTACATACTATGTTACTATGTTACTATGGCTCTTCCGGCTCAGAATCCGAGAAAGTTGGATTGATTATGTCCTTACTTCGGGGTCCCGGACAGGCATGGTTCTACTCCTTACCTGAGTGTTCGGCTTGCCTGCAGTCAGTTGATTTGTTTTTTCATGAACTTGGGGGTATTTTTGATGAGCCGGACCGTGCAGGGTTGGCGGTATCTCGTCTTACGTCAGGGGCAGCAGTGGGTAGAGGACTATTGCTCTAAATTTATGGTTCAAACTGATTTTTATTTAGTTGTACATTCGCTACTATAAACAATTGCAGCATGGCTTCCCCCCTCCCCCACACCACATAGTAATATTAAAATATATTGTTCATACAAGTTTCTCAACAATAGTACAAAAAACTTTTTTTTAAACAAACAGAGATGAAAGAAGACAATATAGTAAGAAAAGAAAAAAAAAATGTTCTCTCCTGATCTCATCTGCGGGCACCGCCCCCCTCATTCTCTTGTGTCTCCTAGGAGCCCCCACATTTACATGGGGATATGTCCTCTAAGGAGCCATTCCTTGGATCTATTGGATGCTCGAAATGTAAGCCAAATTGTCCATGTTGCAATGTACTTTTGAAGCCTATTATCGCCTCTGGCAATTGTCTCTTCCAGGTGTCTTAAATTGTCCATGTTCTCCAACCAAGAGATTCAGATTGGGGAAGTCGTTGACCTCCATAGTTTGGGGATCACCTGCCTCATGGCCAAAATGAAAAATCTTAGTAAACCCTTTTTTGCCCCAAATATAGAGCCAGGGAAAATTGACAATAGGGCCATCTCTGGGGAAAGGTGATCCCCGTATGTGTCAGGGCATTCTATAATTTGTTTACATCCTCCCATAAGCTGCGAATCACAGGGCACGACCACCATAAATAAGGGAAGTTCCCTTCTTCCACTAGACATCTCCAGCATCTGTCTGATAACTGGGGATATATCCTGGCTAGTTTGGATGGTGTTTTATACCACTGAGAAACCAACTTATAATTCATCACCTGAAATTTGCTGGATATGGACATTTTATGTGTCAGGATCATAGCCTTTGCCCAGTTCCTATCTGTAATTGGGGTCCCCAATTCTCTTTCCCAGTGTGCCTTGAACCCTACTGCTTCGTCTGTTGTTTCTTCCGTTAGCAGAATGCCATATGAGAGGAAGATCTCTGTCTTTGGGGGATCCGTAGCCACACAAAACTCCTCGAACTTTGTCAAGGCCTAGTTTAGTATTGTCATTGTGCCCAGAAATCGGGCGTAGCAACAGATCTGTAAATACTGGAACCATGCTCCGGCCACCGATACCCTCGGTCCTAGGATGTCCTGCAGCATTTTAATGTTCCCGTTCTCCATTACGTCCCTAATACGTAGTGTTAAAACCCCCAGCCTAGCCACTAAGGAACTTTTATCTGTCGGTATTGGTAATCCAGGGTTTCCCGTAAGTGGCGTGAGCTGTCCTGGGCATGATATTAGATCCCTCCTTCTCGCAAAGCCGTCCCAAATAACCTCGATCATTGACAGAAGGGGAGGAAGTCTCAGTCCCTTCCTATTTTCTCCCCTAGGTATCCAGAACAGACCCAGCGCCCCTCCCGGCACTGAATCTTGCTCCATAGCCATCCACAATTTAGTGTTTCTATTATGGAGGTGGTCCAATACGCACTTACAGATTGCCACCTTATAGTATAGGTTAAAGTCGGGTAAACCCACGCCTCCGGTTTCTTTTGTTCTAGTTAGGGTTCTAAATTTCAATCGCCGGCTAGATTGCCCCCACACTAATTTGGTGGGGTGGCTCCCGAGAATATCTTGGCACCTGGGGTGGTGATGGCAGCTGTAGAGTCTGATCTCATCAGGATGGTATAGGACAAATTTTAGATGTGAACAGCCCGAGCGGCTGTGAATGAATGAGCAGAGAGCTGTTCACATCTAAAATTTGTCTAAAATCTAATATTTTAACAATCAGTGGTTCCCTTCGGTG